>NW_027460313.1:9189395-9513145 GCF_050947875.1 Dermacentor variabilis | reverse complement strand
AAAATTGCTGAGAGCGAGTGGGGTGATACTAGCACAGGTGCAACTTAATTAGGAAGGCCCATTAAGCTTCAACCAGGACACTCCCACACCCGAACAGGAATTGGCCTCTCCGGTGCAGTATTCGACTACTAACTCCCTCATGAATCTTGCAATCAACCCATGGCCTTTAGTCCCCAGCAGCTACGTAGAATCTGACCAAGGCGGCAGTGATATCTGCGACGTGGCAGAGAGTGCTAAAAATCTCTGAATTCGGACACGCTGCCATTGGATACTGAACCTGGCGACGTTTAACACGCGAACCCTCTCGAGTGAGGTTCGCTTAGCAGGGCTGTTTGACGAATTATCAGGCAATGCTTGGGATATTATTGACCTTAGGGAGGTTAGAAGAACTGGGGAGGCTTATACTGTGCTGACTAACGACCACGTCCTCTGCTACAGAGGCCACCTAGATAACAGAGAACACGGCGTAGGACTCCTAATCCATAAGGACATAGTGGGTAACATTGGCGAATTCTACAGCATGGAGAGGGCAACAGTCGTCGTAATAAAGCAAAATAAGAGGTATAGATTAAAGGTAGTACATGCCTACGCTCCAACCTCCAGTCATGCCTTTGAATAAATCGATCAGTTTTATGAAGGTGTTGAATTAGCAATGACAAAGGTGCAAACTCAGTATACTGTAGTCATGGGCGACTTCAATGCAAAAGAGGGAAGAGCAGGCTGGTGATCTAGCAATTAGCAACCACGCCATCGATTCTAAGGACCACCAGAAGAGAGATGTTAGAATTGGCTGAAAGAAATACACTCCGAATAATTAATACCTTCCCCAGGAAGTGCAGTAACAGGAAGTGGACCTGGAAAAGCACTAACGAAGAAAGAAAGATTACATAGATTTGATACTCTCTGCTGATCCCAATATAGCTCAGGATGTAGGATTGTTAGGTGGGGTTAAGGGCAGTGACCATCGGTTAGTGAGGTCTAGGATTCCTCTAAGTTTCAAAAGAGAAAGAGGAAAATTACTAAGGAAGAAACAGGCCAACCTAGACCCAATAATGGTAAAAGCAGACCATTTCAGGCTGCTTCTTGCAAACAAATGTGCAGGTTTAGAACAGTAAGAGTGAGAGCGAACAAACGTTTAATAATCCGAATCAGTGAGAAAGAGCTCTTTCTTCACCCAAGGCGGGTGGCCTCCTCAGTCCAGGTAGCCATTGGCTTCTGCTGCTTCCCTGACCTGGTTCACCAGCTTTCGCTGGTCCTCCAAGTCTGCGGCCGCGAGCATCGCATCCCATGATTCTTGGCGGTCATCTTCTGTGCTTTTGTTTTCAGTTCTTGATTGAGCTTCTTGATTATTTGGTTAGGAAAGGTTAAGACACCCCATCAACCTGTGATAAATGGTGTCCGGTGCACAGCAGGACAGGCAAAGCTATGAGAATTGGGTCGGGTACATTCTATGCATTATAATGCCGTGTACATAGGAGTTTGTTTGAGGACGCCGAAGAGAAACATGCCTCTTCTCTAGTTAGACTTTGGTGCAGTAAGGGGTATATCTTTCTTTCAAATTTGTAATGCTGCAGGATATCCGAGTATTTTTTGCAAATATCCTCGGAGCTTGTCACTTTTCGGAACCCCTTGAGCAGGAAAGCCCCGCTTATATGAAGATGAAACTAAAATAGAGGTAATGAAGCAGGGGGGGGGGGGGGTTACCGTGACTAGGCTTAGTTCATAAACAGCAATTCCATAGTCACAAAGCTGTTTGAAGCCACAAAGATGGTGCTTAGGTAAATCGAAGTACTAGCCATCATTCCAATGCTGGGTGAATCGCCCTGCTTGCACCTGGCGTAGACATTAGCGTCGCATTTCCGCCTAATAGTGACTGTATCAAACTCTATGCTTAAAACTTCTAAACTACTAGTGTGCCATCAGGTTGCTACATGGCGCCACCATCCTGTTAAACACGCTCGGTATTGAGGCCAGATACGTATAAAACATAGAGTTAGTAAAACAACTCTAGAGGAAAAGCTGGGCCGGAAAAGTGGGAACCGCTAGGGCGCCGCCCTGTTGCTACTGGTCAATGTGGCCAGCGCAATTACTATTGAAAAAGCTGAAAACAAGTACAGATCACCTTAAGCTTTGTCATCTAAATACGCATACCTGCTGGCTTTATGAAAGTGGTGCGTTAATATTAAGCTTATAGAAAGCGATCGCTAAGTCCGTGACTTATGTAAAACACGATGTACGCTTTCATGCAATAAAGGATGACGCGAATTTCGGTTTCGAATCTGTTTTTTGGATGCGTAGTAGTTTCGTACATTTTAGCTTTGAGGCGTTGGTTTGACATGCGATCGCGCGTTCACATCGGACGCTATGGCACACTCGTGCCTTATGTGCCACCGAAGCCCCGAAGTGCTCTGGCATATACCTTCGCATGTAAGTAAACGAATGTATCTCCTGGTTGAGAGTATCACGCGAGTAGGCAGCTCTTGTGGTGCATCACAATCGTTTGAGAAGCGTCACAGTAGAGCATTTTTCTACATGCGGAGCGGTGTTTTTATTTGCTGGTTTCCCTTCAGTAGGAAATTGCTGGACAGGCGGACCAGCGCACCGGAATTGTACTGGTGAAGCCACAAACAACCCAAAGAATCTGTTTAATTGTTGCACTTTGAACAATCATGCTTCTACTAAGGCCACAGCAGAAAAACAGCCATGATGCCGAGTATTTCTGTGCCACGAAGTAATCAAGAGGCGAGTGCCTAATGCGGACGAAATCGAGTGCATCGAGACTTAGAACGGCAGAAAGCTCAGTTACTTGGTAAGGATTCATTATGCAAAACAGAGGTGAGGCGTGCACACAGGACACAAGAGTAGAGAAGTGGGCGGCGCTCGTGTTGTTTGCTTGTAAATACTCTACTCTTGTGTCCTGTCTGCACGCCTCACCTCCGTTTTGCATAACGAGTGCATCAACCCACATATTGATAGCGTAGGCGTTTTATTAACTGTACAATATTTTCAACGCTTCCTTGCATGCAATCTCATGTGGAATATCTTTCTTCGTCACAAATTTGTGCAGCGAATCTATTTGCATGATCGACTCCGGGCCTGTGGGACCGTTCACTTGCCCTTGATGCTGAGTCTTTTACATGTATCCATAAACTGCAGATATGCACATCAGATCCCTGCGAGCATTTTCAAAATTCAATTATTTTAGCCAACAGGCACCATATGCAATACTGACATAACCTCAAATACCATTAAACAGCTGGGACACATTTCTGTTGACCATACTCGCAGGTAAAATAAGTAGATCATGTGGACAGCTCCAACTCATTTTCCTTAAATCAGTGTGTACAAGGGGTACGCAAAAATAATTTTTTTCTCGCGCACCGATTATTTTGCTGTATAAGCAAGAAAACGCACGACGTTAGTGTAACATATCTTGTTCATCACACTAATATGTGCTTTAATTTACCAAGTGAGATGAGTTACTTTTATGGCTCATTCAGTCATATCACACTGCAAGCTGCATTCATCAATCTTCAATTGGATTTTGGAAATGTTTAATGAAACATGTTTCCCTTTTATGCAGATATGCAATGGCAAGCCCTTCCGTGTGTTCCAAAGGTAAAATTTAAGCTCTAAATGAAAGAAGACATTTCTAGTCAGAAACAAGCAAAAATGGTGAATGCAGAGTATCAGAAGCCCAAGGTACAGAAATTATGAGAAGTGCCGAATGATTTCAAGGAAAGAGTCGTATTAGAAAATGCAAGACTCTTTAGTGGAGGTCAAGCAAGTCAATATAGGTAGAATACTCTGCAAAATTATGCGAGTGAGGGGATGTCAAACAATGGGTCAGGAAATGCGTTGTTTTTCTGCAAAACAAAAGCTGATTGCCATTACATAAGTTACTTTAGCATCATGAGACTGCTGCTTGATAAATTCAGAAATAAACCAAAAAACAAGACACGCAAAAATAAAAAAACAATTTAATGATGCTCTCTCCACACTGGGATAAATAAAAACAAACACATCACATCTAATCTGGACATATCAGACGCCTTGTGAAACACTAAAGGAAAAATTCAGTTTCGAGCTATGGCACTTGCCGCATAGATGTGGGGGCCTTGCACTAATAGTGATAGTTACCACTGCATTTAGAAATTGAAAGCGTTCATGCAGACAAGGATGATTCTTTATATTTTTGGCTACCACTTCAAATGCCTCCACCAAGTGTTACAATGCTGCACGCAGCCATACTAAGGATCTGCCAGCAACACCTGCAGGTAAAAAGCGGAAGCAGTCAAAGTGCTGGTGTGTACTGGACACTATGTTTGAAAAGGTTTAGGCAAGAAGAGTGCAAGAAGCAGACATAACTGCATTTATTTCCATAATTCCCCATTTGAATGGCCTTTTCTTTTTGCTTAGACAATGCCTACGCCTAGCCACAGCAGCTCCCTCATACAGGCTCCACAAGCCAAGAGGCCGTGGAGGCAAATGCAGATAAGAAGCAAGAAGCAATAGCGCTGGTATCGACATTCATCTAATTTCTTTCTTTTTCTTTCGTTTAGGCAGCCAGCACACCTCGAACAGCCACCTTGACTGCGGGTGTGTCACCCTAGTCACCAAGGAAACATTTGAGGGAAAGCGACAGGCATTGTGAACAGCCACTTCTCCATGTAAACAATACTCTTTCTCTCGGATGACTCCTATGCCTCGCCACGCCAGCACACTTGTGCACAAAGATGCCGTGGAGGCACGTGCAGGTCAGAGGCAAGAAGCAGTGGCACTGGTGTCGACATTCACCCAATTTCTTTTTCTCACACTGAGGCAGCCAGCACACCTCGAACAGCCACCTTGACTGCGGGTGTGTCAGTAGATTCCTGTTGTACATATGCTCATAATAAACTTCAGTGAACTTGAACTTAGTAATAAACTTGAAGGCAAATGGGACATTGATGCATTGTTTTTTTGAACATTTATTGCACACATACAATATATGTTATACTTTGCAGCGCTACAGAACGTATTTTGAAGCTTCCCCCTATATTTTGCACCATTAATTACGTATGTGTTGTATGGCCCTCAATGCAGTTCATGTTGTAGCAGCTGCTTTGTCTGTGTATCGAACAGTGGCTTAAGCTCGTGATATCCACATACTTCTCTCACATATACAAAATAAAGTTCTATGTAGTCCTCGGTGTTACAACAAAAAATGAAAGTAAACAATCCGATTGTGGAATTGTGCTTACTACAGTGATTCCTATGACAGTTACTGACACGTTGACAACTTGAACTGGTCAATTCGTCCATAGCCTCCTCTATTTTTCAAAAATAAAGGAGGCTACGATCCGTCATGGCAAGGAATTGTATGTATAAATAAAAAACGGGGGGTATGTGTGTGTGTTTGTAGTGGGAGGTATAGATTAGGGCGGCACGAAAAAATGTACCAACACCGTCCTCTAGACCCATTCCGTTAAGGTACCGTAACAAAGCGTATTATGCCTAAAGTTCATACAACCAACTCTGATATTACTACACACGCCAGGCGACGCGAGCTACATTTGCCATGACGCATTCGCGACTGCACCGGATGCCCTTCATATTATTCTCTTTAATCGTGCTCACTGCACCGAGGCGAAAGAAAGATCATGGGCGCAGGTGCCTATAAGGTATCTCGACCTTGCGAGGCACTGCTGCGCGTGCCAAGGGAGCTGTCCGTGCGAACACTCCCTGGCACACACCTGCCTCGGCGGCCCCAACCTACGTAACGCTCTGCTTCGAGCTTTGACCCCCCACTGTCCTTTGGGTGCCCTGGAGTTCCTGCGCCGCCTGCTTTATTATAAGCTCAGGTGCTCTCCTGAGACTTCCGTTTGTCGGTTACATGTGCCCTACAGCTGGATCAGTACTTATAATAACAAAAAAAAACCGATCTATCATCGCGACGATAGATCGCGAAAGCGGGTTTTGCAACATACCGCGCCCGTGCGAAGAGAATTACGGAACGCCAACGAGGAATCTGACCAAAGCTTCGAGCTCGTAACCTCGTCGAGTGACACTCCTGCAACAGGCGTGACCGCTGAAAACCG
This sequence comes from Dermacentor variabilis, assembly GCF_050947875.1. NCBI lineage: Eukaryota > Metazoa > Arthropoda > Arachnida > Ixodida > Ixodidae > Dermacentor > Dermacentor variabilis. Next base: position 9,507,065 of record NW_027460313.1, on the reverse strand, counting down.
CATACCGCCGGAAACTTCAACAGGATCATCCCTCGGTTGCATAAATGCCACCTGTACGGCCAACATGGACCACACCCGCACCGTCCCGCAACATAGAATAAAGAACCAACTTATAAAGCCCAAACACACGGCTGCACGCACACATCACGACCGTACAAGCGAGACGCCATGCTGCTACGCTGCTACTGTTGCCGGATTAAAACTGACTACTGTCACCAAGTCTAGCAAGCGTCTCAGGAGCTGGCAACCTCGGCGCGTAGCAACATGGCGGCGCTCTTGCGGTTCCCGATTTCAATGCATGGGCCCTATGGGTAGCTTGTCCTCTAGGGTCAGTATAGTAACTCTATGGTATACAAATGCCTCGAACTCGGCAAAAACTCTCCGTTTTAAAAGATTTGAAACAATGAACCTCACAATACACATAGCGGAGGCTTACTCGCTGGTTCGAGTAGCAGGTTCTAAGAGCGGTCATGGCGTAGCGTCTTCGTCCATGCACAGTAGATAAAAAGCTGACGTACATCGCCGAACGCCACTACAACTTTGAGGCATACGGAATTTAATGCGACAGTTTTGTTATGTCTTATCATGGTTTAGCATCTGTGGACGGTGGCGATGGTGCATGGTATTTCCCCGCCGCATGGCGCTGATGGTTGCGGGGCGCGTTCGTCACCCAAGTCCCCTGTGTGTATCGTGAAGGCCAGCAAGCTGGAGACGAAGCAGTCATCTCCTGGCGCGGCCACGCGAAAGACAGAATGGTTACGTATGGTGACATCCTCGTGCATTACCGTAAGGCATAAATGAACTACCCACCTCCTGTCAAGTCACTAAATAAGTACCAACCGACAATACGGCGATTATTACAGACACGCACGCTCCCCACAACCTCGCTGTACAGTCACATCTACCCGGATGTTTACACAACTAAATACAAAGCGTGCGGGGTGGGTCGCGCCGACCTCGACCACATAATCTGGGCTTGTCCCGCAGCGACACAAACCCCTAAACACAGCGCCAACACTACATTTAAAATCACCGCGCCGGAGCAGTGGGAGTCAGCGCTGCTCAGTGCATGCCCGGAGAACCAACTGTAGGAAGTCCGGTTGCCCGACGGCGCCGCCAGTACTCAAGGTCTGTCGGCCGCCTGAGGAAGGAGAGCTTTGATGGGATGACGTTCCGGTCATTATAAGCCGTTGTCGCTTTTTAGCGCTTTAATCATCCGCGTCCAACCATTGTGAACCGTCAAACCACCGGCAGCGGGTGCGCATGGCGCCTGCGCGGGCCCTATCGTGAAAGCGATTTGTGTTGGAGGCAGAGAGCGCATAGTGAAGAAAGCTTCGCGTGCACTGTGTTCTCGCCACTTAGTCCGCGTTGAAGTGAGACGCGTGGGCCCCTATCCTGGTAGGGATCTGCGATGGGGACCGAGTGCCGCGGGTGCTGATAGCTTCGTGGGCGCTGTGTTCTCGCCGCTCTATTAGCGTTGAAGTGAAAGGCAGTACGAAGGCGAATTCTCTCACTGCTGTGGGCGTTATCTTGAAAGCGATTGTCTTACGGGACGGACGGACGGTTTTACTAGTTGAGTAAGCATAGAAATACTCACGCATTAAAAACGTGGAAAAGAAAACGGATGTGCACATTCGTTGTCATGCCATTGTCGTCGCACTGCCGTCTTTGCCGTCACGCCGCTATCTTCGTCGCACTGTGGTGATTCTGTTGTCGTCATGCCGTATTGGTCACACTGCTATCGTCGTCGCGCCATCATCTCCGTTGTTTGCATTCTATCGTCGTTATACCACCATTGTTTGGCCCCCGTCGTTGTCGTCACGCTGCCATGTTTTCTATGAATACATATGCGAAAACAATACGAAAACAGTAATTTGTGCTGCCATGACGAAGCACTGCTGTTTACGTTAGCACTATACTTCTGAAGTACTGGTAATGCATCCATTTCATTTTTGCACTAACTTTGACAATCTTCATGGACCGCTTTCTATGTACAACGTCGCCGCAGTAGAAGAGGCCGCCATCGCTCTCGCCATTTCGCCATTTCGCCATCGAGACAGGATGTAGAAGTTCATATTGTTATGTGTAGAAAGACACAGACGGAGGAGGCTATTTGCAAGCTATTTACACTGGACTGGAGCCAGAGCGCCAGGCCGACATTTTCTCGCGCCAAGGGCACAGACCCCCTTCGTCGTCGTTCTCGCGGCGGCTCGTCTCTCGGGTATCTACCGATAATATCGTAATACGACCCCCCGGCGGCAAAAGCGCCGTCACGGTGCTGTTAAATATCCAAGGCACGTGGAGAGTTGTAGGGCTTGAGTCGGGTGACGTGGACAATGTCACTGGTTGTCACACCGGAGTACGTAGTGGGCGTGCCTAGAACAATTTCATAGGTGACATCGGTCACTTGGCGGAGCACGCGATATGGGCCGGTATAACAGGAAAGCAATTTCTCACAAAGGCCAACTTTACGCGATGGTGACCAAAGCAACACGAGGGTGCCGGGCGCAAAATGGACATCACGGTGACGGAGGTCGTAGCGTCGCTTCTGTTTGTCTTGAGAGACTTGTAGACGAACGCGCGCAAGTTGACGAGCATGGTCAGCACGGGCGATTGCATCACGGGCATAAGCGCTAGTTGAAGCTGTGGTGGACGGAAGCACGGTGTCTAGTAATAGCGTCGGTTCGCGGCCATACAAGAGGTAAAACGGGGAAAAGCCGGCAGTTTCGAGAAGGGAAGAGTTGTATGCAAAGGTAATCTAGGCTAGAGCCAGGTCCCAGTCACGGTGGTCGTCTTAAACGTATTAGGATAGCATGTCTGTAAGGGTGCGGTTCAAACGCTCAGTGAGGCCGTTCGTTTGAGGGTGGTAGGAGGTAGTAAATTTATGCTGAATGGAGCAGGCCCGCATGATGTCGTCAATGACTTTCGCCAAAAACGTACGGCCACGGTCGGTTAGCAATTGACGCGGAGCACCATGCATCAAAATGATATCATGTAGAAGGAAGTCCGCAACGTCGGTTGCGCTACTGGTCGGAAGAGCGCGGGCTACGGCGTAGCGGGTCGCGTAGTCAGCCGCAACTGCAACCCACTTGTTTCCTGATGTAGATTCCGGAAATGGGCCGAGAAGGTCTAAGCCAAAGACAGAGACGGAAGAGGCTGTTTACAAGCTATTTACACTGGACTGGAGCCAGAGCGCCAGGCCGACATTTTCTCGCGCCAAGGGCACAGACTCACTTCGTCGTCGTTTTCGCGGCGGTTCGTTTCTCAGGTATCTACCGATAATATCGTAATAATATTATCACAGACTGTGAATCAGCATGTCGAGCATACGCGACCGCACATGTGCATGAAGTACCATGCCATATCCTCAACTGCCTAAACTAAAGACATCAGTGCCCAAAGCCGTCAGCGGAAGCCATCGTGCGCACACGATTGCCCGAGGTCATTGCAACAGGGCACTGCAAGAGACGACAGAGAACCCAGCTCACGATAACCACACACTAACCATGACACTAGCGCCTTTAGAGAAGAATGATGCCGCCACTCCACCCATCCCTCTCCAGAGCTGAAGCCACGGCAGAAAGCTGGACTAGTTGGTGCGTCATCATTAATCCAAAGACTAGCGCAAATAACAGGGACACAGACATAGAATACGACAGGATGAGCGCTAATTGTCGTCCTGTCGTCGTGTCATCCTGTCATCCTGTAATCGTCCTGTCGTCTTCTCTGTCTATGTCCCTGTTATTTGCGCTAGTCTTTTGATTACTGAAGCCACGGCGTGGAGGAAACCCTTGACAAACACCTATTCTGACCTCACGCTCCTCCACGCGAAGTACTCAACTCTTTATCAACCCCTTGGTCATTCCTGTACAGAGCGAGCAACCCTATACCAGACCACATGAGGCTGCCATAACATCTCTAATAATCCTCCCAACCCACAAGCAACGAACAAGCAGTGGAATATGGTGCTGATCAGCTCGGCGTTGGAAGATGTGCGAAAACTGATGGCCAGAGCCCAAAGCGCTGCCACTGCCACTGAGACCCTGATCTGAGAGCTTCACCTATCACAGGGATCCACCCCTCTCCTTGCCCCGTCAAAATGAAGTTTCTCTCGCTCTGTTCTCCAATAATGTTTTTTCTGTGCTGAGCAGTGCTACTCATAAGCTTTCAACGATAGCCAGTTTCAGTTTCGCGTAGGTGCACTTTGGTACGTTACACTCACGTACGGGGCGGAACGTTGCGTCATGCGCTGCAACAGCCCTTTAGTTTCCACAAGCGCAAATGTACGTAAACTCTCCTGGTGCACCTAGAACTAAAAACCGCTGTTGGAACCTTGGCGCTGACGCCCGTTGTTGCACCTGGGTCGCAAGCCCCAAGGGTAGCGTTGGCCTGGCGGCCTGGGGCACAACTGGAAGCATCCGAAGGTCCCGGCAAAGCATGAGTCGACTGGTAACAGAACAACTTGTTTATTCAAGCATAGCATAAGAGCGGGCGGTCAGGTCGACCGAAGTAGAGAGACGGGAGTGCACGTTACTCAACAGAAGAAATCGGAGCCTCTCTTGGCGTCCGGGGGCAGCTGCTTTTATACTCTCGCAGTTGAGGGCAAGAAGGAACGCCTCTATAGACGCGCACGTGACTGTGCCGCTCGGGCACGTTGGGAAGAGAAGGTGGCGCAGCCGTCGGGCCGGCGCCGCTCGGGCACGTTGGGATGAGTAGGTGACGCATCCGCCGGGCCGGCGCCGTCAGACCTCCTCGCTTCACAGTTGGGGCAGCTCCTCTCCCCGGCTGCCGCGCTTCGACAAGCGTGGACACCAACATGCACATACACACACACACGCACACGAAGACACGTGGCATTGGAACATGCCTGGACGCGCTTGGCGGGGAGGCGTAGCGGCGGCGCCGAACGGGCCAAAATGTCTGCCGCTTTGAACGAAGCCCCAGCGTCCGTTGCATCCGCGCCGGCTATACCGCGCGTCGTAGACGGAACGTAACAGACCGCCCCGCCGGGGGAAGGAGATCCCGATGGTCAGGGGACTGCATCCGCTGTCCGGAGGGATGTCGCTCGATGATGCTCATAACCGAAGTCGGGCGTCCCTCGACGTTTCTTGAGCGCAGCGCACAGAGAAGGCCTCGTTCTCTCGTTCAGGTTCGCACAGGACACTGCAAAGTGACTTCGGGAGAGTTCACATTTTTGTTCTCGTTCCCGGCAAGCGTTAGAACTACGCTGAAACTCAATGGCTCAGTCAGCAAGCACGGCACAACCCTCACTAAGCCCTGCCAGGCTCTTTCCCCTTTTATACCACTGCCTAGTTCCTTACAGTAGTCTAGCAGCATTCAGAACGCGTCCACAAATTGGAAAATTGCACTAGAAAGCACATCATCACTTTGAAACACTACACAAAAGCAATATGTTAAAAATCCTGCCTCAGGAAGAAAAACATCAGTAACAAACAATTTTGAGGCTGATTCCTACGTTAGGGGCTTCGACTTAAGCCATCGGCGTTACCGTTGAGACTCCCCTTTTTGTAACGCACCTCAAAGGAATATTGTTGCAAAGCGAGGCTCCAGCGCAGGAGGCGGCCATTTTTGGGAGGGATGGTCTGCAGCCATTGGAGAGGGCAGTGATCCGTCTCAATGATAAACCTCGAGCCGGCTAGATAGCATGACAATTTCTGAACGGCCCACACGAGACACGCACACTCTTTCTCGGTGGCGCTCTACGCCTGCTCACGACTGGTCAGCTTACGACTAGCATACAGGACGGGGTGTTCCACTTCTCCATTTTCCCGTTGGCACAGTACAACGCCCATGCCTCGCTCACTAGCATCGCACTGAACAACGAACCCTTTTGTATAGTCTGGCGATCGTAGCACAGGCTGGCTTGTTAGGGCACTCTTTAGGGCGCTAAAAGCTCTTTCCTTTGTCTCGTCCCAGACGACTGTTTGCGGCTGTGTCTTTCTTAGAGCATCCGTCAGGGGAGCCGCGATATCAGAGTACCTGGGGATGTACCTCTGATAGTAGCCGGCGACACCTAAGAACGACCGAATATCGGTCTTCCTGCGCGGTTGCGGGAAGTCTCGCACAGCGGCCACCTTTATTTCAGAGGGGCGGCGACGACCCTGACCAATCACGTGACCGAGGTAGACAACCTCGGCCTGCGCTAACTGGCACTTGGGAGCCTTGACTGTCAAGCCCGCATCGCGCAGGCGGGTTAGCACTGCCCGCAAGTGGGCCATATGCTCAGACCAGGATGCGGAGAGTATCGCTACGTCGTCTAGATACGGTAAAGCGAATTCTTGCTGTCCCCGCAACACTTTATCCATGAGGCTTGAAAAGCAGTATGGCGCGTTCTTCAAACCAAAACTCAACACTTTAGGACGGAATGTTCCCATTGGTGAAATGAACGCCGCATACCTACTAGCCTCTTCTGTAAGTGGAACCTGCCAATAACCCCTGACAAGATCTAGGGTGGAAATAAACTGAGCGCTACTAACTTTCTCAAGGCGCTCCTCGATGTTAGGGATCGGATAAATTTGATCCTTAGTGATGGAATTAAGCCTGCGGTAGTCGACGCAAGGACGAGGTTCCTTGCCCGGTACCTCAACTAAAATCAAAGGGGAGGTATAATCACTCTCACCTGCCTCAATAACACCGAGCTGTAGCATTTTCTTTACCTCAGCCTCCATAATATCGCTCTGGCCGGGTGACACCCGATACGCCTTGGATCGTACTGGCTCTGGGGAGGTAAGTTCTATGTCATGAGTAAGGACAGAAGTCCTACCAGGCATCTCAGAGAACAGACCTTGAAACTCTTGTAAGAGCTGGTGTAGTTCGGTTTTCTGCTCAGGCGACAGCGGTGCTTTACTGATAAGGTCACTAATGACTTGACCGGTGTCTTCCCTGTTCGTCACTGAGCCTAGTCCCGGAAGCTCGACCGGAAGCTCTTCAGGAACGTTTACCATCATGCAAACCACTGCTTCCCTTTGTCTATAAGGTTTGAGCAGATTACAGTGGTAAACTTGCTGTGCTTTCCGCTTTCCTGGCAGTCTCACCACGTAGTTAACGTCCGACAGTTTTTGAACAATCCGTGCTGGGCCCTCCCACTGCACGTCGAGTTTGTTTTTTAGCGATGTGCGCAATATCATGACCTCATCATCCACCTCAAAACGACGGGCCCTGGCTGTCCGATCATAATAAACCTTGGCCCTCTGCTGGGCCTTTGCCATTGCTTCACGTGACAACTCCTGTGCCCTTCTTAAGCGTTCGAGGAGCTTAAGCACGTACTCCACCACGACTGGGTCGTCGCCCCTGCCTTCCCACGATTCTCGAAGCATGCGAAGCGGAGACCGCAGCGAGCGACCGTACACCAGCTCAGCTGGCGAAAACCCCGTAGCCGCATGCGGCGCGGTCCGTAATGCAAACATCACCCCAGGCAGACACAGCTCCCAGTCAGTTTGATGTTCAAAACACAATGCTCTCAACACGCGCTTCATGACGGAGTGGAGCTTCTCAACGGAATTCGACTGTGGGTGGTACACTGAGCTGTGTAACAGCTTTACCCCACACCTTTCGAGAAAAGTTGTCGTTAAAGCGCTAGTAAACACTGTGCCCTGATCTGATTGGATTTCCGCAGGAAAACCAACTCGCGCAAATATGGACAGTAGTGCATTGACTATTTCAACTGAGCTGAGTTCTTTAAGCGGCACTGCTTCAGGGAACTTTGTCGCTGGGCAGATCTCAGTCAAAATGTGTCTGTACCCCGTGGCTGTTACCGGCAGAGGTCCCACTGTATCAATAACGAGCCGTCTAAAAGGCTCCGTAATGATAGGTACCAATCTCAACGGCGCCCTCGATTTGTCCCCTGGTTTGCCCACCCGCTGACAGGTGTCACATGTCCTCACGAAATGGTCTGCGTCCCGAAAACACCCTGGCCAATAGTACTCTTGCAAGAGACGGTCCTTAGTTTTCTTAACTCCTAGGTGTCCGGACCACGAACCCCCGTGCGACAAGCGCAACAGATCCTGACGGTAGCACTGAGGCACGATCAGCTGATCGAACTCCACTCCCCTGCGGTCTAGATACTTCCGGTACAGGACCCCACCTCTTTCCACAAAGCGAGCATTTTTCTTGGCGATACCTTCCTTGATAATGCAGCGTATGTTTTCTAGGCTGCCATCCTTCTTTTGCTCGGCTATCAAAGCCGACCGGCTGACTTTTAGCAACCTATTAAATCCGTCTGACGTAGGCGCGATGAGCAAATCTGCAGATAGCTCTTCTAACTTTCCCGCATCGGGAATTTCCTCTCCAGTATCTGGTGCCTTCAACGCTACAGGCTCAATTTTATTCAGTTCAGGCGTGCTCTGAATATCAGCTTGCTGCGCCTCTGACCATTTTTCATTGTTTGACAACGTCGGCCCCGCAACTACCGCCTTTGCAGCGAGCTCCCGAACCTTCGATCTGGTTAAGGCCTGAACGCTAGCCTCACCAAACAAAAGCCCCTTCTCGCGCAGGAGGTGATCGGACCTGTTCGAAAATAGGTACGGGTACTGGGGGGGCAGCATAGATGACACTGCCGCCTCCGTCTCAAGCGCTCCGAAAGGTCCTTCAATAAGCACTTTTGCTACCGGCAGACACACGCTATGAGCTTCCACGGCTTGCTTGATCCATGCGCACTCGCCCGTGAACATATGGGGTTCTACGTAAGAGGGGTGAACTACATCCATTGTAGCTGCGGAATCGCGAAGCACTCGGCACTCTTTCCCGTTCACGAGGAGGTCTCGCATGTAAGGCTCGAGAAGCTTCATGTTCTCGTCAGTGCTTCATAATGACAAAAACACAACTTTTGGTTTTGTTTCCGGACACTGCGCCGAAAAGTGGCCCGGCTTCTGGCACGTATAACAAACGCGCGCTTGCCTCGTCTCGAACCGCTTTCTGCGTTCGGCTTCGGCTGCCGCCGTCTCCTTAGGTTCGGTCGCACTGCTTTCACTCGCATCCGCACTACGTGTGTTCCCCTTTGCTCTCATGGGTGTGAACTTCGGCCTCTCAACCTTCGAGCCAAATTCACCCTTTTGACCGTCCTTAGCTCCGCGAGCCCGACGCGTCACAAACTCCTCGGCTAGCTCAGCGGCTTTAGCCACCGTACAAACGTCTGGCCTATCCAAGACCCAGTACCGCACGTTCTCAGGTAACCGACTATAAAACTGTTCTAGCCCGAAACACTGCAGAACTTTCTCGTGGTCACCAAACGCTTTCTCTTCTTTGAGCCACTCCTGCATGTTTGACATAAGCCTGTACGCAAACTCTGTGTATGACTCACTTCTGCCTTTCTCATTTTCCCGAAACTTCCGACGGAACGCCTCCGCTGACAGCCTGTACTTTTTTAGCAGACTCGATTTCACTTTGTCGAAATCCTCTGCCTCCTCTCTATTCAAGCGAGCGACTACGTCGGCCGCCTCGCCGGGTAACAAAGTGAGCAAGCGCTGTGGCCACGTTTCCCGAGAGAACCCCTGCTTCTCGCACGTTCGCTCAAAGTTAACCAGGAACAAACCAATGTCCTCTCCAAGCTTAAACGGCCGCATCAGGTCAGTCATTTTGAACGATACTCGTTCTCCTGCACCGTGTGCCTGACCTCCAGTACGAGCGCGTTCCATCTCTACCTCAAGACGCTTCATTTCCAAAGCGTGTTGACGGTCGCGCTCTTCTTTTTTCTCTTGCTGCTCTCGCTCTTTTTGTTCTTTAAGTTCGCGCTCCTGTTTCTCTTTTTGCTCTTTACGTTCGCGCTTCTGTCTTTTTGCCCTCTCCTCAATGGTCTCAAGGCATTCCGACAGCTCGTCATCCTCAGCCTCTAACTCAAGAATAGCCCTTAGCAGTTCTGGTTTTCTGAGTTTGTCTGAGACATCCAGACCCAACTCTCTTGCAAGCTCCAGCAATTTCGGTTTGCGCAACGACTTCAAATCCATGGCTGCTCTGAATGCTGCTTTCTCTACTGCCTACTATTGTCTTGCCGCAAACTAACCCGGCAGCAACGACAACCACAATTACCAGCTCTGTTTCTGACACTAACAAAAGCCTGGCAAAACTCAGAAGAAGAAAGTCCCGCACTCACCAAATCTCGCAGCCAAGAATTCAGCGCAGTCGTTCCGCTGCAGGCAACCAGTCATCACACAGGGCTCGTTGCACTGCTCCCGGATTGTCCTTGAGCTGCTCAGCATACAGTCAACCGCATATCTTCGCTGCTGGCCTCCGTTGTCGTGATCTCACCGCTGGCAGACAGTTGTTGGGACCTCGGCGCTGACGCCCGTTGTTGCACCTGGGTCGCAAGCCCCAAGGGTAGCGTTGGCCTGGCGGCCTGGGGCACAACTGGAAGCATCCGAAGGTCCCGGCAAAGCATGAGTCGACTGGTAACAGAACAACTTGTTTATTCAAGCATAGCATAAGAGCGGGCGGTCAGGTCGACCGAAGTAGAGAGACGGGAGTGCACGTTACTCAACAGAAGAAATCGGAGCCTCTCTTGGCGTCCGGGGGCAGCTGCTTTTATACTCTCGCAGTTGAGGGCAAGAAGGAACGCCTCTATAGACGCGCACGTGACTGTGCCGCTCGGAAACGTTGGGAAGCGAAGGTGGCGCAGCCGTCGGGCCGGCGCCGCTCGGGCACGTTGGGATGAGTAGGTGACGCATCCGCCGGGCCGGCGCCGTCAGACCTCCTCGCTTCACAGTTGGGGGAGCTCCTCTCCCCGGCTGCCGCGCTTCGACAAGCGTGGGCACCAACATGCACATACACACACACACGCACACGAAGACACGTGGCATTGGAACATGCCTGGACGCGCTTGGCGGGGAGGCGTAGCGGCGGCGCCGAACGGGTCAAAATGTCTGCCGCTTTGAACGAAGCCCCAGCGTCCGTTGCATCCGCGCCGGCTATACCGCGCGTCGTAGGCGAAACGTAACACCGCAGTTTAGACACAAAGGCGAAGCATCCGTTGCGATAGCAAATTATTAGATAGCTAAACTAAGTAAGGGTAGTAGTTTTATTGGCCGTTTAAAGGTGTAAACAATCTCCAATTACCAAGCATGGTGTCAAGCGCGCACAAGCAAACATGAACACATCTCACTTGATGACCGTGGAAACTCGCTGTTAAAAACACTAGCACGAAGAAGCACAGTAGCAGCAGTAAGCAAAATGACTTTCGTGCTGCCTCTCGCTTTAGCCCGAACTAAGCGGTAAGAACACAGAGCACACTAAGCTATCAGCCCTCGGTACCCTGTGTCCCCATCGCAGATCGTTTTCAAGAGAGGGCCCATGCGGGCGCGCCATATGCAGCCGCCGCCGGAGTAGAACCCCCGCCTCTTCGTGCCTAGCACGCGATGGAAAACGACGCGCTTTCTCCCCTCCTTCCTCTCTTGCGCGCGCGAGATCGATCCACCATCGTCGGTTCACCCTCGCACTACTCACACATACATCATACGGGGCGCTGCCACGATGTTATCACCCTTGGACTTTACATGAAACATCACGGCGACGACGACGGCGGAAAAGCGCCCGGAGTGTTCATTAAAGACAGCAACTGCTTGTTAGTAATCAATCCCATAGGTACCAAGCCAATCCCAAGCAGGCGCCCTTTGTGACAATGTACTAAGCCAATCCAGTGATCAGTCGTCAAGTTATGAACGAAGCTGTGGTTCCTTTTTAAGCAGTGGTAACGATTGTTTCCAAGATTAAGCCTCACCATGACGCATCACAGTGTTCTTTAGGGTTTTTATTGTCTTGCGGAACTGAGCTAGGAAGATATTGAAGCGTTGGTAATGTGTACAAAAGAGTCTAGGTGTAGATGGTTTGGGAATTGTACCTGGATTGAGGAGACCACCTCTTGAGACGTACAAACCTTTCGGTCCTATTTCCGCTTTCAAAGGCTGATTCTCCTATCGTCTTCAAGGCCGTACAGATCTTACAATGCATTATGAGTGCTCAAGGTGTGCGCATGTCGGCCTCCGAAACTTTGTGTTCGTTTCTACGCCAGCTTGCGTGCCCGCATATGTTGTGCCACATCCAGAAGCTGTTTAGCAGCTATTACACACTTATGTCAAGCGCAAACATGGCTTTCTATCATTAGAGAAGAGGTTCGGAATATTGCTGGATGATTGACATGCCACCATTGTTTGAATACTGCTGCCTTGTGGGAAAAGGACAAAATACGTTCTTATTTTTTTATTTTTTTATGTTTTCAAAATGCACGTACACTATTTTGATCTCAATATAAAATGTTCGCCTGCGCCTACGTGGGAGAAATTACATGCAAACCGTGGCGCGAACGATAAGCTGTCCACATTTATTCAATCGACGTTCTACGTGTACAGACGTTCACGTTGTGTACAGGAAATGCTTTAATTAGAGCTATAGCGCTTTTGTTTTTGCCACTCTGATTATTCAAAAAGCGCTTTCATGCGCTCATCGCATGTATGTTGGCCCATGTCAGGAATGTTCTGCCCTACGGATGAGTACATTTAAATTAAGTTTTCTACTAACTCATTTACATGTAGGTATGTTACAGGCTGTCTACAGAAGAGGAACGGCACTTAGGCATTTTTGGACCTTTATCGATAGAATAGCGAGGCGTATATGCAGACCCACGGAACACCAGGGTTTCATTCTCAGCTAACTAAAGGGTACATGTATGGAAGTACTAAGCGCTTATGTGCCTGAAAGGAATCGCCTGCGACCTAGATGGCCCGTATCTTGGAAGCAGACACGATGCTAATAGCTCTTCTAAGTCTTGTCTACCCACTGCTGTTATTTTGAGACTGCGTAAGAATAATAAAATGCACACTGTAGATGTTCAAGATATGTTTTCGTAAACAGAATGTCTTTTGTCTCTTTTGGGCCCTGAAGTCATCCATGCATTGGCATAACTAGGTGTCGTTCAAAATCGAGAAACCCTTCTTTCTACTGTGGAGGCCTTTGTCAATTCTGTTTGCTTTTCATGGTGGTTTGTGACGCATTGCAGTTTACCAGTTTTTATAAGATGGACACAAGCGTGTGCCGTCAGTGTGAGTTTACTTCCTCAACTGTGTTCCTTTTAATACCCTTCGTGCAGAGAAATCTTTGGTGAAAGGCACTTCTAAGAAAAACTCGAATAAGTGGTTCAAGGACAATAGTTTATCATCTATGGTGACCCTGCATACACTTCTTGCCTACTACTGATGAAGCCTTGTGGGGAAGCCGCACTTACTAGTGTGCAAGAATAAAAAATAACGTACAGCGCAAAGGACAAGGACAGCGATAGATGACATACACACATCGCTGTCCTTGTCCTTTGCGCTGTACGTTATTTTTGATCATGAATTACCAACTAGCCCAAGCAACCACCCTAGTGCAAGAATAATTTAATGCATCAACGAGGGCGTTCGTCAAGCCATTGAATGGGGTTGCAGCAAGATTATAAGCCCTATAATCACGTAAAACTATTCGAATGTTCTTATTCCAATCTCCTGACGTCAAATTTACGTAACTGCCGACGCAAGCACCAGGCGGTGACCCGCAGCGTTGTCTGAACAGCCCAATCAAACGCTCTGCTCGTTCATAGGCGGTGACTTTTATTTCCTTTCAAAGCGAATACAATTGCCTATATTGAGCGGTTTTTCTTGTCTGATTGGCTACCAGGAGTACGCTCAAATGGAGATGGTATCGATGAGGCCGAGCCAGCGCGCTGCAAATAGATAACCGGATGAAGAGGGTGGTCCCGCATCTGCGATTGGTGCGCTTTCCCTTACTTAGGTTGCGGTGGCTGGTCAAAAATCGCGACGGCGTGCAATGGAAGGTTAAGAATGCCGCTAAAACTGATTCTCAGTAATGAAGAGTTGGCAAAGCGATGTGGTAAACGTGTCGACAGTGCTCGATAACGTTACACGGCCACTCAAAAAGTTTTATTATAAGCAAATAAGCCCATCCTATCCGGCAGGTGCGAGTAGCCAGTGCCTGAGGGATCGGCGGCAGCCATCTTTTATTCCTTTCGAAACGGGCCAGCCTCCGGCTATTCAGAAAAAAGAAATTCAGTTTTGTTCGGCATATTAATGCATCCTTAGCTCGTACACACCAGTTTGAAGTGGTGAAGCTTCACGGTTCTGTCACGTCACGTCACAGGCAGGTGAAGTGGGTGCAGCCTGAAAACTGTTGACCAATAGCAGAGGGCTAATGGCGAAAAGGCGTCGAATCAGAAGTAATCACTTTTCTTTTCTTCGGTCCAATCACGCATAACCAGTGTGTACACGTCATATCAGATGAGGAGCTATCGTGGTTTTCGTGACGTCGCGTAACAGACAGTTATTTTTAAACCACATTTCAAAGTTGTTGTCCTGTAGACAATTTTAAATTATTTTTACCGATCTGCGCTTTGTTATGCATTTGTATTTTTTATGTTAATATTCCCCCTACACTAATGCCCCACACGAGCACTGTAGGTATTGCAAATAAATAAATAAATAAAACAGATTTTTTTCAGCCGTAGCAAACCCTTGCTGCTTCGTGAGGAAAGTACCAAGAAGAGTAACGCGAGAGCGGTAAGCGGCAGGCGGCAAGGCACCGCACAGCTAGTTTGCTCGAGGGCTTAATGAAACGCAGGCGTGCGAACACGGACATAAAAAGAAACGAAAAAAAAACAACTTAACACAAACTTTCTGTATCAGCGCTTCCACGCTAGGCTTTCAAGAAGTTGAATCACCACCGACTTGATTAACTTTCAGTGGTTCTAAACTTCACCATAGCGTTTCAACATGGCGTACCTTTGCCGATCAACCTGTGACTCCATGATGCACAGTGAAGCCCGATCAAACACCACGTCCATCAGACTGGGTTTCGAGCTGAAAGCCAAAAGAGAACGCACTCAGCATGCATAAGAACAAGAGAGAGAACTACTGTCGGCAAGATAGAGAGAGAGATTGCCGAAAAAGGTAATGTTTTGCTGAAATTGCAGGGCTGTGTGTGCCTTTTTTGCGCGTCTTTTCGTTAGACATCTATGCTGTACCCCTGTAACGACGAGCAATCAACAAGCCCAAATGAATATGATGGTAACGTTCTTATTTTCTGTATTCTTAGTATGTTCTCAATGCGAAGCCTCGTATAGGAAGCGCTCACGAAGAGCATGCAAGCTCAGTTTCACTTTTCTGGTTCATATTAAAAAATCAATTTTCCGCGTACAACTACAGCAGAATAGTGCAACAATCTTGATGGAAACCAAATATTCTCTTTCATAATAAAAACTCATGAGGATATATGCAGTAGGTAATGAATGAAATCTAAAAATAAACCTCAATTTCTTGGTTTCGTTAGCAGATTGAAAATAGCCAATCTGCATTGTCCATGCAGTAAGCGTTGACTTAAGGTGAGTCACGTGATGGTAGGAGAATTTGGGGGTTCTGGGTCCTATGGGCACGATGACCGCGCAACCCGCAACAGTCCTAAGCTCCGCCGTCTTCATGCACTGCAGATGGAGGAGCGGCTACCGAGCAAATGGCGCACACCTGGAGCAGAAGCGCACGCTCATTGGTGCAATAATTGGGCACCGGGTGCCGCTCGCCATCCCCTCCACAGCTCCTAGGAGCTGCTCTCGGAATGCAAACATGCCTCAACGAATGATGGGTGATGCTTCTGCGTCAGGCGCCAGAAATGCCAGGAATAGGCAGAGTTACTCGAATCTAACGGAAGAAGATAATCAAGAACGTTCAGACCGCAAACACGCAAACAAGGAGGCAATACATAGTGCTTAGCACGACGATCGTCCTTCTGTAGGGAGTATCAGTCGTAACGTTTTTACCTTATTATCATTAGGCAGAATTCGTGTTTAGTGAAATACGGATATTCTAAAAGGCAAGTGATTAATATTTCTCAAACTACAGAAAGTAACTTGCTGTCAGTATTGACTAAAGAATCTCCCATACTTTCCTAACCTACCAGCGCCAAGAGCAGGCACAAACAGTAATGGAAGGAACAGCAGAAGCACTCTCTTTCAACTGAACATTTAACCCTTTCAGACGCCACTTTATCTCGTGAAAAGTTACTTTCACCACATCTCTTGCATCTTCAGAATCGTAGAAAGTGTACACCTGCAGAAAATATTAAGAATTGTCAATTGTTTAGAAAGTTTTGTCAAGTTTACAAAATTTCGACTCCATGCGAAAACTCACTATAGGAACACAAAACATGAGAACATGTACTATATCGTGTTTTGAAAAGCTTGAAAAGCACTTATACAGCCACTTGAAAATTATGCCTGGTGTATGACATTGTAAAAAACAATGAAAGAAGTGAACTTGCTACATACAACATACTGACACAGATTAAGACACCCAGCTCTCTACCTTCCCACTCATTCTGCTAAAACATTCCGCACGTTAGTCAATAGTGCAGCACAGTTCCAATAATAAGTGTTTCACGGTGTATGAAACGCATTTTAAATACCATTACTTTCATCAGCGCTTTTGCTATTAATGCACTCTCTTGCTGTGCACAATTGTGTAGACAGCGTCTCAAAGGGTTAATACCGGCAAGTGATTAGTACATATGTATATGTAACGCAGACCAGGCCTAAAAAAAAGAAAGAGAAAAATTATGCATTAACTCCAGTGGAGTTGTATGCGTAAGCATTGTGCCACTTGCTCAACTCCACACATGGTGAAAAGGTAGACAAAACCTGGGGCACTACGTCGACCAAAGCAAAATTTAAAAGAAAAGAAGACGTTTCGGCTACAACACTGCACGGGAGCCTTGCTCACACAAGGCTCCCGTGCAGTCGAAACGCCTTCTTTTAAATTTTACTTTGGTCGGCGTAGTGCCCCAGGTTTTGTCTACCTTTTCACTATGTTTTATCCCGACCAGACGGGCTTCCGTCAAACATTGAACTTCAACTCCACACATACGACAGGACATACGTTGTTTGCCGCTACTGGCGAAGCAGTAGACGGTTCATTAAATGTATGTTTTATTGGCCTTCGAATCGGTTTTGCCCCTTGATCCGACCAGTATAAGCCCTTATCTACCCTTATCAGTCGTTATCAACCTTATTGAAATCGATGCAACCCTTATCGACCCTTACCAACCCTTATCGCGCGTTATCAACATTATCGTACTTGATTCGACCTTATCAACCCTTTTCTGTCGTTATCAAGTTTTTGTAATCGCTCCGGCCCTCATGAACCCTTATATGTCATTATCAACCTTATAGGACGTGATCCGACCCTTATAACCTCTTATCGTTCGTTATCAACCATATCAGACTCTATACGACGTCATTAATCTTAATGGAGTCGATCCGACCCTTATCAGCGCTCTCAACATTATCGCACATAATCCTACCCTATCGGTCCTTATCAACCTTATCGGATTTGATCCGATCCTTATCAACCTCATCAGAATTGCTCACAACATTTAAGCCCTTATCGCCGTTTATCTCCTTATTCATCCGCGTCTAACCATTATAAACCCCGATCACGCCCATATAACCCGTCATCCCTACTTACCATCCTTATCAATTCATTGGCTGCTTCTCTACCTGTGTTGCGCGATAACACAGACAACGCAGTACAACACATTCATGTGGCTAAGATATATCTGCCTTCTGCAAGCGTGGGTGTTAAACCCAGTAGGTAAGACACTCGTCTTTCTGAAGTGAGGTCATAGGTTCGACACTCACCACCGCCAACATTTTTCTTCGAATTTTAAAAGTGAACCTTCGCTTTGCTAATCTCACCTGGTTTCGTGATCGTGGGTGCAGCTGCCTGGCTGTTCTCTTGCCGAATAGGCCAACCAATCACAATGTAGTACTTGCACCGCTGCCTTCTTTGCGTCCCCACCAGAGGGCGCTCGCCTCCGCGCATCCGCGGCAGCGGCATTGCACTAGCCTCTATACAATGGCTGAATAAAGCCTTCCCGGTCACTCTGTGCGAACACTCAATAAACACGAACATGTGTTTCGACTTCTTATGCACTCACACAAAGCTTCCCTTTATATAGATTACAAGTGGTTGGATCTACTGCATCTTTAAATACGTCAGAATTTCTATGCTTACCCAACGAGCAAATCTCTCCGCCCTTCCCTCTGTTCGTCCGTCACGTAGGACGATTGCTTTCAAGATGGGGCCCGATGCAGCGAGCGAATTGACCTTCGTCCTGCCTCTCGCTTCAACACAAACTGAGCGGCGAGAACATAGTGCGTAAGAAGCTATCAGCACCCGGCATACCGTGTCCCCATCGCAGATCGCGTTCAAGACGGGGCCCACGTGGTCGCGCCATACGCAGCCGCCGCCGGAGTACGGTTGAGCACGATTGATAATGGTTCGCATCGAGAGGAGGCAGCATCATCGACCAAAAAATTAAATTACGGGGTTTTACGTGCCAAAACCACTTTATGGTTACGAGGCACGCCATAGCGGAGGACTCCGGAAATTTCGACCTAAGTACACGGGTGTTTTTGCCGCCATCGAAATGCGGCCGCCGTGGTCGGGATTCGATCCCGCGACCTCGTGCCCAGCAGCCCAACACAATAACCACTGAGCAACCACGGCGGGTCTTCATCGACCACGTCTACGTACGAGGTCTGCCAAACGTGACATGGTTCAATTGCGTCACGTGTTACAACACGCATTGGCCAGTGCCCATCTTCCAAGAAGCAGTGGCATCATGCAAACACACCATCATCCAATTTGAAGATGAAGAAGAAACGCAACGAGAAGGCCTAAACAAGAGGCAGTGAACATAATAAATGTTGTATATATTTACTTCATTTACAAATTCTATCTCGCCATATTATCCCACGTCCACATCTTCTGGGAGTTACCTATAACACAAGTGAGCATTGCTACTACACGCCTCTTCTTCATCTTCTCA
This sequence comes from Dermacentor variabilis, assembly GCF_050947875.1. Taxonomy (NCBI): domain Eukaryota; kingdom Metazoa; phylum Arthropoda; class Arachnida; order Ixodida; family Ixodidae; genus Dermacentor; species Dermacentor variabilis. The sequence continues at coordinate 9,488,189 of NW_027460313.1, read as the reverse complement.
TGTTGGTCTCAGTTAAGATTTCGGTGATGCAACCGCCATCTCCGTTTCACGATTCTTCCTCGGTGTTTCTCGCAATTATTCCAAACACGGAAGCATACGGCGACGCAGCAGGTAATTAGTATCAAATGCTTACGCATCATTTAGTTAACTCCCACAAAAGATTCTGCGTGTACTTTTTTTTCCTTTCGAATTTATTCTTTTTTCTCTCTCTATAGAGCGCACCGCGTTAGGCGTTACGAACGGACAGACAGACCGACGGACAGATTTTCAGGGTGAGTAGCCTAAGAATGCTTACTCTATAAAAAAAGAATAACCGAATAACCTTCTTTTAAAACAGCACCTCAGCAAACCCGTGGGAAAAAATGTGAAGTGAAAAATGCACATTCACCCCTGGCTATCGAAACAGAGGAATGACATGTGCACACATGCGGGTATTTATGGGTTTGAAATGCTTCAGCTGTATGACTTGTACGCTGATCCTATATTTGCTGCGTGTCTGTAATAAACCTTCATTTGAAAAATAGCGCTTCTGTGGCAGCATCTCCGTTTTATCCGCGAGGAGGAACGTAGCCTCGAACCAGCGCGCCGCGCCGCTCTCCTCCTCGCACTGGTATGTGCAGATTCCGTTTGCTCCCAGCGACAGCTTGGAATGGTAGCGGTTTCATTGCGAATTAGTGTTATTCTAGCTTGTTTCGTCTGGGATTTTTCTGCGATGACAGATGACTCAAGGTCGACAGGCTACCACTCTGCTGTATTCGGCTGCAAAAATAACTTCAGGAAGCAAGCGTGAAGGGCACCTTCAGCTGCGGAGACTTCGTGGACACCGTCGCCGCGATAGCAGAGAAGCGTCCGCTTTGTATTGCCACCATAAACAGAAAGGAATTGATGCCATCGCGTGTCCGTTCGGAAGGTTTTGTTCCCAGTGAGCGCACGGGGACGAACTCGGCACCCCTGAAGAAACAGCGATGTGAAGGAAAAGCGCGTATTCGACTCGGTCAACTATTGCGAATGGACGAAGCTACACCTTCGTGCACCCACATTAAACTTATTCTATTAAAACGTGTTCTAAGGCTATGATGCTTGGCCACCAACGTGTTGGTGGAAGTTGACCGAGGGCGTATTATTAAAACAGTACGTGCTGACTAAGAAATGAAGGTGTGCTCTTTTCCGGCCGTGTGTCGGCCGGCCTAATTCACTTGGGCTCTTCCGTGCTTCCGAATCTCGCCAGCAAGCTGTCGACGCTGCTCATCGCGCGCTGTATTACTGAAGAAAATAACGTTACCCTTGCAAAGAGTAGTTCGTTTTTCAACTCACTCGAGTAGGCGAGGTGTCTTGGCACGCACAGGCACCATTCGAGACCTAAGGGTTCAACGCGTCGCGTGCGTCTGGTTGATCGTGGCATATGCACTGTCGATATCATCAGCTCACATTATCCATGTTAACCGCCCTTTCGATGTAGTTATGTTATAGTTCTTCATTTTGTAAGTGTTGATGCCCGCGTGCCAGATAATCAATGTTTAGGAAATCGTACCGCGTAAATTTAGGCCCACGAAAGCTACCAAAACGTTCTTCCTCTGAGCTTCGCTGTTACCTGGATTGGGGTGTACGCTAGTGCGACACACCGCAGGACACATGGAGACACCTCTCAATGTTGTCGTCTTAGTGATACCTTAATAGCATACAACATGCATACATAACATACAATAATAACACGTTACATGTATACGTTACGTATCGACAGTGTTCAGACTTGACTGGCCTCCTATTTCGATCGTGGGGACAGCTACGGGAACGCCTCTAGGCCCGTCGCCGTTCGATATTGCGGCTATACCGAAGCTAAAAGCTTAGTGACAACACGCTAAGAAGTTTCCCAATCCAAACAACTTGTTGACACTTCTCGGGAAAGCGCGAAAACTTGCCACTGGTCGTCAACAGCATGCAGGTTCCCCGTCCACCCTCCAGTGCGATCCCACATACCAGCATGGCGCAACACGATAGACGGCGCTGCGATCGCAAAATGGCGGCGCCCTCAATAAGACGGTCTATTAAATTCTGGGATGTTAGTGCGAAAACGACGAACTGATCATTAGGCCTGCCGTAATAGGGCACTCAGGATTAACTTTGACCAGACGGGGTTTCTGTAGCGTACACCCAATGCGCGGAACCCGGACCGTTTGGATTTTGTCCCCACGGAATTGCGGTAGGCGCGGCCGGGATTTGATCTCGCAACATCGTGGTTAGCAGCGCAATACTATAGCCGCTAAGGCACCACGGCGGGCGTTTTCTCTGCATCTATCTCTACTGTGCAATGCTTCAAAATGGAAGTGATCCCACTCGCCCAGATTCCTGTTGAGGTTAAGCTCCCATACGTAAGATAATGCTGAATCCACACGGGCCTTACCTCAAGAAATCAAATACGTCGCAGCAGTAGATGCTCAGTCGCTTGTCCATTGTCTGGAAAAAAAGTGGTAACCCTGTTGGCATTCAGAAAGTGTAACGCACAACTTTTGGGTCATATTCAGCTAGTTCAACCAATGTGATTAACCTTGATGACCACTCTTTCTTGCGTTTCTTGCGTTTAGTACTTCTGCTACCTCTCAAGCTTGTCTGCGTTATAATGCCGTTTGAAAGCAAGCATACATGTTAGCACTCCTGCTTGCAAACATTATGAAATCTGGTCTTTTGCCTCACACATGTGCATAATCAGTTTCCCCCTAATTTTACAACAGTCACGCAACGGCTTTTTGTGCCGCCAGCTGTTACACTGCTGTAGAACGTGCTACGAAAAGCAAAACCAACGGCTATATCAGTGTGCAGAATTACATCTGCCGTAGACGAAGACGTACTGGGAATCATTGATAACGCGGTTCATTAAGAAAAAAAATTCAACGATTAAGCAGTAGTGTTTCAATCGCCGTAGATATCAGGGACAAAGTGCACTGGACTGATAGAGTTTTCTACGTTTACTGAATTTCCTTTTAAATACTGGAATTATTTTTACCATATTATTACTCATAGGGAATCTTGCTAACGCAATGAAAATGAGAAAGTGAAATTACTAGACTATCAGTCTCTCGTCAGGGCGAAATTAGAATATGCATCCCCCATTTGGAACCCTCATCAAGTATGTCTCATCAATCAATTGGAATCGCTTCAAAATCGAGCTGCAAGATTTATTCATTCTAAGCACCCCTACGACATCAGTATATCGGCACTGAAAACAGAATCCGGCTTATCATTGCTTGCATCTGGCCTCCGCCTTGCTAGTCTTTGTCTTTTTCATAAGTTCTTTTACAGCTCACTTGGCAAAGCCCCATACATTCTCCCCCCGGCACGCATATCCGGTCACCCGGTCACCCGCAACAAGTTGCTCGCCCACGTACACGCACTGTCACTTTTTCGTCTTCATTCTTTCTTCGTGCAGCAACAGACTGGAACGGCCTTTCCAACGAAATCATAGTCATAACCTGTCCTAGCACATTTTTAAACACCGTAACAAATTATCTTACGCTGTAATAAAAATATGGCCTTCAATTTTTTATGTATGTATATGCCCACCGCTTATGTAATACCCCTTCAATGGGGCCTTTAAGGAAATAAAATGAAATGAAATCACGGAGCGTAGCAGATATGCAATCAACGACAGATTCAAATAATTTAGTTTCCGCACCATCATAGTGCGGAAACTAAAATAACCCGGGTTCTTCATTGATACTATCGCGCTAGCCAATTCATTTTTAGGGACCGGGTTGCGATAAAAGTAAGGAGTAAGTGCTGCAGTCGACAGCTGGATAAGGCCACTCGCCCACGTGTATTTCAGTGATAGCAATGGAGGACGCCAGACTGCAAAAGCAGCCGTATAATTTATTACCCGTTATTAAGCGGTTGTCTATTACTTTATTGGACACGATTGCCGTGGTATTATTGGCTTTTTTTCTCTTTTCTTGCTAGGAGCTTCGTTTATGACCACCCATATTTTCATTATTATCGTTAACTGCTTGCGTTATGTTTCTGTGAAAGCACTCTTTCTAATAATATTCTAATAGTTTCGCAAAATAATATTTCTACTTTTTCTAAAAAAGCTTCAAGTTTGGTGTTATATGCGCAGTTTTGTAATCTGTATATATAATTTTTATGATCAATGCATCTGAGGAGGGAATTTATTAGTTACAGTTTTGTTTTGAAACGAGTACTTGTGAACCATTTGCTTACTGAGCTTCTCTTACGGGATATTGCAATTTTTCGATGAAACAACGACATTTTTCGTCACCTGTTAAAGCAAGGCCAATGAAATTCCCGTTTTCTCGCGATAGAAACTAGCAAATTAACGCGGTGTTGTGAATAGATTTTGCCGTGGGTTGCCATATATGTTAACATTTCATTGATGGCGCTAGCGCGAAAAGATGGCGGTAGCGAGCATGGATGGTCTGACATGTCACATGGCAATAGTTCCGATGAACCAGTTATCGAATACGGGAATATTTTATTACAGCAGACTCCGTGCAATTCACACACCAACTTGGTATGTTGGTGATTTGCACGCGTTGATGCACTGTATTATTTTTTGTTCTTCCCTAATTTCCTAACTGTCAAATTTTCATAACGATTCTGATGATCGTGGTGTGTTTGTACGTGTCTCATATACTGTGCCGCTGCCAGAACGCAGGGGCCAGGGGATGCGGGTGTTGTCAGCTAATCAGGAGGCAGCCTTTTTACGCAGTCCTAGCACTTCTATTGGCGTATAGTTCGCGGATTGATCAAATTTGACCACATTTGATAAATAAATTTTCCGAAATTCTGGCAGGTATGAAAATTAGGAGCAAAGCAGGCTTGGGCAAGCAACAAGAAAAACAAGCGATTCTCATGGTGCTTTGCGACATTGCATACAGCAGTTTCTGATGACTGCATTATTCAGCACAGCACAAATATTTCTAGTTTGCACCTATTATTGGGTTAACGTGTGCGTTCGGCATTTTCCTGTTGTTGTTTTTTTCGAACTGCTTTGGACAGCCCGCTCCGTTGCAGGCTCTGTTGTCGACTTCTCGCACGAGCGACTTCATTAACTCAAAATCTTAACTAAACATATCGTAACTTTATGATTTACCTGAAAAATTTTGCATTTGGTGGTGGGGCAATAACTTTCCGTAGCCGTGAGGTTGTTTTCACAGAAAAATTCATCGATCGCTTGTTGCGTAATTTCTACAGCGATGACAGTGTGACCTATCTCGTAGAACCTGTGAATGAACAAAATAATGAAGAAACGACATTTACACTGGCAAACAAAGCTGAAGCTAGAGGCTCACCATTTCATCTCGAGCATTTTTCCACACATGGGAAAAAAGACACGAAGTTCTCTCTTCGACGTTCTGAATTGATCGCCAAATTCTCTCAGGTACCTGAAATGTAAGGCAATTATATATTAAACAGGCAGAGTGCTGTACTAAGCCATGCAATTCACCCATATACCTGTGCCTGAAGCAGCTTTCCTGATAAAATCATAACAGTCATGTAAGATTAGTCCAGCCAAGTAGTCCTGAATGAGTTTTCGCCTCGTATCTAACCATAAAAAAAACTTCCATAAATTTCGCTTTGCCTGCCGAGGCGTCCAGATGTGCGCGTGAAACAAGCTTACCCTAGTTCCACGTGGCGGAAATAATACGTTCCGTGCCTTGGGACTACTCACCCCATCATGCGACAAGGACGGCATTGATGACCCACGTGACCACCACCATCGGGCACGGTGGCACCAGCGTAATAGCGGTCACCACTCTGTTTGTCGTCATCGTGCAGGTACGAAGAAGATATGCTTACTGCACCCGTTCTAGTGGCCAGTTCTTACTGGCGCTGCCGTGCCCGCGCTTTTGTGCATGCTTATTGACATGACGCTATTCTTAATGAAACTGATTTCACTCGCAGGGGATACTGAAAACAATCCAGGCGTTGATATAACAAAAATTGCAAAAAACATGGAAGAAGTTGCAGCCTACAAAAAGAAATTAAGAGGGACGGCTTGTGGACATAGTAGAGAAACATCTAGATGCCCTCTCACGCCTTGAACCGAAGACGTTATCATGCCTAAAATAAATAGAAGACATGCATCAGGTTACAAAAGAAAAACCGGCAAAAGGAATGGACGCGTTGTACAACAAGAGTAGAAGATCAAACCCTACAGTTTGCGGCATAACGGAAACAGAGGGCGAAAACAGCAAGAAGCTAGAACAAACTAAATATAACGATTATCCAAGACACTCTTTGCTTGCCGCGCGTCGCCACAGAGCGAGTTCATCCTCTTGACCAAATCAGGTCACCACAAATAGAGCACGGTTATACCTAGGCTTCTCGAATCAAGACAGAAATCAATAATACTCGTATGGGTCCCTGCCCATTCGGGGAATCAAGGGAATGAGGAGGCGCACTGGGTAGCCCGAGGTCTAATCAACCGGGAGATGTGCCCCTCAGACTCGGATCCCATGGATGAGGCACCGACGACATACCAGGAAATAACAAACTATTACAAGCAAAAAAGGCGAATTTACCCGCCTCCAAACGCAAGCCTCACGCGAGCGCAAGCCTCGATCCTGCGTCGAATCCAAACTAAATCGTTCCCCAACCCACATTGGCTATCCATAATTACCAACGGGCAATGGAACCCAATATGTCAAAATTGCACAAATCAAACATTGGCTACCCAAAATCACATTCTTTGGGGGTGCGAGGGCTTACCCCCTCCCAGGTCGCTCCTGCCAGCTCCCTCACAACAGACGTGGGAGGAGCTGCTCAGAACGCCGGATGAAAAACGACAAAAAGCCCTCGTTGCCTGGGCCGAAAGGGTCGCTCCTCGTGAGGGGCCATCCTAGGACTCGGGCCTGCCAGATAACTGAGCAGAATCTCAATAAAGTTGTTACCACCACCACCACCAAGTGGAAAAATGCCGGTCTGTCTATTGGGAAATACGTGTCTAAAAGAACTCGAGATATAAGAAAAAGTCTGAGGGATAGCGCTGAAGAAAACAGTGCAAGTCATGACAAGGGACCCTATGTCGCAAAGCTGTTAATCTCTTGACGTCCAATTTACGTAACCGTCAGCGCAAGCATCGGGCTTTGACCCGCAGCGTTGTTTGAACTGCCCAATGAAATTAATTAAACGCTCTCCTCGTATATAGGAGGCCACTTTTGTTTGCTATAGTAGCATTGCCTACTTTGGCTTGTTTTTCTTATCCAATTAGCTCACAAGACACGAGGAGGGGGCAGAAGCGGAGAAGGCTCCGGTGGGGCCGAGCTAGCGCAGTGAAACTACATAACCGGGGGAGCAGGGTGGTGCCAGCATCTGGGATTGGCCTGCTTACCCTGGCTTAGATTGCGGTGGCTGATCGAAAATCGCGGCGGCGTGCAACGGAAGGTTACGAATACTGCTAAAACTGATCCTCGGCGAAGGTGACTTGACAGAGCGATGTCGTAAAAGTGACGAAAGGGCTCGATACGTTACAATGCCCCGCAAAAAATTGTTCTCATACGCAAAGAAATCCCTTCTCCCCGGCATCTGCGAGTAGCCAGTACCAGAGCGACAGGTGAGCGACATCCTCTATTCCTTTGGAACGAAGCAGCTTCCGGCTATTTAAAAGTGAAATCAGTTTTGTCCGGCATTTTATTGCATCTTTGACGCATACACGTCACTTTGGCGTGCCTAGATTTTTTCGGTTTGGTGACGTCGCGTGACAGACTGGCGATGTGGCGCAACCCGAAAACATTTGACAAATAGTGGAGTGCTAATGGCGAGAAAGGTGTGAAATCAGAAACGAGTTCTTTTTTTTTGTTGTTGTTGTTCAGTCCATTCATGGATTGAATCTGAGGTTTTACGTGTCGGAACCACGATTTGATTACGAGGCACGCCGTATTGGGGGACTTTGGATTAATTTCGACGAAAAGTGTATCTTGAACGTGTCTCCAATGCACGGAACACGGGCGTTTTTGCATTTCGCCCCCATCGAAATGCGGCTGCCGCGGTCTGGATTTGATCCCGCGACCTCGTGCTTAGTAGCGCAATACCGTAGCCGCTAAGCCACTGTGGTGGGTTCGGTGTATTCATGCATAATCGGTGTGCACACGTCATATCAGATCGTTGCATAATCGTTGCTGTCAGAGTATGTAAGAAATGAACATGAACAACTATGCAACCGGATTCGCAGATTTATTTATTGTCCAACCTTTACAAACGCCACAAACCTGCATTTGCTCTCCTTTTCCTATTGAGCATTTCCTTAAAGCGCCAGCTTTGAGGCCAAGCCCGAAAGGCGCGCGAGCTGTTGCCCGCCATATCGCTTTGCCGATATAAGCAAACTGCAACGCGTTTTCCGGACGCGCGTGAGACCGCAGCCACGAGCGAAACGGACATGTCAAGTGAGCGCACTCTCGCCGCCGGTCAGGCACAAGCGAAAGACAAGACGAGCAGTCAAATCGAGCTGCGCTCCAGCTATCGTAAGCCGCCGCAAACATACCGAGATAACAGAGCACACCACTTCGCGGCGCTGGCATCAGTCCAAGCCGGTCCGGCCACGCTGCGGAGCGTTTGTGATAAGCGTGCTGACGGCTGTATCTCGAAGTCTGTGCAGAGCACTTGCACTCTTACGCTTGATACTTTCGAGGGCTCATTGTTGTATCCGCAACAAAAGGCCTAGGTGCAACGTAGCGCAGCTAGAGCGACCGAGACACAGCTATTCGTGGCGCGCGCACCCGCACCAGCGAGTGGCGCAAGAAGAGGAAGCACCAAGCCAGTAGCGGTGTGCCAGCGGTGGCGTGGAGCAAGAAGCCGCCAAGCCAATAACGGCCAGCAACCGACCACATGGGGGTGCGCGCGCATCAGCGACAAACTCGGTGACCTTGAATGGCCTCGCGTTTAAACTTGGCTCTGACTAGGCAAGGAACTGCTTGGCGTTTAAATAGTCGTTGAACGAAATCGATATTATAAGTACTTCCAGGCGCTACTTAAAACAGGTAACGAGTTTCCTCACTGAGTCATTTCTTCAGATTCCCAGCATAAGTCCACCAAACATATGTGCCTCAGGAATGTTTAATGTTTTATTCGCAATTGACACCCACACGCACAAAAAAAATTCTGGAAGCCCTAAAGACGCCCCAAACGATTTCCTAAAGCGTTACGCTCAGTGGTGTAGCAGATATCTTCCCCTTATCTATTGTATGTCAGTTTCAACTGCAGGTCCAGGCTTAGGGAAGTGTTGCAAACCCCGGGCGCGATTACAGCAGCGCCGCACCATCGAAGCATAAGCCGAGCCAGCAGAACGTTTGTTCACAAGTGTAGAGCGTATATATAAGAATCCGAGTGGCCAAGGCAGAGGGAAGAATAGAAAGAGAGCGATAGACAAGGTGAAAAGATGCCAGATGGGCGTGCGCACCTTGCAAATACACACGAGAAGTTGCAGCAGAGGGATGACTATTTCTTATTTCCAGCCAAAATATTAAATTAGATGGGAAAATGCCTCTTCAAACAGTAGTCAACATTTGTCTTGCGAAACAAAGCGTGGATATTCAGAGCCATTTTTAATCTACTAACGATGGCGAAAAGCATTTTTGCTACTTGCAGATTTTACAACTTCCAAGATCTATACTCCAAAGCTTAAACATTTGACACCGCCAAACATTTTTTTCCGTAATTTCTCAACAATGGCCCAAGAAACTACTGGCCCAAGAAAATGTAGACCTATGGCGACTCCAGTATTTTTTTAACACTGATGAAATTTGCTTTTGGAGCAAGCGCCTATCACTCAACTCGAACTCAATGGCTTTGTGGGACCATTTTAGCTCAGGTGATGAAGCTGGAAAATTTTCTGAGCAATCTTGAAATAGTGTCCTGAAGTTTAGCGCGAAGTGCTGCAAAATTGTGCATTCACTTTATTAAAAATACCGGAAACGCCAAAATCGCAAAAGTAGCGAAAATTGGACAATGTTAAGGGCGTTTTTTTTTTTTAAGAAGGGCCATAAACAGCAATATGAATTCCAATTTTCGAGAATGCCTTCGCAGTAATGATAAATCTAGTACTCAAAAATCATGTCGCTGTATTTTATCTTCAACAGAAAAAAATTAGCACATTTTAAAGACCCTCTATTGTTATCCCTACGGTCTGTTTAATTGTAATATTAAAATCGAAATTGTATTCATATTGCATTCCCAGCTCGTCGTTCTTGTGGTAATTGTGGAGTCATATAGTGGATTCCGTGCCCCTTCTCTCACGAGGGTTGCAATGTGGCCTTGTTGGTAATGCATCTTCAAGGGGTGTACGGTAGCGCGATTAAAAGACGGGACGAAAGAAGACACACAGGGACACACACAGCGCTCTCAGCCACAAAATGAGTTTCAAGGCTCCTGTAACCGTATTTTTTCCCCGGTACATTAAGATAGTGTTGCGAATCGGGGTAATGTTTAGGCCAGGAATCCTTCAGGCACAGGGATGAGCACAGTCCCAGCGGAAAAAGATTAGCGCAAGTGACTGTTGGCCGGAGCGGCAAAATCTCAACATGCGGCGCTGTTGTTAGAGAGCGCACCGATAGTGATAGTGCTAGGCACATTCCATTTTCCAAAGCAGGGGTGGTGGGCAAAAAACCAGCCATCTTAAAACTCTCATTATGAAAGCTATCATATGCCTCACTTTTCGGCCACGCTCCAACGAGGCTGCAAAGGTGAGCCCATTTATTTATTTTTTATGCGTGGGCGTTATCATCGGTGGTAGTTTCTTTGTCGCAGCCAGTCTCGATCGCCATTTCCTCGGTGATTGACATCACCGAGCCGCCACCCTCCGTTTTCTGCTTCCGTTGGCCATAGGTTCCTGAGCCCTAAGCCTCCTAGTCGGGGCAAGTAAAAACAGCTAACATCGGTGGTGGCGCCCCTGTCAATCGCAGCTTCAAACATCTTCCGTTGCGACAGGCCGACGACTGATTACTTTCCCCCTTCTCCTTACCCTAGCGCAGAGTATCTGGCTAGAGGACTGTACCTGAGGCCGATCGATCGCTCTGCCTTCGTATTATTAAAATTTTATCTCTATTTCTTCCTGCGACAATGAAGAAAGTGTTTCTACCGGCACCCTTGTTTCTGCTGACAGCTATCCGATGACCGCTCTTGTTGATACTGGTACCGATTACTCTGTCACGAATGAGAACTGGTTTACTCGACCGCGAAAGGCGACGGCGCTATGACCGTGACCTCAGCTCCATACAGCGGGTGGTGACACCCAATCTTGTGACACCGATTGGTAGATGTACGAGGGTTCAGGTCTGTGTCGGTGCATTCATCGTATTGGTTGCGTGTTCAAAGAATGTCATCATCGGCATAGACTTCCTTGAAGAATACGGGACTATGATTAAACCTCGCCGACCCTCTCTGTGTCAGAATCGATGAAGGCAACCTGTAAGTGCTAGTGTCTCGGGTGATCTGCAATGTCTGTGGTGCTTGCAGCTGACAATTTCAGTCTCGAATACCAGCACTTCACCCGACGGAGTGCAACTGCCTACTTGTAGCCGATCAGCAATCGTGCTGTTTGTTTCGCAAGTGGACGAACTTCTAAAGCTTCCCACCGTGACCTATCGAGCATCGGTCAAATCGATGTGAATGTTAAACTATTGGCTATCCAGCCACTGGGCATTCGAAGGCGTCTGCAATGCGTAGCTGACTGCTTCGTCTCAACGTCAAAAGTCACACAGATGCCGAATACGCAGCACAGAATCCGCCTCTTTCACGACGCGATGGCGCATGCACCTTGCCCTGGAGGATTAGTTGCGAAACGTTTTGGAAGGGACGCGCGCGCGGCCGCGGAACCTGAAATCAGGGGAACGTCCCCTGAAAAAAAAAAAACGGTCTGCGGATGCGCACAGCAACAAACACTCGTGCCGTGTACCACGTTGGAACTCCGCTCGTAGCTCTTCGTCGGTGCGGTGCGTAAAACGTGCGTAGCGTAACACTGAAACACTACTTTGAAACAGAAAGCGGCCAGGGCAGCGTCCGGACTGCACTGTGAACCACGTAGCTGCCGCCTTGCACTGATGGCTAACGAATTTATCGAAATGCGCCTGCGTTACACTTGGGCGGCGATTCAAAAACATCACGTTGCTGACAAAGTCTTCTTGCAGGGTAGACCATCTCTTGCTGGTGGTGGCAGCGCGGGCCTGACTTCGCGCACTCGCTTAAGGTGCATTAAAACTGGCTCGATTCGAGACCAACGAGACCGAAAAAACGTTGCGCCCACAACGGCACAACCAATGGGCGCGAGTTGTCGTATAGCGCGACGGGCGTTCTTATTGATGGCGCCGACAAGAGAGACCATGCCGACATGATCGTTCGACCGAACCCCACGCGAACAGCCGTCGAACCGATAACGCGATAGCCGCTGCCCCTTCGCTTGTATATACAATTGTTCGCGCTCAAAATGTCGAAACGTGCCTTCGAAGTTGCAATGCAGAAGCTTCAGTCCTCTAAAGCTGTACACATGAAGTTTGAGCAAATGCTGATCATGTTCAGCGAAGGTTCGGTTAGGCCTGGCTACGTCGAGTTCGTGCACTCCCTACCGGTGGGACTGAACTTAAACATAGGCAGTTACTACGAAGGAAACTTTTATGGTCAGGTTGTGGCCCTATGACGATTTGATTACTCTTCGCGCGGCGCGTACGCAATAGGAGGCAAACGGGAACACAGCGCTGGGCCAACATCTGTCTGTCAGCGTCCCCGAAGGCTGTGGGTCGCATTCGCTACGTAGATCGGTGGGTCTGTACGTGTTGTTATGGTGACACATTTCTTAATTTCAGAGAAGCACTGTCTACCTCTGTGTCAAACTGGAAACGAGAGACAGTGAATTCGGTACAGCAGCATAAACAACCGCTGTGGAAAGTTACCAACGGTATCGTCGATGGAATCCGCGTTTTCTCGATAGAACTACATGACCTATAATTGAGCGCTTATGCCGAGGCCGGTTTTCTCTAATTATGCTTTATGGTACGCGCAAACTGTAAGTATGAGGAAGTTAAAGAAAAGCGAGAATCAGTAACAACAGCACGCAATCTGTATCTGGGTCACAGTTGCCATTGTTCAAATGGCTCGGATGCTCAATTGACTCGTGTCAGGGTGGGACAAAGCGGCTCATATACGCAGATATGTTTTGTTACCTTTTGAGATTATTTCATATCATCCATGCGCCGTTTCCACAATATTCGGAGCTAACAACGATCTGTGGCTGTAGATATCGATCTAAACAAATGAACAGTTTTCGAAAAACCGACATGGCAGGCTGTACGTTAAGACATCCTGAACATACAAAACGTCAGAAGAATGTGTCAAAAGAAAGCAACACAAAAAGCGAGGTGCAAGAGCAGACATCAGTGACAACAAACTCCAAGGCAACCTCGTTGGCAGACGGAACTGTCGGCCACATTGTTAACACAACAGCGCACTCAGGCCTGCTCACCCAGTTGTCGATTAGTGCTACATGACTTTCAGGAACGGCATGCTGCCATTATAATTAACTGAGATCAACAAAACGCACAACCGACGCACGCGCAACATGGCCGCAGGTACACAAATCAACTGGCGAAAGCCCCGGCACCCTTCCAAAACGTTTCCAGCCGCGTGCGGGAAGCTCAGAAACATGAAAAAGGCGGATTATGACTAATCCCAATGAAATACCCGCGCGTCATCGGGCTTACCGCGTTTCTCACCGCGAGCGAGACGCCATTCTGAACTAAGTTCAACAAATGCTCGCCGACGACATCATTAAATCTTCGACGAGTTCCTGGTCGTATTTGCGCTGCTGAAAAAAAAGATGGTACACTGCGTTTTAGCGTTAGCTACCGCAAGCTGAACAACGTTACAGACAAGTACGTTTGTCCCCTTCCTCGAACTGACAAGTCCTTGGGTCACCTTCGACACTCCCGATTCTCCTGCTGAGTTTCTTCTTCTCAGCTGATCCGCTATATTATAAAACTCAGTGGCATTGTTCACCGAAAAGCCACAGTTAACTATGCCCAAATTAACTGGCTTATAGAGCGATTGAGCAAAAGCATAGCGGTCATGTTCTCATGTATGTTGAGGCGACCATAAAAACTGAGACGATGCTCTTCCATAAGTTACGTTCGCCCACAACACTGCAGTTTGGGAAATGACCGACGTCATGTCATTTCGCTTGCTGCATGGCCACGCGGCTACAACGACTTTGGAAGTCTTGCTTCTACCCAGTGACTCCCGCACCATGATCACAGAAGCTGCTGAATTGGCTCGAGGCTCTCAAGAAGCTCATCAGCTTGCGCAGATGCGTATACGCCATCATCAGCGCAACAACGCGCATCGATACAACCTTCGTCGCAGAGACCTCACGCATCACCCTGTTGGTAAAGTACATGAAAGCGTGGTCGATTGGATAAACTTCAACGTCGCTACTTTAACCCTTACTGGTTTCACGGAGGACTTAGTGACGTCAACTATGAAGTTCTTTTCTTAATTAAGAGGAAGGCACGATCCGCCGCGCCGTTCATGCCTATGACGTGAATCAGACGCCGTTCAGCTCTGTTCATGTTCATCCAGCTCACAGCACCGCTCTGCTCGTCGCTGACTAGTTTTGCTTTCCTTTCCGTCTCATTGCATCTCTTTTCTGCTAAGCGTGCCCCCTTAACATCGAGCTGATGCTTTCAAGGAGGAGAGTAATGCCACACCCCTGTGGATAACGTTGAATCCTGCCTGTGACTGTCATTCGGAGCGAGCAAGGAAAATATTTCGTTGTTCGCAGGAAAAGTAAAACAGCAACGTCGAACTATCGTTGCTCTAAAGTCTATGTGAAGTTTTCCGTGAGAATATCATGTGTTTGACACGTAAACGGCACATACTTTTTATTCATGCGAAATCATCAAATGGCACATCGAGCGAAAAACCAGCGTCTTTCGTATGGAGCGGCGAAACCACACCTAAATTCCCGTTACCTGCGACGCCACGTCACGTGCTCGCCTGACGGAGCAGATGCGAGCGAAAGGACCCCTAGTGCCCCCTTGGCGCGACAGGTGCTGCATGAGCGGAGAGGGTATCACCCCGACGCACGCCGCCCTCGCTCTCAGAAGCCCGTGTCATAGAGGAAGAAATTCAACAAGAGGGGACACTCGGCGCAAAACTGGCAACAGGACATACGTCACGCTAGTATTATGCCATCCGTTAGCTGCCGCGAGCATCGCAAAATAAAAAAGTGAAATGAAATTAACATACATTGTGTTATCTTTTTATTGCTTCCCTCTAAAACTAAAACGTTGGCATATAATTGAACTTATATTTTGCGACTTATTTTCCTTGCGTCACCGAGCAACAAGCCAACGGCATGCCAGACGAGCCAGATGCATTCGTCATGCGCCCGATATGCCCGATACGCGACGGAAGCAAGCAGGTTTGGCTGCGCTTGTGAAGTTTGCCTGTTCGGCGACACGTCTCTCTCTGTTTTTTTTTTCTTTGATGTAGCCTGGTATACTGGGCTCCCGGCGTATTCTTGCGTTCCTTCTGCACTTCGACATGGCACCACTGCGCTATTGGACTACAGCAAGGTGAGAAGTCTGACAGCCTGCCAGGGTGAGGGGGGGCGGACATTTCAAGCAATTTAGTCTTACGGCACGGAACCTAGACATGTGACGCAGTTAGCGAAAAACAACTCAGCCGTCCTGGCGCAGTTAACTTGAATTTATGACTCGTACCGGGAGATGTTTGCGACGCTTCCTGTGGGTCCCACACAATTTTAACTTATTTCGGTATTTTTTGGGCGCGCTCGCCGCGCATGGCATTCTGACGCAGTTAGCGAAAAGCAGCTAGGCCGTGTGACGCGGTCAGTTTCACGCGTACTGAACCTTAATGGGACAAGTTTGTGAAGCTTTTATCTGACTCCCAGCAAGATTGTAATTAATTCAGTCATATTTTGGGATACTTTTGAGGCACGATCGCCGCGCCTGACGCCGTGCCGCTGTTAGTGAAAAGCAGCTCGGTCGTATGACGCAGTTTAGCGCGTACTGAATCTTACTGGGACAAGTTCGCGACGCTTTTCTCTGACCCCAAGAATTATTGCAATTAATTTCGTTACTTTTTTGGGATAATTTTGAGGCACGCTCGTTGTGCCTGTCGCGGCGCAGTTAGCGGAAAGAAGTTTGGCCATGGCGACCAAGTTAGTTTGGCGTGTATTGAATCTTAGTGGGACAAACTTGTGACGATTTTTATGGCCCCGCAACAACTTGTACTTTCTTTCGCTACTCACGCTGGTCGTGAGTAGCGAAAAATATGTGATTATCTAGATGTATAAAATTGTCTAGAGCACTACTGCCTCACCGGGGCCCTTGAAACCCAAGGGCCTAGAGGCATGTGCTATACAGGGAATCTATCCTAGCGATATCCTCTGGAAAGAGGATGCGCTACGAAATGAAGGGGCTTGTAACATGTAGCACAACATCTTTTAAGAAAGCGAGGACTGCTTTGGTCTTAAAAAGCGGTTCTTCACCAAGAAACATAGCCGGATGCAGGGAAATACAATGGCGGTATGCAAAAGGGAAATGCTTCCTCCTGTCTCTTTCGGCTTCCCGGCACTCCAGGAAGACATGGAGGACGGTCAGCCGGTCGCCACATCTGCCACAGGTTGGAGGCTCGTTACCGGACAAGAGAAAGTTGTGAGTTCCAAATGTGTGTCCTATTCTCAGTCTAGTGAACAGGACATCTGTTTTTCGTATTTTCGTAGTGGAGTGCCAGTAACCTAACTTCGGCTTACTTGGGTGAAGCTTATTCCTTTTTCTGCGACCCACAAGCGTTGCCAGTGGCTTCGGAGTTTGTTTCTCAGGAAAGGCTTCATGTCTGTGGCAGGGACAGCAGCAGAACGAATACCTTGCGATGCTATTGATTTGGCGATCTCGTCGGCAAGCTCATTTCCCTCGATTCCTCTATGGCCAGGAACCCAGCATATTACTGCATGCCTATGTGATAGGTATATGTTACATGAGAGTGAGTAGAGTTCATTGAAGACAGGATTCGTATGCTTTTGAGAAGAAATGAGGGCTTTTACAAGACTTAACGAGTCTGTGAATATGATGGCTTTGTCAAGTTTGTTTCTTTATATGTTTTACTGCACACAGTACTGCGTAGACTTCTGCAGTGAAAATACTTGTTATGGGGTTCAACACGTCAGATTCAGTAAAAGAGGGACCAACAGCAGCGTAGGATACGCCAGCATGTGATTTTGATGCGTCTGTCTAAAACTCGGAGCAGGACTACTTCAATTGAAGCTCCCGGAAACGCATGGTAATTTCAAGCTCAGGAGCATGCTCGCTTCGATGCGCACGAGATGGTCGGTTGTAGATCGCCCTTCCCTAAAACCACCTTGAAATGGCTCAAGCATTTTACTGGACTCTAGGAGATCTATGAGGCGGCGATTGATCGTTTGTTCAAAAAGCTTACAGAGGCAGCTTGTAAGCGCTATGGCACGGTAGCTAGTAAGCAATGAAGTGTCTTTACCATGCTTCAAAACAGGGATCCCAATAGCCTCCTTCCACTTTGATAGGAGAGAACCAGCAGCCCAGATAGTATTGAGAAGTGTAAGTAGCGTGATTTGTGTGTCGGAGTGCAGGTGCTTAAGCATATCATACATGATTCTATCGGGGCCCGGTGCAGAGCTCCGACATACTGACAAGGAGGCTTTAAGTACAGCAGTGGTAAAAGGACGATTATAAGGAACGTTTGGGATGCATTTCCGATTCAGTGGCTTAAGTTCTTCTATTGATTTATGCTTAAGAAAGTTCTCCGAATAGTGAGTGGAGCTAGACAGGCGCTCGAAATGTTCACCGAGAGCATCAGCCTGGTCTTCCAACTTGTTTCCTTCTTTGTCAACAAGGGGCAATGGCTGAAATTGTTGTCCCTTTATCCTCCCCAGCCCGTTGCATACTTTTGCCTCCTCTGTGTAGGAGTTAATACCGGACAAGAATCTCTCCCAGCGTGTCTTCTTTGCTTGCCTTTGCGTCCGCCTTCCCTGCGATTTAATGTTTTTAACTTCTATCAGATTTTCTGCAGTGGGTATCGGCGCAGTATGCCCCACGCTTTATGTTGTTTTTTCCGTGCCTCCTTGCATTCCACATTACACCACGGAACTCATCTTTTGGATGAGGTACCCTTTGATTGTGGGATGAAGTTACTCGCTGCCTCGATGATTAAAGCGGTAAAATACGCTATACCGCGTCGTCAATACTAAAATTGGTGATAAAATCTCGTGATAGGTAAGTCGATTCCTTAAAATGCTCCCAGTCGGCAGAAGCTAGCTTCCACCGAGGCGTATATGAAGGGCATTGATGTTCTTCAATTAAGTTTAAAAGTATTGGAAAATGGTCACTTCCGTATATAACTTTAATAACACTCCACTCTAGGTAAGGGAAAGGATCTGCGGAGCCAATAGATAGGCCTATGGAAGAATGTGAATCGTGATACATATTATAATGAGTCGGTTCGTTTTTATTGAAGAGAGATGTTCCCGTGTTTACTAAAAAGTTTTCTACTAATCGACCTCTCGCGTCGCATCGTGACTCTCGCCACATCGTGTGGTGAGCATTAAAGGCTCCCACAAGTATCTAAGGTTCGGGAAGTTGGATAATAAGGTTGTAAAAGTCTCTTTTTTTTTTAGATGATGGTTCGGGGGTATATAAATAGAACAGACAGTGATTAATTTATTAAAAAATTACCGACGATTACGTTACTTCCTAATGCGAAATTTGAGCGCAGCAAATAAGCTGTTTCACCTTTTCGATAGATTGAGGCAAAGAAATCGAGCAACACATGTATGCGCTATCACAGAATTTTTTTTTTATTTTTCACACATTCCTTTAACAAAGACTCCACTAGGTAAGCTTCTGCTTCGGCGGCACGCACCTCTGGATTCTGACGGCGACGGCGCTGGGCCTCTGCTCTGGCAGCTCGTTTAGCAGCAGCAGCAGCAGCAGCAGCAGACGGAGGACTTCCATCGGTCGTCTCGCTCATGGCTCAGAAAGAACTGGCAGATAATTTCGCAGTGGCGAACGGCAGCGGCAATTTCGGCTCGGGCGGTGCACATATACAGATCCGCCGCCGCCGATCTGGCTCTCTGATTGCCACCGCACAGGGCGAACGGCAGCGGCAATTTCGGCTCGGGCGGTGCACATATACAGATCCGCCGCCACCGATCTGGCTCTCTGATTGCCACCGCACAGGGGTTGCATTGGAGGAAGAGCGAAGAAAGGAATTAAGTTCGAGCCGGCGCTTTGACAACCGGAGACTCGCAGGAAGAGGGGGGAGGGGGCGGCGTGTACACCCAGCGGCAAACGATGGGGGCAGAAGCGCGCGCAGCAAGCGGACAACACGATAAAGGGAGGAGGGAAGAGATAGCAGCGACTGACTGATGCCGCTGACGCCGATAGTGAGTCAACCCCAGCTGCGGAGTTGGTTTCAGGGACAACGCCGCCGATGCCGACACAAACAATATGATACCCTCGCTTCCGCAGCGCTAAGAACCAGGTCTAGCCGTGGGAAGGTGGTCACGTATTCGTCGACGTGCCGGGGCCTACGTGAAATAACCGGCGCGTCGGCAACTGAAGAGCACCCTATCCGCCACACAAGAACAGGGGGGGGACCCTTTCCTCCTCTTTCTGCATGGCGGCGACGGTGTTCTATGCAGTCACGTTATCTTGACTCTCTAGCGGCGTCAGCGGAATCCAGCGGTATCAGTCGGTCGCTGCTAGCGCTGGGGGGATGAAAGGGGGGCGGAGCTGGTTACGAGGCCGACGACAACGCCGACGACGACGCGAAACCCAGGAACGGACGCCAAAGAGCTGCGCTCTAAAAGAATGGCCCGAACTGCCACCGCCTCAAGGGTCGCCTGAAGGGCGACGTGTTGGCAAGCTACAGACTTGTCCGCTATTATTGCTACTCCGCCAGAGGCGTTAGCCTCATCGCGGTCATTTCGGAAGATGAAGCAATTGCGAAGAAAGTTTGTGTTTGTAGGTTTCATATGCGTCTCCTGAACACACAGCAACTTCGGATTGTGTTTGTGTAGTAGTTCTCTAATTTCGTCAAGGTTATTTAGAAGTCCTCGTTCATTCCAATGTAGTATTTGTGTATCCATTATGCTATTTGTGTTTAGTTCTGTGTGTTTAAGACACGAGGATTAGCTCACGGGCCTTTTTCAGGCGCCGTGACGGGATTTTTATCTTTTTTTGGAGCGATCGAGAGTGCCTCGCCGCTCCTTAGGCGCTGGTGACGCCGTCTTGCTGGTGGTAAAGCCCCTTTAGCTGGTGGTTGTGTCCATCGCCTCTTGCGAGGCGCTGGACCGGCGCTCTTCCGAGCGCTTTGTTTGGCGTGAAGGCCTCGGCACGTTGGACGAGGCCTTTGAGGTCACCTGCCCGGAGGTAGATGGCCCCTTCTGCTGGGTTGGCGTAGCAGCGCTAGCTGCAGCCGCCGGGGGGGGGGGGGGGAGGGGGAGCGGATGGCGTTTCTGCCGCCTCACTGGGTGTGAGTCGGACAGCCGCCAGAGACCGTTGTGGCACTGCCCCCTGACGCGCCACTTCGGCAAATGTGTTTTTGGGCAGGTAGGATACCCGCCTGCGTGCCTCCTTGAAACTAATATTTTCCTTTACTTTTATCTTCACAATTTTTTTTCTTTTTTCCAGGATGAGCACGACCACGAGTATGCGGCGTGCTCCCCTTCACAATTTACACAATGGAGAGTGTTCTTGCAAGCTTCAGAAGTATGTTCATGGGCACTGCACTTCGCACAGGTTTGACGGCCTCTGCAGCTCTGCGAACTGTGGCCGAAACGTTGGCATTTGAAACACCTGAGCGGATTGGGCACATATGTCCTAACACGGAGCTTGATGTACCCTGCCTCGATTGACTCGGGCAGGACACTTGATCCGAAGGTGATTATCAAGTGCTTGGTTTGGATTTCTTTGCCATCTCGCCTCATCTTAATTCTTTTGTCATTGATTACGTTCTGTTCACTGAAGCCCTCCAAGAGTTCAGCCTCAGTGAGCTCCAGCAAGTCATCATCCGACACAACGCCGCGGGTGGTGTTCATAGTACGGTGCGGAGTTACTGTTAGTTGGTTATCCCCAAATGACACTAGCTTAGGCAGTTTCTCGTATTGCTTCTTATCGCGGAGCTCCAGGAGGAGATCACCGCTTGCCATCCTGGTCGCCTTATAACCGGCTCCAAAAACATCAGTCAAAGTCTTCGATACAACGAAACGTGAAATGGTGCGCACTGGTTTGCCTGGTTTTTCCGAGTGGACTACATGGAAACGTGGGAAGTTGTGGACTTCGCATCCGAAAAACTGATAAACTTCATAGGTGCGCCCTCTTTTCTGAGGGCGATCAGGGAGTTGAGGAAAGGAGCTATCCATAAAGATATATGATATTCCGGCAGTAACGCCAGCCACGCACCGTAGAGTCCTACAAGGGGACGCTGCAGGACCTGGGATACACAGCCTGCAAACGCCAGCTGTGCATTACCACTATAACCAAATATGAAATAACCTAGGTTGGTTATTCACACAAGGTTAACCCTTGCTGCCTAGAAAAATTGGAAGTGAAAGGAAGCCAGAAGAAGACAGGAAAGGTGGAAATTAAGGAAAAGACGAAGGTTGTAGGGAGAGAGAGACAGGAAAAGGCAGCTACCGATTTCCCCCGGGTGGGTCAGTCCGGGGGTGCCGTCTATGTGAAGCAGAGGCCAAAGAGGTGTGTTGCCTCCGCCGGGGGGCCTTAAAGGTCCAAACACCCAGCATCTGCTCAACCTCCAGGATCCCCCTTTCCCCAGACACGGCTAAGCCGCGCACGGCTACACGCGAGAGGGTCCAACCCTCGTGTGCTTGGGTACGTGGTGTCGCAACACACCAAACGCCTGCTGACGGAGAAGCCCCTACGGGGGCTCCAAAAGAGAAGGAAATAGGGCTCGGGAATGGGTAAAGGCTTGGAAATCAGATGTTTTATTTATATTTTACGTTAGTATTGTATGGTATTGGTAATTTATTTTCTGGGGCATGTATATGAAAGTTAATAACTTTTGTTTGTCATAGCGCCCATTCACCACTTTCGCACGTTTCGTTTCTACACGCAGTATTCCATAAGGTGTTAAATGTCAAAATGACACAGGCTTGTAATTTAGTTTTTTCAGCTGATGCCTTCCGGTGGAGCTTCGTACGGAAACTACTGCTGCTTAGCTGGTGCCGCAACGTTACATGAATGCACCAAAAGCCCGAAACGAGCATTTATACAGAGCAAATAATAAATTTCTTAGTTTCACAAGGCGTCTTACGTGTACTTTATGAAATTGCATGTGGCAGATTCACTGCAGGCTTGTAAATATCGTTCGCAATCATTTTTGCCTAATAATAAAACGACTTGGCACGAAGACCGCGCGCGTTTGAGTAGACGCAAAGAAAAAAGATTAAAAAATGTCGCTCCGATCAGCACAGCCGGCGTAACGCATTCCAGCTCTCGTTCAAAAATTGCAGGACGCTTAAGCTTCGCCTTCAAGAGTGGAACGCGACAGCGTTCCCGTCGACCCGCCAAGGGGTGTAAGACAATGCTCTACGGCGCAGCGATCACTTAAGGCCGATCCACACGACGGACCAAGTCTGCGGGCCGATCGGTCACGTGATGCGACGTCACGGCCCGCCACGGTCCGGTCCGGCTATGGTGTTCTAGTCCGGCGCAGAGCACATCCACACGGCGGACCGCCATAGCAGACGGCAGAGCAGACCAACCAGCTGCACTCTCGGCCAGAGTGTTATCATTGTTATCATTCCGGCTCGAGTCCCACACAGTCGTGAACTGCTCAACGAGGGATACAAACTAAAGAAACCTCCTCGTCACTCCAAGAGGACACGGTGTTTAAAAAATATATCTGCTGCACGCACGTGTAGGCGGAACGGCGTACATGAAACGACTGGCTTGACTGGCTTTTGATGAGCCGAAAACTAGATTGGATTTGGCTGAAGACACTCTGTTGCCGGACAATAGAAGACACTCTGTTGCCGGACACTCTGTTGCCGGACAAACTGAAGCGGGAAAAGCCTCAACGATTTGTTGGACCGCGAGGGCCGCGGTCTTGCGCGGGCCAACGGCGGTACGCACGAACTGGTGACGTCCTATCACGTGATGCGCGGACCGTGGTCCAAAAGAGCAATTTGGTCCGTCGTGTGGATCGGCCGTTGCGCCCCGCATCGGACTTTTCGCCCACCTATCACGCGGTGAGCGTCGAGCAACGCAGCGTTCGGCGCGGCAACGAAACGTGCGCCTGAGCAAACGGAACGAACCAAAGAACTCGGTGTCTCGGAGGGGGAAACTATCTACGCCAGCAAAACGTCATGATCGGCACGGGCAGAGAGATAGATAGATAGTAATCTAAAGAAAGGAACGGCGCTTGATTCTGCAACCCGTGTGGGAGCACGGCGAAGCATCGTCAGGGGAGAGGGAGTGGGGGCCGCGACGTGCCTGGCCCCGGTCCCCGCACAGCCCCAATGCGCGCGTAGCGCTCACCTGTCGGGGCAGCGCCGTTCATTGAGAGGAGGGGGTCTTCTGTGTTTGCCGCAAGATGGCTCTGCGTGTGCGGTAAGCGCAGAAGAAATGTAGCGGAAACGTACTTCGCTACTCGTGTAACTGCGACTTCCGTAAGTTACATGCTCATAATTACCGATATACACCGCAGTATAACTTTCTACGGCACGTTTCTAAGGCAACCCCGCATTCACTAGAAGCGCTTTTGTACCGCTTTCAAGCATCGAACTCGTGGCTGAGTGGTAGCGTCTCCGTCTCACACTCCGGAGACCCTGGTTCGATTCCCACCCAGCCCATCTTGGAAGTTGCTTTTTATTTATGAAGTGCCTCCCGTGATTTATCGCTCACGGGAGGCACTTCATAAATAAAAAGCAACTTCCAAGATGGGCTGGGTGGGAATCGAACCAGGGTCTCCGGAGGCCAACGCCACGGACGCCGACACCGACGCCGACAACACCGGCTTTTCTGCGACGCGAGCTCCTTAACGCTATCGCGTTAACACGCGCGCGCCCATAATCGAAACCGGAAGTGTGGTTCAGGAATAATGACGGCGGCTTGGAGCGCTACAGTCGATTCAGCCGCTGGGCTATATGGGAGTGTGCGTTCATGTTAAATTTCCTTCTGTATGCTTGTGTCATCCGCGCCTTCCTTTTCCGCGCAAGCTTTCGCCTGCATTCTCACTTCGCCTTGGTAATAGCAACAAGGAAGCTAAAAAAACTAATTCGAAAGGAAGAACGTCGACGGTTGTGACTTTCAACCTACGACCCCACGCTCAGAAGTCGAGTGTCTTACCCACTGGGCTGAACCAGCCTCCTACAGGGCAGGCCTGTGCACTTCGCTTTATGACGTCATGCTACTTGGGCAGAAATTTTGATTACCAAGCCCGGCGTCACGAAAACGGTGAGGTCGAAATCACCACGGCTTACTTTGGAGCCCAATAGATACTTTGGCAGTCGAGCAAGGTAGCATGACGCCGCGGATCGAAGTGCACCAGCCTTGTGCTATCTAGGAGGCGTTGGCCAAGCGTCTCAACACGCTCGCTTGGCCGCGAGGAGTTCATTGCTCGAAGGACCGCTCAGCGGCGTTCAACTGGAAATTACTGCTTTCGCATTCACAACCGATAATAATTGCTTGTCCTCGGATTCTTTAAGGGAAACTAAAGAGAAAATGATTTCTTCTGCATCAGTACATTACCTTTCTATGACGCCAAAAACACCACTCTAACCACGATAAGAAGCTTGGTAAACCAGAAAAAGCAAAAGAACGAAAGACGGGTGGCGACGCCTCCTTGAAATTCCCGCACCTGGTCGCTGTGACGTAAGGGATTTTGATGGGATCTTCTAGGGCCTACTTATATAGCGGTACAGATTGACTATATTGTGTTCTAAAGGAATCAAATATTAGATATGGCAAGTTTCGGGAACCTTTACTCAGCCAACGCGGCCGAAATGCGAAAATATACTTTGGAATCCTTGACGTCACACCGACGTACTGGCGTCGGGGTTTGAGGGCAAAATTTAAATACTGATACTTCGACCTTCATTTTCTCCTCAAATAATCAAACTATTGTATTGAAATTACTGCCTGAAGGGTTCTCAAACAATGCCTTATTAGTCTGAATTGATTTACTGTTTCGCTTTAGTGTCCCTTTAATGTCTGTTTCTTTTTATTAAACGTAAAACCTAGAACGCAACACTCCTCTCGTCGAATATAACCAAGAAGACTACTATCCTTTGACTATATCTCAACAACGCTGTTGTGGAAAGGTCTTGGTTGAGTTGTCGTAATTAGAAAAAGGGAAAAATGACTAATGCAGAAACATCCCAGTGGGGGGCATTTTCGTAGAGGGCGTAGTATTCTTTCTGATCATTACTGGCGAATACATTACATACTCTACCGCTGAAACCAAGGCTGCCGTACTTTAAGAAATATGCAATTCCAAGATATACCATGCACACCATGACGATCTTCCCAATAAAGTGGTTTTTACTGGCAGTCTTGCGTTCAGTAAATGAAAGAAAATCCTGCTGTAGTGCTTTTTTTCTTGCATAATTTGCCCGCCAACAAGTTCGCTTGCGTTCAGCACGTCCCCTTCATAAGGTTCTCCCTGTTTTTGCATACGCAATTTTTTGGCTGCTTGCGTCGTCCGCGCAAGCTCTCATTTGCGTTCTAACTTCGCCTTGGTAAGGCCAAATCAAAACACACCAAGCGTATCTACGCGCTCGCTTGCCCGCGAGAAATTCGTAAGAGTGTTCTATGCCACTTGTCGATGCATGCGTTCGTGGAGCAATGCCCCCTCGCCTCGATATACGGCCCTGTCGCCGATATCGACACGTGGGTCAAGTGCGTCGCTGGCGCGGCCGTTAGCAGAGTGCACGTGCAGCTGAGTAGCGCCTTCGGAGGACAGTAGCAGCGCGGCTACATGGCGTTCCTTGTGAAGGAACAATTCAGCCGTCGGGGACGCCTAAATTCCGGCGATGTGCATTCAGATTTGTTCTAGTGGTCTCTGTTGTATAATTTTTGCAAAAAACATAAAAGATGGTAATTTTGGCAAGGGTATAGTTACCTAATCCTTCGTTATAGAAGTCATTTTGTTGTACAGGAGTTTGACTGCATTCGCTTTAGTAGCGTGATGTTGCCTTCCCCCAGCCTTTCACTCTTCAGGATGTGTAATGCAAGTTTGGTGTTTACAAAAAATGGCAAACTGGGCGATTTGGTGAGCGTTAATTATTTTTATAAGTGGGAACGGACAAGGAAGACTGAGCGACACAGGACGAACGCCTCCCAACAAATAAAAAATTTGAGAGCGCAGCTCTTAGTCGCCCGTTCATGCGGCGAGCGTCGGCGTTGTCCCTAGGCGTAACCGAGCGAATGAGCACAGCGAAAGATGAAAGCGAACGCCGAGCGGAGTGTCGGAAGAAAAGCGTAGTGCCGCGTAAGACTTGCGGCCACCGTTACCAGATAGTGCCAGAGGAGCGCGCCGTCGTCTGTTAACCGACGACATGTGGCGAGCGCATAAAGCGATACCGTATATGTGAACACGACACTGCGTGAGGGGAGGTCTGTCGGCGGCGGCTGCTCTGAATCGCCCCCACGCGCCACCCACGCACTACCTGTCGCCATTAGCGAGGTAGTCACGTTACACTTCGCTCTGTTTGCAACGTGCCGCATGAGACAGATTGTCCGCGCCAGCCAATATGTCGCGAAATGAAAACACGTACACAGCTGCGCTCAAGTTGCGCATTAGGGAGTATCGTAATCGTCGGTGAATTTTGTATTTGAAACTGAAATATATATCAAGACCTGAATGAGTGCCCATTTCAAGTGACAGCTTGTCAGCAAACGGACAAGGCAACATTACGAAACCTCAATTTACCGGTTGATTGCGCCCCCATCTCACGCTTCAAGAAGTCTTCTTCGCAACGGTGCAAAGTCATACAAATCTGGCTCACACATGTGTCCGTGTTTTCTCCTATTAAATATCTGAACAATTTCCCGCGCTAGCTGGTTTGTGCGTTTATACAGAATCCTGGTTTTTTTCCAGGCTTGGGGAGCAGCGGCACACCCGACAATGCCGAGATAAATTGGAAGTTGGCTTACCTTTCAATGAATTGCGGTGTTGGCTTAGGCGCTCGTTGAGTCATTGAACAGACTGGCGGTTACGAATGGGGTTTACATAAACAAATAATATCCAAGAAAGCAGACTGTAAAGTTGTATTTCCTGCTTTAGCTTATTCTGTAGAATGAGAAGAATGAGAAGATCCAAGGCGCTCGATTTTTCGTTATTTACAACCATACGAAAAATCATGAAATGACGCCAGCGCAGTCCCAGAGGAGCTTAATTTATAGGTTTGTTTGAAATGGATAACTAAGACAAGGAGGGGAGTTGAAAGTGTACGCAAAGATAACGTGACGCTGGGGGGAGCCGAAGGCACAGCTATCACATTCTGGGGGCAGTGCTTTAGCAGTTAAGGTGTCATGTAACCAAACCATCGTCCACTTTCTTGAGTGTTTGTGCATGCGTCCAAGATTAGCTCTGAGAATGATAGAATGTGGAAATTTCAAGCTACACTCGAAATTTCAGGCTACACTTCCCATTTCTTAAACCGATCACATCACAGGGGCGGCAACATCATGTTATGGTTGAGTAATGCTTTCACTTGCGAAATAATTCGTACTTATTTCTGATATAAAGGGCGATTAAGAAGTTTGGACATAAAAAGTGATCGCTGCATTTTCCGTCCCATCCACCAACGCAGAACATATCTGATTTCGTTTCGCCTTAGATATGTTCTTTGGACGGGTTACAAAAATAATACTTGGCGGTAATACTAACATTAGTTTTTTTAATCAATCGTCTCACTGTGCAAGTTGCTACAACGCACTTGAAATACATGCACTAGAAATATCTGATAAAGCTTGCTGGCTCTCCCATAATCGAGAGTAGATGTAAGCATGAAATGGCAACCGGCAAAGCAGATTAGTTGAAGATGATACTATCCACAATCTTAAAATGGGTGGAGTGCATGTTGGCGACGGCAGACCACACTACACCACACCACACCACGCGATACTGCGTTCTGGTCCATATGGACGCTGCCCAGCTAGAAGAAATTCGGCTGAAGGCCGCACGACAGGCAGGGAAAGATACCAAGGAGACAAAGTGCACTCCCCAGCTAGAAGTAGAAGAGTGCCTGAAGGAGACGCCATGCAGCGTGGCGCCATCTCTAGAGGCGACACGTAAACCCGCGCCGCATAACTAACGGACCGCTGACGTTCAAAAGAGCACAGGCAACCCCGCCTCAGCGCCAAAAAATGATAATGAAGTGTATGGTGCCCTGTATCCGCCTTATGAACGTCGCCTGTTGGAAATCACAAATGAAACTTCAGCGTACAGAAGTTACACCTTGAGTGATATTGTAGCAATAGTTTTTGTAACTTGTTTGGACAGTAACTAACCTTTGTAAAGCGGTCCTGTGCAAAGTGTTGGGGGCCAGATACATATTTTCCTTAAGTTTTGATTGGTTGCCCGGATGTTCTCATTTTGTTCGCACAACATGCCCGGATGTTTTAGTTTGAGTGCCCGGATACGGCTCTGGCTTTTGGCTCGAGCTCACTTGAACGTCGTCGTCAACGGGAGCTAAAAGCATTTGATGCTTAAAACAACCAACCTGCAACCAGCCAATCTAATCAATGGTGATTTACGTATTCATTACTAACAATATCAATCAGCCGCTTTACTCCGGTGCTTTAGCGACCTGCCTATGTACTCACCGGTTGAAATAAAAAAAGAAGTTTTAGAGGTTCCACAAGTAAATTAAATGTTTTAGACGCAAAAGCAAGATCACATGGGAACATGCTGCAAGGGCATCGTTAAACTCAATTGTGAATATCCTTTTCACGGCAGTGACGCGGATGTGGCTTACGCTATTTTAAATGACAAATTCAAACCAGTATGCAACAATTGTTCTCCACATAAAAGAAACAGCATCAACGCACGGCACGTTAGCACATTATTGGCATCAATGTTCGCTGGTAGACTTGCGTGCTACCTAACATTTTTGTATGGAACATTTCCAAGGAGTCTACAAGTTGCCAAAGTGTATATTATCCAGAATGGTGGTGATAGAAAAAACATAATAAATTGCATACCATTATCGATTCTCCCTATTTTAACGAAAGATATCGTAAAACAATATTGAACACGCGAACGACCTCTTTTTTTTTTCTTCGCAAAGTGTTTGACGGCAGCAGAGAAAGCATTGCCGGAGACAACCTACACAGGAGCACGTGTCCTACGCAACTTGGAGCCTCACCCCTATAATGCCGGCCATCAAGGGGTGGATGACCGGTCGTTCTACCTGAAGAGGGCTACACGCGGCGGGGTTCGTGGAAAGCAGCCCTCGCCCAAGGAGGGAATAAAAGGACCAGCTACAGTGAATCTCAGGTCTCTTCCCCTCTAAACTCGGCACCTGACGAACTGATACCGTAGAAGCAACTAAGAACACGTCTCCACATCGAGATGTAGAAGCTATTCACTGATATTACCGAATTTTACAATTAGCGTTTGCAACCACTTGTAAATGCATTACGCTTGTAAATAAATAGCGTTATCCTCACTACGCATGCTCCGTACGTTATTTCGGCTCTGCGGTCTACGTACGCTATTTAATAGACAGCTTTCGAACAGCGCTTGTCGCCTTATGTACGCTAAATGCAAGCACATTTTGGAACGTTATGGTGCGTTTACTTTTGGTTGCAAACGCTATTCTAAAGCTGTCTGTCGTACGTCAGTACGCTAAGAAATAGCCTTATCGAACATGGAGGCAGTCACGGCCTCCGCTTCAGCGTGAATTCTCATGATAGATACACTCTCGCCATCGTTGATCGATAGTAATTTAAAAGTAGCATTCCCTTCCTCCAAGCTCACCTGAAACGTTTGTTATGAGTAAATTGCGCGTCAAATCACTGAGATCGTTTGGCGATTCCTGCGTCCGTAGGCCTAACAAGACGAGTCGCCCTAGAAACTGCACAATGGCTACTAATGGATTGTCTTGGATTAGATATGTTTGGAAAGAGGCACCAGAGCGCCCTGACTTAACTTGTTCGTAATCCTTTGTGTTCATATGTGTGTTTACTAGTGAATCGCCTTTAGTTGTGCCCCCGATACCAGTAATGTATCATTCACTATATTTAAAGGCAACAGCATGTCACTTGTAACATACCCGTCAACTCCTCCGCATTTTTCGTAACCTTCACGAATTTGGGATTGTTTTGCGATTTTATTAACATTGTGTGAGGTCTCACGAAAAAAGTTGCAGTTTCGCCCGAATAGCGAAGCATGGATTTGCGATAGCACGTTAGCAGACAGCTATACGAAGTAAGGACAGTAGCTTTATCAGCCCTGTAAACTTGGGAACATGCGCTTAACGACTTAATTACCAACCATGGTGTCCGCGCAGACAATCAAAAGTTGAACCCATCACATTCGATGAGCGCGGACACTCGCTGTCAAAACGCTGGTGTGAGCAAGCGCGGCAGTAGCA
Organism: Dermacentor variabilis; assembly: GCF_050947875.1. Taxonomy (NCBI): domain Eukaryota; kingdom Metazoa; phylum Arthropoda; class Arachnida; order Ixodida; family Ixodidae; genus Dermacentor; species Dermacentor variabilis. The sequence continues at coordinate 9,457,570 of NW_027460313.1, read as the reverse complement.
GCGTGCGAAGTGACCTTCGTGTGCTCTATCGCTTGAACATAACAGCAGCGAGAATACAGCGCGTACAAAGGTATGAGGCCATCTGAAGATCCCTTTCAAGATACGGCGCGCTGCCGCCCGCGGCCGTGCAACATACACACTTGTTGGCGGAGTAACAGACTGGAGGACGCCCTCCCCCCCTCCCTTTCTGCCGCGTTGCCCCCCCCCCCCGCTTTCCTGCATATACGTCGCGCGAGATTGAGTCACGATCGTCAGTTCCCCTTGCGCCCTATCGCGAAATGCGCAGTTGCTACCGGAGCACTACGCCGCCCCCCTACCTCCCTCCAATCCCTCCACGGCCTTTCGCGCGACGTAAGACGGCGCGTTTGCCTTGCGCTTTCTTCCTTCGCGCACGCCAGATTGAGCTGCGATCGCCGGCTTATCCTCGCGCATACAGTATACGGCGCGCAGCGACGATTTTATCACCCTCGGACTTTACATGGAACCTCACGGCGCCGGCGACGCCGACGGCAGAAATGCGCCTGGAGTGTCCATATAGTTGCTATCGCAATAAAATTCCGCTCGAGAAAATGTTTCGGCTGTCGGTGTCCGAGACTCCCCTTGGAAGTTTTCCTATGGTGAAAGGATGCAAGAGGGGCGCTTCATTCGAGGGAGCTGATGCCGGCACGTTGCTCAAGGAGGCGAAATCTACAACAGCAAATGTTGATGAAAGACCGAGATGATCGAGGCGCACGCTGGCAGCCTCAATTCAACAACAGAGCCCATAAAAATACTCGGGGCCCGTGTATAAGCACGCGCTATCTCTCGGCGCATGCGCATGCAACAGTAGCTTACGAGCACGCGAATATGCCATGCGAATGACTTATCTCATGACTGATTACGTCACAGCATCCTCAAACAATTTCTTTCCAATTTTCGCGAACTTCTATCCCGCGAAACTCTCCTGACCATCTTCACGCACTACACCCATTGCAACCTTCATTGTAGCCTTGAAATAGATGAGATCTTCCTGGACTTTGTAAAGGCCATTGACGAAGTACCCAACTTAGGCCTAATGCTGAAGCTCTCACAATCTAGCTTACATCATAGCATACTCAACTGGATCGGAGAATTTTTAACACGCCGCTCTCGGTCAGTAGTCATAAATGACCAGCATTGTAACCTCTTTTCAGTTACGTCAGGCCTCCCCCAAGGTTGCTTTCTTGGTCCTCTTCTGTTCCTTATTTACATATACAGTTTACAGCTATCTGTTTCCTGCAACATGCACATGTTCGTCGACGACTGTGCTATAAACCGTACAATCACTAGAGCTAACCGCCGTGGTTGCATAGTGGCTATGGTGTTGGGCTGCTAAGCACGAGGTCACGGGATTGAATTTCGGCCACGGCGGCCGCATTTCTGTGGAGGTGGAATACGAAAACACCCGTGTACTTATATGTCCATTCTTTGAAAAAAAACCACATGGGCGCATTTTCAGGGCATCGCTAAATAAACATGATTTAGGTATAGGTGGAAAACACCCGTGTACTTAGAATTGTGTGCACGTAAAAGAACCCTAGGTGGTCCAGAGTCCCCCACTAAAGCGTGCCTCATAATCAGATCGTGGTTTTGGCATGTGAAACCTCGTAATTAATTTCTTTTATCACTAACGACTAGAACAACCCGTCCTCCAAACTTATCTCATCCACGTGAAGGAATGGTGTGATAAGTGGCTCGCGACGTTTGACCCTAATAAATGTAAAGTTCACTCACCGGCAAACTCCACGTTTCCTACAAAATTTCTAATGTCCCCGTTCAACTATTCTTGTCCTTCAGATATCTTGGTGTCACCCTTTCTGGGCACTTGTCTTGGCGAGAGCTTGTTACTAAACGTTATCGCATCTACTACCCAAAGCCTGGCATACTTGAAGCGCCACTTGTGCCACCTCATGCAAAATTTTTAGCTTAAAGCTCACTTGTCAGATCGAAACTAGACTATATAGTCGCGCCATATCGGGTGCCCGCCAAGCATACCTCAAAAAAGAAAAAAGAAACATCGAAGCAGTTAGATGCCGTTCCATCAGATTCGGTAATTCCGCATACACATATGACACCATGCATTTAATATTTTAAAGTACAATCTGATTTATGTATTTTCTATTCCTCTGCACCATCGCATTGCAAGCCTTTTCCTCTTCCTCTTTTGTTATTTTTCTCTCAACCGCATGGCCTGATATTTCAGGTCCTGTGCGCATATGCAGGGTGTCGCACGTAACTTGAGTCGAACATTAAAAATATGCAAAAATGTCACGCAGCGCGACAGAACCAAGGGAACGCTGCTTGCCGTCGCTTGTAGATGCTCAGATTATAATGTTTTTTTTCATTTCGCCTAATTAGATAATTAGTCTTGATTAATCGATCAACTACTCAAATATAATAAGATGAAAAGTGTGAATAAGAAAATTGTAAAGCAACACGAAAAACTCCCGATACAGCTTTCCGTTGCTCGATACGTGCCACATAAGTGTTTTTTCCGAGCGTGATAAAAGCTCGCGAGTGTACGCAAAGTGCCTCGAGCAGCTTTCGCGCGGGGGAGAGGGGGAGGGGAATGCTACAAGCGAATTATGCTCATTCTTGAAACCAGATATATTACACATATGAGTTTCGCGTGCCGGAAATAAGTGCGGTAAATAACAGTGCGGTTTTGCTTTGTTCTGCATTTACAATCCAACTCGTATGATGCAATCACTTTGTTTTATTGTAGGCGGTGAGTAAAATACGAATAAAACTATAATTTTTAGAGCTACTCTATTCCAAATTGACGAGCTTAAGTTGTTTCTCACCTGAAACACAACTTTGCGTTGCGTGTCAGGTGAGACCGATCATCATCGATAACTACAAAAACTTACACAAACTCTGTGCAAAACGTAGAAACTCCGTTTACATGCTACCGTGCAATATAGTGTACTAAATGGTTGCACGACAGAGAGCTTTGACCTAACCACTTTATAAAACGTTGGGTAAACATTTAATGGTTGCACACACTTCCACATCAAGGAAAATTAGAACATGCTCTTTTTCACTTATGGCTATAGAGACGCTTGTACAAAAAAGTGTTGAAATGTTATTCGCGTGACAACCCAAATTCTAAGGAGGTAATTACCACGTAATAATCAGTGTTTGCATTGCTAAAGTATCCACAACTGATAACTTTCTCCAGCGTATGAAAAACTATACGCTAGGCTATGCATTCAGTTTTCCGTGTTTAAATCTGAAGAGCGTGTGCACACACACACACACACACACACACACACACACACACACACACACATATATATATATATATATATATATATATATATATATATATATATATATGCCAAGAGACAAGAAGGACGCCACAGGCTTAAACACAAGCACTGCACTCACGGGTGAAGGGAAGGCCTGTGAAAAGGAATGATGCGGTTGGCCCAGCGACGCCTCCAATACTCGGCGCCATTGCTCTTTTCCTCAGGCGACATGACGGTCTAAGCAGCACAACTAAAACAAAAAAAGAACGAACTAAGCTTTCATACAAGAAAAAGTAACACAGACGCTCGTCCCAGCTCGTAAATCGGCCACGTTAGCCAAGCGTAAAGCACAAAACGGAACTTTTTCTGTAAAATAAAAACTGCCCTATTGCAGTACCTTCTAAAGCTGTTTCAGGTTAGAGCGCCTGTCGCCCACTACAGTGCACAGTGTAAGCAATGCACTCTTTAGGCGGGGACCGTTCTCGGCTTGCTTGAGAGGCGCGACCGACCAGATAATGCAAAAACGTCGCGCGCTCGCCGGTCCGCTGATGGCAGCGGCTATCTATCGGTGCTCCGACGCAAACAGCGTCACCGCGGGATTGCTGCAAATACGTCTTTCAAATTTGGTCGCCGTAGATGACTAATTGTGTGTCACGCAGAGGTGCGAAATTTCATTAATGCCAGGAATTATTGTAGGCACGGCAGGAAAAAATATGCCCGAGATTTTAACTTCTTTTAACCCTCGTAACAAAGTGCCACCGGTAATTTGTGTGAAGGCTGAATTCGCTATGAACTCTGTGGTTATGTCGCGAATTCGCGGCGCATGGTACTTAGCTACAAATTCCGTTAGCCGGCACACATATTGCTGGAAAAAAATTTGTCTGAGGAAGTTTCTGGGGTTGCGCAAAACGGGTTATGTGGCCCTAAAGATGACCACATATTTAAATGATAGGTTACACGACTTCTAATTTCATTAGGATTTTTTTGCCTATTCAGGGGTTTTGAGCCTATCTATTTATCGATCCACTACACTAGCACAGTCACCCAAGTTGTCTGCCCGCTTGGGCTACTCTTCGTCGTGATGCCATCGTGGTCATGCCATCGTCGTCATTCCAGCTTCGTGATCTAACTCCCGTGAAGCCGTCGTCGTCACGCCTTCTACGCTGACCCATTGGCCCACGTTGTATAATAGCTTGGACCGCTAGGTACGTGCTCCTCGTCGGGATGCCATCGTGGTTGTTGCATCGTCCAGCTGTCGTGTTGCATTCCAGCATTGTAATCCAACCGTCGCCATGCCGCCGTGCTTACGCTGTTACCGTCGCGCCATCGTCGTCAGACAGTCCTACATTCATTGTCACACCACCATCTGGATGCTGTCGTGATCGTTCCATCGGCGTCACTCCTGCTTCGTCATCAGACACTTGACATGTCATCGTCGTCATACAGGCTTCGCTATGTAGCCTTCGTCACGCCATTGTCATTATACAACCGTCGTCATCCCTTCGTCATCCCACAGTCACCATCATGCATTCCTTTCCATACTGATGTGATACCGTCGAAGGTCCATCCATCATTATTTTAACCTCGTCATCCGACTGTCGTCATGCCGTCGTCGCCGCGCCTTCGTCGTCACGCAGTCGTCGTTACATCTTTGTCGTTATGCGGCTGTCGTCATACCACCTTCTCCCACGTCAGTCATTCTTGGGCATTCCATCGTAATCAAGTGGTCGTCACTCTGTCAAACATTGGTGGTTGGATTACCCCACTCTCCGTTCCGGAGGGGATGGGGCGACAAGAAATGCACCCCGCGGGCATTTATGGATGGTTCGACTGCTGACCGGCGAAAAGGTCCACGCCTGATCGACCGTGGACCAGAGGCATGAGACGGGAGGCGACGTACAAACAAACACTCAGTTTAATAAAATAAGATCACGCCAACGACATGATAAAAAAAGAATAAGCAAACTGCAAACAGATGGTGCCAAGCTTCGCGGAAGGCGTGCGGGTCACACACAACACCAACTCTGACCTCCCACGTGGTGGGCGTTACAAAGCCCACCAGGTGGGAATTTTTAACACTCTCGAAATAAAAAACAATTCCGCTAAACAAATGCAAAATACACGCGACAATAAACGCGGAAAGCACTACACTAACACAACATACAAGAATCAACACGCGATGAATAAGTAAATGAAAGATGAAACGCGATTAAAAAAAATGAGTGCGTCGGAAAGTTCTGAGAGCAGGTTGGAACACGAGGCTTATCTGTGGCGTGCTCGCCGAGATCCCGATCTGAAGAAGCGTCGGGCTGCTGGTACCTCGCTGCCGAAGGTCTTGACGGACTTGCACCGTCTGGTGGTGGTGAACTCTTTATTTCGCCAAAAAAGAGGGCACCAGTCCGAGGACCGGTTGCGCATGCTTAGAGGAGGTCGGCGGGAATCTCTTGGGATGCCGCGGCTTCCACGGCGCGCTGGATGAGCCGCGTTGGTCTGCTGGCTCGGAGGCACGTAGCACCGTCTGTCGATCTACCGGCGAAGACTTCGGCCTGGGGATTTAAGCCTGTCGCCCACATCTTCAGCTGTCTCTCTGTGCACGACCACGCTGCTCCGTCTACCAAACCACTCTGCTCTTCGCCGAGGCAACCTCGTCCCTCATCACGCTCTGGCGACCCACGTGGTCAACCGGTCCGGCGAGGTCAATGGGGAACTTTCCTCCCTATCGCCATGTAAGTGGCGCTGCGGCTGCGGCGGTGATGGCGGCCATCTCGAGATAGATACGGACACGCACTTTGGGACACACTTACATGACCAGGAATTGGGATGGATGGATGCATGGATGGATGGATATTATGAGCGTCGCCTTTGGAAGAAGGCAGTGGGTTGCGCCACAAGCAAGAGCTTGGTGGCGCAACCACCAACCAGGAGGAAGGAGGAGGAGGAAGTAAACTTTAGTGCCCTAGAAAGAGTAATTCAGCGGTCGGGCCGGATGTCTTCATCTTCTATTGGTTGATGCCGATCTCCGGCCTGCATGGTTGGTGCCCCTATTCCAGGGCACCACTGAGCGTGGCTCCTCTTCGGGCATGATCCACCAGCCTCCGTTGGAGGCTAGGGTCGCCGCTGGAGAGCACGCTCTGCCACTGCTCCGCACTCGGATTTTCTATTTTGTGGAATGCCTTATTCGTATTGCACTCCCATGTGATGTGATAAAGTGTGGGTATTGCGCCACACCACGGGCATGTGTCACTGTATTGACCTGGGAACATTTTGTATAGTTTATGTAAATTTGGGAAAGTTCCTGTCTGCAGCTTTCGCCAGTAAACTGCCTGTTCTTGAGTGAGTGTATTGTGAGGCGGGGGATATCTGATCCTCGTCCCTCTATGGTAATTTAGTATGTCAGAGTAACATCGTCAGACATCGCAACCAAGGATGGATGGATGGAAGGTAGGAGCGTTCCCTTTGAAACGGGGTGATGGCAGTTGCCACCATGCTCAGATTTTTATTTTTATCTGTGTTGTGTGTTATTGAATTTCTTGATTTTCTTTAAATACGTCTTCCTACCCTTTTAACCTTATGTCACCTCTCTGCTTTTGAGTCACCAATCCTCCAATCGCCTTTTGCTAATTTCCACCACATATTTATTTACATGACTGTTATTATCTGTGAACCCTAGGGCCTCAGGAAGGGTGACTGTGGCCGCATCGACATCGGGCCATCATTTTACCATCACATTTTAGTATGAGGTGTTCCATTGTTTCTACATATTTAGCACACACAGTACATGTGTCTTCTTCTCCGTTAAATTTCTTTTTATAGCTCCGCGTTCTAAGACATCCTGATCTAGCTTCAAAGAGTAGGGCACTGCATCTTGAGTTATCATAAAACGCTTCCTTGCTGATCTGCTGTTTCCAGTATGGATATAGTTCCATGCTATGCTTCTTTTCCATTGAATTTATCCAATTTTTCCTTCCGCGTTTTTAACCTGTCGTTCTATGCTCTGTCTTTCTTCGTCCTCGTGTCTGGCATACTTACTGGTTAGCTTCCTAGTTCTTTTATGCCATTGTGAGTCAACGCTCTTTCTGTCCCAGGACATTTCTGTCCCAGGAGCAAGGACATCGGCGAACAGTGCCTCTAGCGGCCGCACCTGGAAATCGGCGCGTTTTCTATGGGAGAGCGTCGTTTTTTCGCGAATGGCTAATAATGGAAGCCATCTTTCAAAATATTCCCATGAAATTTCTTTGGCTAGTAAAAAGTGGTTTGCAATGAAACTATTGCATCGATTCGTATATTCCCGGGGATTTATCAACTTGAATGACTCAGCTTTCAGCTGGTTGCAGTAGCAGCAGTTGAAATGGCAAAAAAGTTGTTCCAAAATTGCAGTTTCAAAACAATGCGCGTAATTTATTGTGGTAAGTATATAAAGGTGGTTTTGCTTACAGCAGCCGGTTGAAGTGATAGCCAAGCGCCCTAAGCAATTGCAGATCGAAAACACTGATACCGTGAGCACGCGTCAGTCGGTTCGAAGCCAGCTGCTCCTTCCTCTTTATTCATCGCTTTGTCGTTGGTTAGTCTGGCACTTTTCTGCCAGATGGTATATTAAAAAATGCAGGTTCGTGTTTTGTTTCTTTCTGTTTTCCCAAAACCAACATTTTCGCAAAAAAAAAATAGCTGGCTGCTTTCGTGAACATGCGAACGTGCTTCCAAACTCCCTTTGCACTTTAGATATAACGTCATTTTTTAATAACTCCCGATAACGTGTTTTCAAAGTTCCTTTCTTTCTTAAGGCGAAGATTTATGAAGATATTGCTGAGAAATGCTTTTGCCTATCCAGCTGTGTCATGGAAAAGGCGCGGTTGTGCGGTTCTTGTGCTACATGAAACATACGAGAAAGAAAGAATTAGCGTCCAGTTTGCGCAAATAAAATACACAAAAGTATCACAATTACTAGGAGCCGCATGCGTAGTATTCGTACAAAAAAAGAGAGTTTAAAAAAAATTAGCGATAGCTCAGCATGCTTTTTGTTTAGTGGCACTGGTGATAAATGAATAGTCAGAGTAAATGATCTTACCATCCGATACTGCACAGACTCGCGTGTACTGCATATTCCGAAGATTCCATACCAATTTGGTACTGCGCATTCCTATTAGAATTTCGGCCTGTATTAGGCCTACCTGTGTTACGCCTACCGAGGTAGGCGGTTGCTTCTTGGGATGTAGCCGAGGCTATGGTAGATGTGATTAATAATGCTGTATGTGTGAGTATAGGCTGACTGGGATTATAACAAGCACGACAAGGTATCTACGTCAAGTCACGGTCGAAATTACAGAGCCCCTTATTGTATACAGGGTGTCCCAGCTAACTTGGACCAAGATTTTAAATATACCCAAAAGCTCTAGAGAAATCGTACAGACTGTATAGTAGCCGTAGTCGTATGTACTTACGGCCAGCATTTTTTTCATCACGAAGTATTACTTAATTATTCACTTTTAATTAGTGAACTCTTTAATTATTGCTTGAATCGCAAACATATCAATTACAAATTTGTAGGGCACCTTAAATAACCTCCGAGTCAAGCATTTATTTCGTGCTGAAGTGTTCCTGGTTATTTTTTCCAATAAAAAACGAAAGCCCTCGAAATACGCGAAATACGAAATAGATGCGCACTCGCACGCCGCTACTCAAGCGCCTACAAGCAACCATTGAAAGATATACAGCTGCATTCTGTTATCACCACATCGTACAAGGCTCCGCAACGCTTATCAATGCGTCAGCGGCGTGTTCTCTTGGTGCCGCGACCATCGCACGGCGTGAAGCCTTGTATCGAGCTGCCGCGACTAGTAAAGCCGCGTATCCGTGGCTATTCACTTGGGAGCGCTTGAGTAGCGGCGCGCGAGCGCCTATCTATTTCGTATTTTGTATGTTTCGCGCGCTTTTGTTTTTTCGCGGTATAGCCAATGAGGCAAAGCTGAGCACTAAGCAAATGCTTGATTCGGAGGTTATTTGAGGTGCTTATGCGTGTGAGCGAGAGTGCGTTTCTGTACGAGGGAGACTGCATTTGTTGGCGAGGTGGAGAAAACGTGTGTAAGCGCGAGGCAGAGATAGTGTGTGTGTGTGTGTGTGTGTGTGTGTGTGTGTGTGTGTGTGTGTGTGTGTGTGTGTGTGTGTGTGTGTGTGTGTGTGCATGCGTATTTGCATATGCTTGCGCGCAAATGCGTGTATGCGTGTGTGAGCGTTCGCGGCGTGTGTGCATGCCTGCATCCGGGCGTGCGTTGTTAGGAACGGCCTGCAGAGGTGCCGACATGCAAATTTTTCCGAGCCAGCTGCAGCAGCGGGGTTGGCGTTTTCTAGGAACCGACAGTGTCTCCAGCCGAACGGCGCCACTAGGTCTACTGTGGAGCCTTGCTTTGAAAGGACGACAAGGCGTCATTCCGCAGCCTCTTGGCGTCACGATGTCTGCTGCGGCGACTGACTGTGTGAGGAGGACAATACGCCGAATCTGAAACTCTTCGTCGCCGGAATGCCGGCACGAAGTCAGCGAACCAGGCTTTGTTAGTCAACTCGCCATCACCGACCTGGTCTGTCGGGAGCGGGGGAGTTCCTGAGCGAATGTACTTTGCGGCACCGTCCCACGCGCCTTTCAAGACGCAAGACCCAGTTCTGCGAAGACCGTCTCGCCTCGGTGGGGGCAGTGAAACGTGTGCGGAAGTCTGTGTCTAAGCCCTCCCCCTCAAAGGCGGCTCGGCTACGATGACTCTGGTCGAACGTTTTCCCTCACCTAGGGATCTAGGAAGGACAGAGTGTATTTAAGGAGCTGTTGCGCGGCTTCTCAGTGTGCTTTCTCTCGCAGTCATGCTAGACTGGTGAACTGCAACGTCCTTATGTAGATGCTGTAAATAAACCCATATTCTTCTTTCTCGATGAGAACAAGTCTTTCACTTCAACAACGTCCTCAGCGTGGATGAGTTGGCCGACGGCATTGGCCAGCTACCATCTAATTCATGCCCGACTCCTAGCTTTACGACTGACTGACAGCGCTGAGACGAACTTTGCGACGTGTTGCTGTGTCTGCGGTGAGTGCTTGGTTCTTGGTTTGACTCTCTAGGCTTCATTTTGTGGTTGTTCTGTTTAGAACAGTAGGGAAGCTAGATTGTTGATTCTTAGCTAGGTTGTGTTTTCCTAGGTAGGTTTAGCGAGCAGGACCAAGGCAGTACAGCAGCAATCGTGGAGTTAAGGACACTGCTGCGAGACGAATGGTTGATTGTTGGTGAGGAACTGGGTCTAGAGGTACGCAAGGAAAAGCTAAAATCGGAATTGTTGCAGCTAATTTTCGAACAGGCCAGTGAGGAAGACATTGAAATTGGGTTGCAACTTCTTAAGGAAAGAGAGAAGCGGGACAGAGAGAGAGAAGAACTGGACAGAGAACTAGGGACAGAGCGAGAGAGAGAGAGGAACGCGAGAAAGATCGCGAGTTAAGAAAAATGCAACTTGAACTTGAAAGCAAACGTTTGGAGCTGTCTCAAGGAAGTGAAGGGGCTCTGGGACGATCAAGTGATGCAGACTCATACCCCATGGACAGTCTGTCAAAGCCATTCGAGGTCGGGAACGACATAGGCTTGTTCCTTGGAAATGTTGAAAGGACTTGCGAGATGATGAACTTCGTTCCGGGTGCATGGCCACTGCTATTGCTGTCGATGTTGCCGTGCGAGGCTGCGGAAGTAATCGCCAGACTCAGTGCGCAGGACGCATATGATTATGCGAAAGTTAAGGCTAGTCTTTTGAATAAGTACCGCCTTTCAGCCGAAGCTTTTCGGCAGAGGTTTAGAAGCACAGGCAAAAAGGATAGCCAGGGTTATTCGGAGTTTGCATATAGCTTAAAGGCAAACCTAGTCGAGTGGCTGAAAAGCGCAGAAGCGTACGACAGCAGAGACATGATCGTTGAATGCATGTGTCTAGAGCAGTTTTACAAAAGCATCCCCCAAGCTGTGAAACTGTGGGTGCAAGATAGAGGAAATGTAAAGACTGTGTAAAGGGCGGCTGAATTAGCCGAAGAGTACGCAACGCGTAGAAAGCTTAACGCCGAGGACAGAAAAGGGGACGGCCGAAATGGACCGCGGAAACCATTTCCGTTCAAAAAGGGTTTGCAGACTATACGATCGGAGCCTGTAGAAGTGGAGCAAAAGCATTCAGAAAAGAGCGAGGGGAAATCAAACGGGGAAACCGTACGAAAAGAGCAGAAAAGAAAATTTGAATCTTTCAGACCGATTCGCTGCTACAAGTGCCACAAACTAGGACATATCGCGGTAAACTACGGGAAGCCTAGCGTAGTTTTCTCCTACGTGCTTGAAAAAGACGAGAATATGAAACTTTTATGCCCATACCTTCACGACCTGCAAGTTAATGGCAACCCATGCCGGGTGCTGCGAGACAGTGCCGCCACTATGGACATTGTCCATCCGTCTTATGTGACGGTAGATGACATCACTGGAGAAGTAGCATGTATTAAACAGGTTGTAGAAGAACACAGCGTGTGTCTTCCCATGGCCAAAGTCAAAATCAGTGAACCATTCGGGGAGCTCGTTACCGAAGCTGCAGTTTCCAAATTTTTGTCCCTGCAGTACCCTTACACTTTTTTCGAATGGGTCGGATCAGTTACTGCGTGTCAAAGCGCTTAAACTGGGAGAGGGCGTAGTACAGGCATTGACGCGAGGCCAAGCTCGTAAAATCACGTCGCTTTCGGCTGAAAATGCATGAGCTAGGCTCGAGGGAAAAAAGACGGTTGAGGAAAGCCTGCCAGCTCACCAGCTCAATGAGAGCGTATCACTAGGGTGTCAAAGTTCACGCCTGCATGAAGAGCCAGCTGATGCAATCGCAAGCGAGACAGGATCATTACTATCACCGGCCTCAAAGAACTTTGATCAGCTCTTACTAGTGGACAGAGCCACTGGCAGCCGAGCAAAAGAATGATGACAGCTTAGCTAAATTACATCACACAGCTACAGAATTGGCATTGCTAGGCGCAACGTGATGATACAAGAGAAAGGAGGATTGTTGCATCGGCACTGCAGGGACCGAAAAGGCAGGATTCTAGATCAGTTAGTCGTACCTTTATAATGGGTAAAGGGAGGACCTTCTGAGTCTCTGTAATGGAAATTGGTGGTCTGACCACCTAGGCATAAACAAATCAAAGGAAAGATTGCTTATGGAATACTACTGGCCTGGCTGTTGCAAAGACATAAAAAACTGTAAGATCATGCGACGCCTCTCAGCGCTCGGGAAAACCAGGTAGCAGGAAGCAGGTGAGGATATACCTCTGCAATTTGATGAAGCCGTACGTAGAGCGGAGCGGAGTCGTTAACTGGTACCATCAAGGAGCAGGATGACACTAGTACCGAGTTTAATGAGTGTAAGACGACTTCCAACTCTGAAATCAGCCTGGAAGAAGTGGTAAAACATTCAGTAACCTTGCACTCTCTTAGACCAGAGCACCTAGATGAGCTAAGAGTGCTGTTAGGGGAATATCTCGACCGATTCAGCGATCGGCCACGTAAAACCGAACTAATAACGCATGAAATAGAGCTGACATGAACCGAACTCGTAAGATCGAAGCCTTACAGGGTGTCTCCACGACATAGAGAAATTATGGAGGCAGCGATACAGCGCACGCTAGAGTTGGGAGTTATTGAGTCCGCTGACAGTGACTATACGTCACTGCTAATACTTGTAGAAACCCCTAACAAGGACCCTCGTCCGTGTGTTGATTACAGGAAGTTATATGCCATGACTAGCGATCAGCTGTACCCGATACCCAACATTGAGGAACGAATTGAAAGAGTTAGCGCTGCTAAATACATTTCAACTATAGATCTCGTGCGGGTATACTGGCAAGTTCCCCTTTCAGAAAGTGTCAGCCGCTATGCCGCATTTATCTCACCTGTAGGCACTTCTAGCCCTCTCGCACTCAGCGTCGGGCTGAAGAACGCGCCGTTTAGCTTCTCTAAGATAATGAATATTGTCCGAAAAGACTTGCAGGAGTTCGCCTTGCCATATCTTGATGATGTAGCAATTTTTTCAGACAGCTGGGAACAGCACGTATCGCACCTCAAACAGAACGGTGTTCTCACGGTTAAGGGAAGCCGGCTTAACGATGAAAGCGGAAAAGTAGATTTGGCTGTTCGCAGGTTACTTATCTGGGCCATGTTGTTGGCCAGGGCACGAGACGGCCGACCGAGCTGAAAACAGCTACGATTGGAGCATTTTCACAGCCGCGCACGAATACTGACATTCGTTCAATTTTGGGACTTGTGGGGTACTATCAACTCTACATTCCGAATTCATCGCAAATAGCAAGTCCTTTAACGGACGCCCTCCGAAAGGGAGCACCTAATAGCGTGCACTGGGATAAGGACAAAGAGAACGCTTTCCGAAGTTTGAAGACGCTATTGGTTTCTCGTCCTGTGCTTCGCGCGCCAGACCACACAAAGGAATTCATAGTTTAGTGCGACGCAAGCGACAGACGTATGGCGTGGTACTAAGGTCGGCGACGACAATGAGGAACATCCTATCCTATATGCCAGCGGTAAACTAACTGCAAGAGAGGAAGCGTACAGCGCTTCAGATAAGGAATGCGCTTGTTTGGTTTGGGCAGCCCAGACGTTGTCGTGTTGCTTGTACGGAGCAAGGTTCACCTTCGAGACCGACCACTGTCCTCTGACATGGCTCAATCAAATGTCCCGCAAAAATGGCCGCTTGCTCCGATGGAGCCGCACTCTCCAAAAGTACAACTTCTCCGTTAGATATAAGAAAGGAAAGTTGCATAGCAATGCGGATGGTTTGAGCAGACTAATTAGAATTCTGCGTTTAGGGATCCAGCCTAAATTTTGGGGTTGTTATTGTTAATTTGGTTAAGCCAAGAAGATCCCCTCTCATTTAGCAGGATTCCCTCCATGATTTCTCAATTGGTCAGCACGAAATTCCTTAAAAAAAGAAAAAGAAATAGGCATAATGAAATGCAGTATTTTTGTTTCTGCACTTATGTTTTCTTTGAAGCCTAGCGGGTCTAAAGCGAGAACCAAGATACGTCATCTCGGCACAGAGCCGTGTTGTGGAGTTCGTTTTGCAGTTGCCTGTCCTTGTTGGATGTTTTAGGGCGGTGACATCATTACACAAGTGGTCGCTGCAAGCCAATGCATCACCCCCTTGCCACCAGCCATTCTCTTCCTGCCCAGCGGTTGTCAGCGCTGGACAGTCCGGGCCATGGAGGAGCTGTTAGGAACGGCGTGCAGAGGTGCCGACATGCAAAGTTTTCCGAGCCAGCTGCAGCAGCCGGGTTGGCGTTTTCTAGGGACCGACCGTCAGTCTCCAGCCGAACGGCGCCACTAAGTCTACTGTGGAGCCTTGCTTTCAAAGGACGACAAGGTGTCATTCCGCAGCCTCTTGGCGTCACGATGTCTGCTGCGGTGACTGACTGTGTGAGGAGGACAATACCCCGAGTCAGCAACTCTTCGACGCCGGAATGCCGGGACGAGGTCGGTGAACCAGGCTTTGTTAGTGAACTCGCCGTCACCGACCTGGTCTGTCGGGAGCGGGGTAGTTCCTGAGGGAATGTATTTGACGGCACCATCCCACACGCCTTTCAAGACGCAAGACCCAGTTCTGTGAAGACCGTCTCGCCTCGGTGGGGGCAGTGAAACCTGTGCGGAAGTGTGTGTGTAAGCCCTCCCCCTCAAAGGTGGCTCGGCTGCGATGACTCTGGTTAAACGTTTTCCCTCACCTAGGGATCTAGGGAGGACAGAGTGTATTTAAGGAGCTGTTGCGCGGCTCCTCAGTGTGCTTTCTCTCGCAGTCATGTTAGACTGATGAACTGCAACGTCCTTATGTGGATAGTGTAAATAAACCCATATTCCTCGTTCTCGATGAGAACAAGTCTCTCACTTCAACAGCGTCCACAGCGTGGAAGAGTTGGACGACGGCATGGGCCAGCTACCATCTAATTCATGCCCGACTCCAAAACTTACAGCATGAACGTGTGCGCGCGGGTTAATGCATGTGCGTATGCGCTTGCGTGCTTGCGGTGCATGCATGGCGGCATGTTAATGTGCACGTGAGCGACCGTGTGCGTTCGTATTTCAGCATGCGTGCCTGCGGACAAAAGTTTCCTTGTTTGTGTGCGCATTGATATTTGTGCGTGCGATGGAGAACGTGTGTACCTGCGTGTGAGGAAGAGGGTGTGTTCGGGCGAAAGATAGAGTGCGTGTCTGTGTGCGTGCGCGGGTGTTTGTGTGTTTGCGGGTGTGAGCGAACATTTTCCTTCTTACACCTGCTCTTCGAAACAAACGCGATGGGGAGACCATTAAAACCCGTATTTAAATCCACGAGACAAGAAGGAATGACACTGAATTAGTAGCATTATCTATATCTGAAAGCGAAATTGACAAAAAAGAAAAGAAAGCGCCTGTGACGCCAGTATTGCCGCCCTTTGGCGGCACTTCCCCGTAAGAAGCTGTCAAGCGGTTCCCCTTCATTATCTTGCTTCCGTCGGCGGCAGCGCAATGTCTTGAGGGCAATGACGTGCTAAACCTGCACTATCATTCAATCGTAATAATAATAATATTTGGGGTTTTACGTGCCAAAACCACTTTCTGATTATGAGGCACGCCGTAGTGGAGGACTCCGGAAATTTTGACCACCTGGGGTTCTTTAACGTGCACCTAAATCTAAGCACACGGGTGTTTTCGCTTTTCGCCCCCATCGAAATGCGGCCGCCGTGGCCGGGATTCGATCCCGCGACCTCGTGCTCAGCAGCCCAACACCATAGCCACTGAGCAACCACGGCGGGTATCGTTCAATCGTGTATGGTTTCCGTGACCAAGCAAGCTTTCGGCAGCGCATGTTCTTTGCGACATGGACGTTTCAACTTTAAACGGCTTGCCTTCGGAAAAAACGGATGTGAATAAATATCGACAGTCGTCTGGCGGCAAGGAACATGCTCATGGAGCCGTACCATTCATGACAATATCTCAAAAGGCCGGAAGCGGTCAGGTCGATGTCACCCACGATCTTTTTCCGCGTCAGTTGCGCTTTCAGGGAGCACTTAATTGCAAAAAATCGACAGTCGTCTGGCGGCAAGGAACATGCTCATGGAGCCGTACCATTCATGACAATATCTCAAAAGGCCGGAAGCGGTCAGGTCGATGTCACCCACGATCTTTTTCCGCGTCAGTTGCGCTTTCAGGGAGGACTTAATTGCAAAAAATTGGATATTAGCTGTTACAGGAGCCTGTTTAATAAACATATTTCATTCAACTACGCAGTCTCGAAGGCAGGCTCTAAACTCCTTATTTGGGTTAGCCACACAAGATCACTTATTTAAAAGCTAATTAATATACCTTCGTGAATTACACAACTGCTAAACTTGCTCCGTATCCGGAGGTTATCATCTGAACAGTCGGATAATAACAATAGTGTCGGGAAGATTTACATTGATTTATTTCTTAAAATTTGGTGCCGTTAAATACACCTCCTGTACATTGATAGTGCAGTAGGTTTCTGATAAAAAAGGTGCGAATTCTTGGCCAGGTTTATTTGACGCAATTCAAGTTGATGAACATAGAACGCATGTGCCCAACCGTACACCTCTTTCTTTACAGTGCATTCTCCTACATTGTAGAAGAAACGCCTCAACGCTGCGGTACATCACAAAAGGTGTGCAGGAGCATTATTTCCTCTCCCTAATAGATTTCTGAGCATTCGTGGCACCAGGCTTGGTTTCCTGGCGTCATCATGGATGAAAGGAGCACATACCTAGAGGCCCAAGCAGGCAGACTACTTGCGCCACTGGGTCGGCGTAAGATTACAACAGACAGGCAGGCAGGCAGGCAGGCAGGCAGGCAGACACAGACAGACACAGGCAGGCGGACGGACGGACAGGCGGACGGACGGACAGACACAGACGGACGGACGGACGGACGGACGGACGGACTACATTAAAGTGTTTTTGGGAGCGTGAAAGACGCCCACAAATGCACGCAAAATTGCCGCGACACTGGCCGCTCGAGGCACTTTGGGTGCATTCGTGGGCTTCTTTCACTTTCGGAAAAACACTTCTTTGTAGCGGAGCAACAGAAAGCTGTATCGCGAGTTTTTCATTTTTCTCTACGATTTTCTCATTGACACTTTCAATATAATTATAATATTTGAGTAGTTTAAGAATGAAGACTAATTATCTAATAGGTGGAATGAAAAAAAAATATCTGAGTATCTCCAAGCAAGACAAACAACACTACCTTCGTTCTGCCCAGCTACGTTGCATTTAGATATTTTTAATGTGGAGCTCAAGTTACGTGGGACACCCTTTATACACGCAGAGGTATTTACATTGTTTGACTATGGGTATGACTTGCTGTTGAATTGACACCATGTAATTATTCGTATTTTCATTAAACATAACAATTCACGATTTCTGTGTGCAGAAACTAAGGCCTAGGTTTGTCTCTGCGTTGCCACAAATATACACAGAATCAACGTGAGAGACGATGATTACGGAGATGAAGAGGCGCTATTTTCTGCATCCATTATTTATTAATTGTGCAATATTTAGTAATGATTACTTAATAGTTTATTTAATAAATTATAAAGAAAATGTCGTACCGAGTACGGGAGAAGCAAGTCTTAGCACATTGCGAAAGGGGCGAGTGACATCACCAGAAAAGAGTCCTGGTGGCAGGCCAAGCTCCAAATAAGGGTCTAGAGAATACGAGGTGCATACAAGGTTGGTGAAACCAGTTGAATTCCAGTGTAGATGTGTCATGTGGCGAGCAAACGATTGCAGTCACCACCCAACATCCCTCCTTTGCAGTTGTATAGGCGCCTGCAGTTCATGGTAATAAACACCTCCTGAAAACCATTCTTGGCAATTATTTCGTCATAGGCCATACTCGATTGCGTATTTCTTAAAGGCAGGCGCTGACAACTCCGTTATCGTGACAACTTACAACTAAAAGAACAGGTCACACTTTTGACTCTTGTGATTGTGGGAATACAAACAATATGGGTTCAGTGAAACGCTATCTTAAACAGGCAGTTTAGAATAGCGTATCTCGACTTACATACGTATTAGAGATACATTACGTATGTTAAACGTAAGCAACACTACCGCATGTTACGATGCGCTTCCCTTCAGAACTGAGTTTACAGGAACGCCAGCATAATAAGACGTTAGCAGACAAGGTGCTGTCTGGGGTCTCCTGACAAACATGTCCAAGTCATCATAATGCATTAGCAGCCATCCTGTCGTTTCTAGGCCGAGGGGTCTCGTTAGATCTACGGAAGCTGAACACCTGACGCTCCACGCTCGGCTCCAGGAGCTCAGTATTAGCCGCTTGGATGGCAGGCTGCGCTCGGAGTAAAATGTCTAGGGAACTTGTACTTCGTACTAATAGATGCTCAAGGCCACAATGACCAACTGTGCTTCTCGAAAACGACTGCTGACTATACGCGAACGCTTGCGACTGTTAGCGGTCATTGCTCCTGGAGTTTGTCTACTCTGGCTATCCCTTCACTATTCTTATCTTTTTTTTTTTTTGGTTATCTTTCCCTCGCTTTTCCTTAGTCGGTACAGCGTGCAAAGCAGGAACTCAAATGCATCGTTTCGAAGTGGACAGAGTTTAAAATTTGCTAAGGATATTTTTAACTGTTTAAACAGGGAACTGTTTACGCGGTCCGTGTTGCACACATATCCCTTGCGGTGCCACACCGATCCGGCCCAACCGACCCCCCAGCGGCGTACGTGCATCGATTTGACATTATCAACGAATGAGATGGCAGTTCCAAGTGAAATACTCACTTTGCGTGAATTAGCTGCTATGACACTACCTCTGTTGTCGTTGTCGGTGATTTCAATGTGGATGTGTGGGTAGCCAAAAGGGAGCGGTTTACGCGTTCCATGTTGCAGACCTATCTCTTATTTATGCGTTTTGCATGTATTTGAGCTGCCGGCATCAAAGAAAGGCCCAAGCTAAAGCTTCCTCTTATTGCATCAAACTGGTTCTCTATGAAACCCAGGAAGCTTAACGCTGACTATACTTAAGCCGGTGGCCGCAGGGGTTCACAAATAATAACAAAAAAGAAACAGCGAAGAAATGAAACCCAACGAAAGCTTTGCGGGAGCAGTTATCTCGGCCAGGCATCTCACCCGGAATGCCGATGAGCTGACTGGCAAGGAGTCTAGCAAGGAGAGCTAACGCCTCCTCTTATTTCATCAAACCGGTTCTCTAGGAAACCCACGAAACATAACGCTGACTATACGGAAGCCGGTGGCCGCAGGGGTTCACAAATAATAAGAAAAGAGAAACAGCGAAGAAAGGAAACCCAACGAAAGCTTTGCGGGAGCCGTTATCTCGGCCAGGCATCTCACCCGGAATGCCGGTGAGCTGACTGGAAAGGAGTCTAGCAAGGAGAGCGAAAGCTTCCTCTTATTTCATCAAACCGGTTCTCTAGGAAACCCACGAAACATAACGCTGCCTATACGGAAGCCGGCGGCCGCAGGGGTTTACAAATAATAAGAAAAAAGAAACAGCGAAAAAAGGAAACCAAACGAAAGCTTTGCGGGAGCTGTTATCTCGGCCATGCATTTAAATTGACTTCTCCACATGTCTAGAGAATACCGTAGGCGCTTGTGAATGTCATTACACAATTGTCTGCTCGCACAAACTTCCTGGGTACAGGCATGAAATGAAAATCTCAAATATGTTGCCCGCCTTTGTCTTTTCGCAGCAAATTTCATCCGCTGCATTTATGAAACATCGCATGTTTTCTTTCTCTTTTTTTTTCTTCTTTTTAGCGCGTGAGTCCAGAAATACATAAGCAATTTGTTTTCGGAGATAGTCCGCTATTGCGGTACAAGTTTTGAGGGCTCCTTGATTAGGTTGTCATTTCAGTAATGGAGACGAGAGACTTTCACACACAGGCAAAATAAGTCTAGGAGCAACAAATGATTAGATGCTGCTGCTACTGATGATGATGATGATGATGATGATGCGACGCCGGAGGTGAGCGCTCCTCATCCAAAAAAATACTTTTTTACACTTTAATAATTTATTTATTTATATCATCAGCGCTCGATGGCATTATGGAAAGGAGTGGGTGGAGAAGGATAAAGAAATAATACAATGATTAAAACGTAACTTTCTAATCATGCAGTTTTAGCTGATGGTAAATGGGAAAAAAATAAGTGTGCACCAGTAAGGCAGCTTTACAGATATACAATATTACCTGACATTGCAAAGAATTATAAAGTAACATAATCAGTAATTAACGAGTTCAGATTACACAACGTACGCTAGTTCATGTTGCACGAAACTTGCTTTTATTAGTGCTCTTTAGAATTTCTTTGGGGAGGCAAATCCACTGAATACGAAAAAGAACTTAAGAAAGTTCATGTGACTAGATTTGATATCTGCTTTAAACAGCTGATCAATACAACAAGATATATGTCGCCATGGAGATATCAGTTTAAGAGTTGGGAATTCAGGGTTAGTTTTATTTCTGACTACGGCAGCTATTCGATCATCAGTTGAAAATATAAAGCGAGTGGAGTAACTTTGAGAAGTTCTAACGAGGTAATAAAGTTAAAAGAATCCCATAAGGCAGATGCAAACTCTAATTCTGTTCGTACTATTGTTTTCTATAGTGCTAACTTGAGAGAGGATGGTGGCATTATAAACGTAGTGGAGCATATAGCCCACAGTTCGACTCTTTTGCTTTTTTTTTCATATTTACTAACGTCGACATAGGTTGATCAAGTGAGATTAGCGGTATTATCAACGCGTAAATACTTTTATAAATACACAGGCTCTAGCGCAGTGTTGCTAAGTACGTCGAAGAGCTGGTTTGAGTGGTAGCTGCTCAGGTAATGTTGCTGCTGCTGACTATTTTAGACATGCATGAAGAAAACAGTTCATTTTATGTCATCATTATCTGAACGGGCTATATTTTTGTGGTTATATTTGGTGTGATAACACGCATAAACTAAGGACAGTTAGAAAAATAGGGAGGAGTCACGCTGGCAACAGCCACCGGGAGTGACACAACGCATGCTTAGACTTAGGGAGGAATATATGGAAACGCACGTCCATTGATCACCATGCTCGACGTTTAAAGGGTGATAATAACGACCGGGTTCGTTGAATTCGACTAATTATTGATATGTAAATGGGGGTCCTAAACGGAACTTCAAAACCATTTTCGTAAATATACCGCTCTTGCTCTGTTCTTATTTCTGCAGCCCTGGGTTCACCTGAATATCTCTGCGTAAGTAGTAATTTACTGACGTCATCACAATCGCACATAAGGGCAAAGAGCATACATGGGCTTTGAAAGAGCGTCGGGTTCACATTCCTCGTTCGTTGATCGTGCAATGAAGGAACATGACCAAGCTGTACCAAGAACAGAAAAGTTTGAAGCTTCTGTGGGCCTGCTACTCTGCCATGGCCTCTGGAAAACAACGCTGACGCATCGTGCATAAGTGCTCCCCCCCCCCGGAAAACATAGTCAATCTCGATAAAGGTGGTGTCGGCGTCTGCAGGCCAGAACACACGAAAAAGAAAACGCAGTCTTCGGTGGCTGAGGCTGGGCAACGCTGTAGCGTCATTGTCACTTGTAAGCTCGGAAGACGGGTCGAAGCTGTAGTTGTAGATAAGGAATTTCACGCGTGTATCCTGGATACCCCCAAATAATTGCGTTGCACCACAAGCCGACCCGGTCATGCATCCTGTGATGGCTGACAATAGCTGTACCAAGGAGAATAGAAAAGCTTAACGATTTCTCATGCCTGCGGCTCTGCCGTGCCCACTGAAGAACCACTCCGGTGGTCCGTTTTTAAAATCCTTGAGGAAATTAAAGGCAACTTCGATATAAGTGGCTCCGACGTTTGCAGAAAAGAACACTCGAAAAACATGTTATGCACTAAACGCACGTTTTGCAAGATATCTGGTATGTATTTTAAACTTTCATCATACCGGTGATCGCTGTAATATACCAAGAAAGCCTACACGAGTTTGGTTCATTTTCATCATGAGCGTAACCTGGACAGCAAGTAAATGTATCGAAAGAGCATGCCACCCACACGATCCTACAGTTCTCTATACTGACACGCGTACAGAGCTCATGGATTGAAACGCGATACCCAGTGTTGTGGTCGTACCGCTGGTACGACTTGTTGGGAACTCGGCGCTGACGCCCGTTGTTGCACCTGGGTCGCAAGCCCCAAGGGTAGCGTTGGCCTGGCGGCCTGGGGTACAACTGGAAGCATCCGAAGGTCCCGGCAAAGCATGAGGCGACTGGTAACAACAAAACAACTTGTTTATTCTAACATCGCAAAGAGTTGGCGGTCAGGACAACCGAAGTAGAGAGACGGGAGTGCACTTTACTCAACAGAAGAAATCGGAGCCCTCCCTTTGGCGTCCGGGGGCAGCTGTTTTTATACTCTCGCAGTTGAGGGCAAGAAGGAACCCCTCTATAGACGAGCACGTGACTGTACAATGGGAGAAGGTGACTCCTACTGTCGTGTCGCCGCCGGTCGGGCACAATGGGGAGGAGAAGGTGACTCACACTGTCGTATCGCCGCCGGTCGGGCACAATGGGGAGGAGAAGGTGACTCCTACTGTCGTGTCGCCGCCGGTCGGGCACAATGGACATACACTCACACACGCACATGAAGACACGTGGCATCGGAACATGCCTGGACGCGCTTGGCGGGGAGCGTAGCGGCGACGCCGAACGGGCCAAAATGTCTGCCGCTTTGTTGCAGTCGCGCCGGCTAAACCGCGCGTCGTAGGCGAAACGTAACAGACCGCCCCGCCGGGGGAAGGAGATCCCGATGGACAGGGGACTGCATCCGCTGTCCGGAGGGATGTCGCTCGATGATGCTCATAACCGAAGTCGGGCGTCCCTCGACGTTTCTTGAGCGCAGCGCACAGAGAAGGCCTCGTTCTCTCGTTCAGGTTCGCACAGGACACTGCAAAGTGACTTCGGGAGAGTTCACATTTTTGTTCTCGTTCCCGGCAAGCGTTAGAACTACGCTGAAACTCAACCGCTCAGTCAGCAAGCACGGCACAACCCTCACTAAGCCCTGCCAGGCTCTTTCCCCTTCTGTACCACTGCCTAGTTCCTTACAGTAGTCTAGCAGCACTTAGAACGCGTCCACAAATTGGAAAATTGCACTAGAAAGCATGTCATCACTTTGAAACACTAAACAAAAGCAATATGTTAAAAATCCTGCCTCAGGAAGAAAAACATCAGTAACAAACAATTTTGAGGCTGATTCCTACGTTAGGGGCTTCGACTTAAGCCATCGGCGTTACCGTTGAGACTCCCCTTTTTGTAACGCACCTCAAAGGAATATGGTTGCAAAGCGAGGCTCCAGCGCAGGAGGCGGCCATTTTTGGGAGAGATGGTCTGCAGCCATTGGAGAGGGCAGTGATCCGTCTCAATGATAAACCTCGAGCCGGCTAGATAGCATGACAATTTCTGAACGGCCCACACGAGACACGCACACTCTTTCTCGGTGGCGCTATACGCCTGCTCACGACTGGTCAGCTTACGACTAGCATACAGGACGGGGTGTTCTACTTCTCCATTTTCCCGTTGGCACAGTACAACGCCCATGCCTCGCTCACTAGCATCGCACTGAACAACGAACCCTTTTGTATAGTCTGGCGATCGTAGCACAGGCTGGCTTGTTAGGGCACTCTTTAGGGCGCTAAAAGCTCTTTCCTTTGTCTCGTCCCAGACGACTGTTTGGGGCTCTGTTTTTCTTAGAGCATCCGTCAGGGGAGCCGCTATATCAGAGTACCTGGGGATGTACCTCTGATAGTAGCCGGCGACACCTAAGAACGACCGAATATCGGTCTTCGTGCGCGGTTGCGGGAAGTCTCGCACAGCGGCCACCTTTATTTCAGAGGGGCGGCGACGACCCTGACCAATCACGTGACCGAGGTAGACAACCTCGGCCTGTGCTAACTGGCACTTAGGAGCCTTTACTGTCAAGCCCGCTTCGCGCAGGCGGGTTAGCACTGCCCGCAAGTGTGCCATATGCTCAGACCAGGATGCGGAGAATATCGCTACGTCGTCTAGATACGGTAAAGCGAATTCTTGCTGTCCCCGCAACACTTTATCCATGAGGCTTGAAAAACAGTATGGCGCGTTCTTCAAACCAAAACTCAACACTTTAGGACGGAATGTTCCCATTGGTGAAATGAACGCCGCATACCTACTAGCCTCTTCTGTAAGTGGAACCTGCCAATAACCCCTGACAAGATCTAGGGTGGAAATAAACTGAGCGCTACTAACTTTCTCAAGGCGCTCCTCGATGTTAGGGATCGGATAAATTTGATCCTTAGTGATGGAATTAAGCCTGCGGTAGTCGACGCAAGGACGAGGTTCCTTGCCCGGTACCTCAACTAAAATCAAAGGGGAGGTATAATCACTCTCACCTGCCTCAATAACAC
The DNA here is from genome assembly GCF_050947875.1 of Dermacentor variabilis. Taxonomy (NCBI): domain Eukaryota; kingdom Metazoa; phylum Arthropoda; class Arachnida; order Ixodida; family Ixodidae; genus Dermacentor; species Dermacentor variabilis. The sequence goes on along the minus strand of NW_027460313.1, from coordinate 9,432,801 downwards.
CGAGCTGTAGCATTTTCTTTACCTCAGCCTCCATAATATCGCTCTGGTGGGGTGACACCCGATACGCCTTGGATCGTACTGGCTCTGGGGAGGTAAGTTCTATATCATGAGTAAGTACAGAAGTCCTACCAGGCCTCTCAGAGAACAGACCTTGAAACTCTTGTAAGAGCTGGTGTAGTTCGGTTTTCTGCTCACGCGACAGCGATGCTCCACTGACTAAGTCACTAATGACTTGACCGGTGTCTTCCCTGTTCGTCACTGAGCCTAGTCCCGGAAGCTCGACCGGGAGCTCTTCAGGAACGTTTACCATCATGCACACCACTGCTTCCCTTTGTCTATAAGGTTTGAGCAGATTACAGTGGTAACCTTGCTGTGCTTTCCGCTTTCCTGGCAGACTTACCACGTAGTTAACGTCCGACAGTTTCTGAACAATTCGTGCTGGGCCCTCCCACTGCACGTCTAGTTTGTTGTTTAGCGATGTGCGCAATATCATGACCTCATCGCCCACCTCAAAACGACGGGCCCTGGCGGTCCGATCATAATAAACCTTGGCCCTCTGCTGGGCCTTTGCCATTGCTTCACCTGACAACTCCTGTGCCCTTCTTAAGCGTTCGAGGAGCTTAAGCACGTACTCCACCACGACTGGGTCGTCGCCCCTGCCTTCCCACGATTCTCGAAGCATGCGAAGCGGAGACCGAAGCGAGCGACCGTACACCAGCTCAGCTGGCGAAAACCCCGTAGCTGCATGCGGCGCGGTCCTTAATGCAAACATCACCCCAGGCAGACACAGCTCCCAGTCAGTTCGATGTTCAAAACACAATGCTCTCAACACGCGCTTCATGACGGAGTGGAGCTTCTCAACGGAATTCGACTGTGGGTGGTACACTGAGCTGTGTAGCAGCTTTACCCCACACCTTTCGAGAAAAGTTGTCGTCAAAGCGCTAGCAAACACTGTGCCCTGATCTGATTGGATTTCCGCAGGAAAACCAACTCGCGAAATATGGACAGTAGTGCATTGACTATCTCAACTGAGCTGAGTTCTTTAAGCGGCACTGCTTCAGGGAACTTTGTCGCTGGGCAGATCACAGTCAAAATGTGTCTGTACCCCGTGGCTGTTACCGGCAGAGGTCCCACTGTATCAATAACGAGCCGTCTAAAAGGCTCCGTAATGATAAGTACCAATCTCAACGGCGCCCTCGATTTGTCCCCTGGTTTGCCCACCCGCTGACAGGTGTCACATGTCCTCACGAAATGGTCTGCGTCCCGAAAACACCCTGGCCAATAGTACTCTTGCAAGAGACGGTCCTTAGTTTTCTTAACTCCTAGGTGTCCGGACCACGAACCCCCGTGCGACAAGCGCAACAGATCCTGACGATAGCATTGAGGCACGATCAGCTGATCGAACTCCACTCCCCTGCGGTCTAGATACTTCCGGTACAGGACTCCCCCTCTTTCCACAAAGCGAGCATTTTTCTTGGCGATACCTTCCTTGACAATGCAGCGTACGTTTTCTAGGCTGCCATCCTTTTTTTGCTCGGCTATCAAAGCCGACCGGCTGACTTTTAGCAACCTATTAAGTCCATCCGACGTAGGCGCGATGAGCAAATCTGCAGATAGCTCTTCTAACTTTCCCGCATCGGGATTTTCCTCTCCAGTATCTGGTGCCTTTAACGTTACATACTCAATTTTATTCAGTTCAGGCGTGCTCTGAATATCGGCTTGCTGCGCCTCTGACCCTTTTTCATTGTTTGATAACGTCGGCCCCGCAACTACCGCCTTTGCAGCGAGCTCCCGAACCTTCGACCTGGTTAAGGCCTGAACGCTAGCCTCACCAAACAAAAGCCCCTTCTCGCGCAGGAGGTGATCGGACCTGTTCGAAAATAGGTACGGGTACTGTGGGGGCAGCATAGATGACACTGCCGCCTCCGTCTCAAGCGCTCCGAAAGGTCCTTCAATAAGCACTTTTGCTACCGGCAGACACACGCTATGAGCTTCCACGGCTTGCTTGATCCATGCGCACTCGCCCGTGAACATATGGGGTTCTACGTAAGAGGGGTGAACTACATCCATCGTAGCTGCGGAATCGCGAAGCACTCGGCACTCTTTCCCGTTCACGAGGAGGTCTCGCATGTAAGGCTCGAGAAGCTTCATGTTCTCGTCAGTGCTGCATAATGAAAAAAACACAACTTTTGGTGTTGTTTCCGGACACTGCGCCGAAAAGTGACCCGGCTTCTGGCACGTATAACAAACGCGCGCTTGCCTCGTCTCGAACCGCTTTCTGCGTTCGGCTTCGGCTGCCGCCGTCTCCTTAGGTTCGGTCGCACTGCTTTCTCTCGCATCCGCACTACGTGTGTTCCCCTTTGCTCTCATGGGTGTGAACTTCGGCCTCTCAAACTTCGAGCCAAATTCACCCTTTTGACCGTCCTTAGCTCCGCGAGCCCGACGCGTCACAAACTCCTCGGCTAGCTCAGCGGCTTTAGCCACCGTACAAACGTCTGGCCTATCCAAGACCCAGTACCGCACGTTCTCAGGCAACCGACTATAAAACTGTTCCAGCCCGAAGCACTGCAGAACTTTATCGTGGTCACCGAACGCTTTCTCTTCTTTGAGCCACTCCTGCATGTTTGACATAAGCTTGTACGCAAACTCCGTATATGACTCACTTTTGCCTTTCTCATTTTCCCGAAACTTCCGACGGAAAGCCTCCGCTGACAGCCTGTACTTTTTTAGCAGACTCGATTTCACTTTGTCGAAATCCTCTGCCTCCTCTCTATTCAAGCGAGCGACTACGTCGGCCGCCTCGCCGGGTAACAAAGTGAGCAAGCGCTGTGGCCACGTTTCCCGAGAGAACCCCTGCTTCTCGCACGTTCGCTCGAAGTTAACCAGGAACAAACCAATGTCCTCTCCAAGCTTAAACGGCCGCATCAGGTCAGTCATTTTGAACAATACTCGTTCTCCTGCACCGTGTGCCTGACTTCCATTACGAGCGCGTTCCATCTCAATCTCGAGACGCTTCATTTCCAACGCGTGTTGACGGTCGCGCTCTTCTTTTTTCTCTTGTTGCTCTCGCTCTTTTTGTTCTTTAAGTTCGCTCTCCTGTCTTTTTGCAGTCTCCCTCTCCTCAATGGTCTCAAGGCATTCCGACAGCTCGTCATCCTCAGCTTCTAACTCAAGAATAGCCTTTAGCAGTTCTGGTTTTCTGAGTTTGTCCGAGACATCCAGACCCAACTCTCTTGCAAGCTCCAACAATTTCGGTTTGCGCAACGACTTCAAATCCATGGCTGCTCTGAATGCTGCTTTCTCTACTGCCTATTATTGTCTTGCCGCAAACTAACCCGGCAGCAACGACAACCACAACTACCAGCTCTGTTTCTGACACTAACAAAAGCCTGGCAAAACTCAGAAGAAGAAAGTCCCGCACTCACCAAACCTCGCAGCCAAGTGTTCAGCGCAGTCGTTCCGCTGCAGGCAACCAGTCATCACACAGGGCTCGTTGCACTGCTCCCGGATCGTCGTTGAGCTGCTCAGCATACAGTCAACTGCATCTCTTCGCTGCTGGCCTCCGTTGTCGCGATCTCACCGCTGGCAGACAGTTGTTGTGGTCGTACCGCTGGTACGACTTGTTGGGAACTCGGCGCTGACGCCCGTTGTTGCACCTGGGTCGCAAGCCCCAAGGGTAGCGTTGGCCTGGCGGCCTGGGGTACAACTGGAAGCATCCGAAGGTCCCGGCAAAGCATGAGTCGACTGGTAACAACAAAACAACTTGTTTATTCTAACATCGCAAAGAGTTGGCGGTCAGGACGACCGAAGTAGAGAGACGGGAGTGCACTTTACTCAACAGAAGAAATCGGAGCCCTCCCTTTGGCGTCCGGGGGCAGCTGTTTTTATACTCTCGCAGTTGAGGGCAAGAAGGAACCCCTCTATAGACGAGCACGTGACTGTACAATGGGAGAAGGTGACTCCTACTGTCGTGTCGCCGCCGGTCGGGCACAATGGGGAGGAGAAGGTGACTCCTACTGTCGTGTCGCCGCCGGTCGGGCACAATGGACATACACTCACACACGCACATGAAGACACGTGGCATCGGAACATGCCTGGACGCGCTTGGCGGGGAGCGTAGCGGTGACGCCGAACGGGCCAAAATGTCTGCCGCTTTGTTGCAGTCGCGCCGGCTAAACCGCGCGTCGTAGGCGAAACGTAACACCAGACGGATTGGAACCCGGCGCTTTTTGCGCCAGCGGTGGGTGCTGGGCGATCGCTCGAATAGTGGGGGGGAGGGGTCAGTATGCAGACACAATGCATCACAAGGGCTCTTTCTTTAGTGCGCTACAAAAAGGGTCGGCAGCCACAAGCTCCGAGTACCTCGTTTCAATCGCTGAGCACTGTACACTGTGATGGTTGGAGTTAGGCATAAAATAGATGGTAGCTGGCCCATGCCGTCGTCCAACTTATCCACGCTGGGGACTTTGTTGAAGGGAGATACTTGTTCTAATCGAGAACGAGGAATATGGGATTTATTTACAGTATCTACATCAGGACGTTACAGTTCATCAGTCTAACATGACTGAAAGAGGAATGACCCTGAGGAGCTGCCAATGGCTCCTTAAATACACTCTGTCCTCCCTAGATAACTAGGTTAGGGAAAACGACAGTTCACCGACCAATTTGGAGCGTAAGAAGTCATTGTAGCCGACCCGCCTTTGAGGGGGGGGGGGAGGGGTTACGCATTCACTTCCGCACAGGTTGCACTGACCACACCAAGGTGAGAGGGTTCTCGCAGACACGGTGCTTGACCCGAGCAGGCGCCTCTTCATCCCAGAGTCGACGCCGCAGACAATGGCCGCCGCGTCCGTCCATTCACTGACGACTTCTAAGCTGCGTGAGACGGCACCGCCAAATATCTTCCAGGAGCTCCCCAGCTCTAAACCGAACCGTGAAGGCGGTTGCGTACACACTAACAATACTTGCTCCGCCGACTGCGTCTAGCCATCTCGGCGCCGTCCCCCGGTTGACGCGGCGCATTCTTGTCTTCGAAAAGCAGGTTGTCGCCGCAGCCATGGTGGCGCCGATGGTCTGGGGACTGACGTGTGGTCGTCCTTTCAAAGCGAGTCATCGCAGCAGACCTAGTGGCGCCTTTCCGTCGGTCGCTTCCACGAAGAACGCCAGCCTCCGCAGGTCGGTGGGCTGGGGTAATTTGTAGGTCGGTATCTCTGCAGGCCGTTCGTAACAACGCGTGTCAATATAGAGAAATGTAGGATCGTGTGGTTGGCATGTTCTTTCGATACATTTCGTATACAGCTGCGCTCAAATTTCGCATTACGGAGTATCCAAATCGTCCGGGAATTATTTCTATTTCCTTGCCGAAATTTCTGGAATTTTAGACGGGTCCAACGGGCACGCCGCAAGGCTCCGTCATATCATCATTACTATTTAATTTAGTTCTACTCGGGCTGCCCAATTAATTAACAAGAATAAAAGGATTGTATCACAGTCTCTACGCGGACGACATCACCCTCTGGGTTCCCGAGGGAGGATGTTACGGTCACATCGAGCGAACGCTGCAGGCGGGACTAGATGCTGTCCAGGAGTACTTTCTAGGAAGGGGCTTGGAGTGCTCGGCGACCAAGTCCCAACTATTTATCTACAAACGCACGAGCAGAGGTCGCAAGACCCTGCGCGACGAGGAATGGGAATACTCCGCAATACGCATTATGTAAGCGAGACGGTACTCCCATATCGTACGTAGACAAAATTAGAACTCTGGGGTTACACCTGCAGGCAAATGGCCATAACGGATAGACGGTGCGAAGACCGTCGTTCGGTGGATGACATGATCCAACTCTTGTGTTGCATCACAAATAGACGCAATGATATGCGCAAAAGAGAATCTTAATGGAAGGGGGTTGAAAATGTGGGATGAAGTGCAGCGCATTTACTGGTTCTCCGTAGAGGGCACCTCAACCGCGTTGCACAGGGGGAAAGGGAATCAAAGAACGGGCGAGAGAGGGACAGAAGTGGCAGCAGCCGCCGAAGCGGCGCAGGCGTGGGTGGGGCAAGCAGTCTCGTGCAGGCGTACGCGATAAGCCGCACATACAACGTACTTTGCCCCCTACCTCAAGTGTATAGGGTCGCAAGAAAACAAGGCCGAGTGCATGATACGAAAAGCTTTCAAGTGGGCAGTCGGTATTCCACTCATCGCGAACACTGACAAGTTTCAAGAGCTCGTACTTCACAGCTCACTCCACAGCTCACTCCACAAATTAATCGAGGCGCACGACATTGCGCAATACGAACGACTATTCAACTCAAAGACAGGTCGACGCATTCTCGAGTCGCTCAGCCTCACGTACCACACCCAGCATGGAGAAAAGACGGCGGTTCCGGCCTCGGTCCACGACGGCCTCATCATCCCGCCGCTTTCCAAGAACATGCACCCAACGCACCACGTTGGGCGACGCAACTAATGAGCAAGCGACCTTCAAAAGAAGTTTGGTAACAGCAACAAGGCGGTGTACGTAGACAGCGCACGGTAAGGAGAAGGAAGAAGCGCACACGCGATCGCGGTTGTAGACCGCACGGGCAAATGCCTCGCCAGCGCCACAGTGACCACAGGACCCACGGAGGCGGCCGAAGAAGTCGCGATAGCCCTAGCACTCGCCGCATTGCCAAACGCTGCGATTGTCATCAGTGACTCGCAGGAGGTAATCCACTGCTTCGCGCGCGGCCGTGTTTCGCGGTAAGCGGCCCGCATACTCCAAATTTGTGACGACGGTGGCGTGACGTCGCCCTCGCAACCCAAAATTCTACAGTCTTCGTACTCTGGACCCCGGCTCACACCAACGTCCCGCTCGCGGCCACCGAGCGGGCCCAGCCACGGCTCGAGGTCTCACTCGCCGATCCGCGGCAGATTATGTGGCCGCCGCCTCCGCACCCGTGAGCGGGGGGTCGGATCTGCTGGATCGGGACACTACGATAGAAACGCAGCAACAACAAGAACCACAACGGTGTGGGGTGATCGCCTCACCACGTTCAGAGACCTCACCTAACAGTACAGACTAATTAACACGACCCAACACTACGGACTAAATTAAACAGGAACGAGGCCATAACAGATTACACTTACTGCAAACATACACTTACCCAGCCAGCCGTCTTTCGCCACTGTTACCCAGGCTTATATATACCCGAACTGATGCGTATGAAGCGTGCGGACACAGAACAACGCTGCTACACAAGCTCTGGGAATGTGCCGGCAACAACGGTGCCGAAACTGCCGCCGATAACAGTCAAGTGGTCCGGCAGCACTCAGGGCTGTTTCATCTGGCATGACTGCAGACTGCAGCCTACATCACATGTTCAAGGCTGGCCAAATGCCGCATGGTTGGCTACTTGGCGAGAATTTCGCACTGTATATTTAGCATGTGTTTCTTGCTTTCAGTGAACATTATTCCTTCTTATATCGTGTATTTCTAACAAATTAGGTTATGATAGCGACATCTTGCAAACAAAAGTGACAGCGTGATTAATGTAGGTAGGCGGCTCCACAAAGTAATAGATAAAGACATTCTTCACGTTAGGCATTCTTTGGCTCATCCCAGCCACATTGCGGTAGGTAGGTTCCTTTCCAGCTTCGTTTCGGGTCTCTTCAACAAAAAAAACGTTCAAGTGTCCGACGGTGCGATCTAACCTCTCCCTCACAGAGCAACAGCCTGATTCTCTAACCGTTATACTACGATCGCACGCCTACATTTCTCGTGCCCATCAGAACTGGCTCTTTAAGGTGATTCCCCGCAGGGGCGTCTGCGTCAGCAGGCGTTTGGTGTGTTGCGACACCACGTACCCGAGCACACGAGGGTTGGACCCTCCCGCGTGTAGCCGTGCGCGGCTTAGCCGTGTCTGGGGAAAAGGGGATCCTGGGGGTTGAGCCGAAGCTGGGTGTTTGGACCTTTAAGGCCCCCCGGCGGAGGCGACACACCTCTTCGGCCTTGGCTTCACATAGACGGCACCCCCGGACTGACCCACCCGGGGGAAATCGGTAGTTGCCTTTTCCTGTCTCTCTCTCCCTCTAATCTTCGTCTTTCTCTTACTTTTCATCTTTCCTGTCTTCTCCTAGCTTCCGCTTACTTCCAATTTTTCCAGGCAGCAAGGGTTAACCTTGTGTGAATAACCAACCTAGGTTATCTCATATTTGGTTATAGTGACAACGTAAAGCTGGCGTTTGCAGGACCTGTTTTTACAGTCCCTGTAACGTCCCCTTGTAGGGCTCCATGGTGGGTGGCTGGCGTTGTTGCCGAAAATTCAATTCCTTTATGGCTAGCTCCTTCCCTCCGCTTCCTGATCGCCCTCACAAAAGAGGGCGCACCGATGAAGTTTTCCAGTTCCTTGGACGACAAAGACAGAACTTCCCACGTTACCATGTGATCCACTCAGAAAAATCAGAAAAACAAGTACGAAACATTTCCCCTTTTCTAGTTTCAAAGTCCTTAAAGGGACCCTGAAACGCTTTTGACGATTTTCTACAAACGTACTGAGTCGTTAGAGTAGGTCCTGCTGATCATTAATTGACACATCTAAGTGCTCTGCGTAAAGCGTGTAATTTATTATAAGGTTTTAAAAATGCACATCGCTGCCGATCGCAGCGCACTGCTCGGCGGAATTTTAAGCCGCCCCTACCCATATGACCGAAATCACCCACACGACGTCAGTGGGGCGAGCTATCCGATTGGCTGACAAGGGCGCGTGATCGATAATTTTTCCAACTTTATGGTAAACAAATAATCTTCGTAATAGTTGGAATGTTAGTTAATTTGTTTTTATGAAAAGAAAGTAACATAAAGAGAATGCACAAGAACAATTTTTCAGTACATTAAGCACTTCCGGCACACAGCAAGTGTCGTCTGCTTGTGTTACAACGTACTCCATTTTGACGAGAGCTCCGCGGTCACAGTTGGTCTCAGTCTTTTCGCGAGCACTATGATTCGACTTTGTTGCCTTGTGGACTGCAAACGTGGCGACTGGCAATATGTTAAGCTGCGACATCGTGTCCCTCTGCAAGGCAGCGTACGAGCGAACTGGCTGCTGCGCATCGGACTACCGCTATCCGATCGGCGCCAGGATTTGCGCGTTTGTGGCCGTCACTTTACACCGGAAGATTACTAACGCAACAGCGTTTCGCGAGTCCCGTATTAGGGCAAACGTAAGCGCAAGGGGACAGGGTCTGGCCGCTTGACTGTGCCGTAACGGGATGAGCCGAGATGAGCAGAAGGGCAAATGTGAATGGTCTGCACGGTGCAGCCACCTGGTGGCATAGAGCGCAACCATACACAGTAGCAGCAACGAAGCGTATTCTTCTTTGCTGCTGGTGCGTATTTTTCGCAGGAGTGTAATCATCGACACGTTGTTTTTATAAATGTTTAAAATGTTTTACACTTGGTTAGAGCAATATTAGCGCTTTGTTTGGCTGGTTAAGCGCTGCGCCAACAAGTGTCTGGACCGTGTAGACCGATCAGGCCGCTCACGTACGTCTACGCCACAGTTCCTTCATCAGCTTGAGTTTATGCCTCCAATGATTTGCCGAAATGACCAGCTTGCCTGTGGTTAACGGAATACCAGACACGTTCGGCGCTACGACAGAATGCTCGCAACGCACGCTGCTTCGATAGCTCTCGCTTGGGGTCGACAGCCAAGCGGCTAGCGGAGAGGTCTCGCGCGGGCGGGGGCGGGCTCCAAAACAAACGGAAGTGGACGATGTGACGTCGCATCGTGACGCAGGACCAGTGAAGGCGGAGCGTAGCCCCGCTCGCTCGGCGAACGAGTTGAGGAGGAAAAGCGTGGATGGGGAGGAGGGTTACTTCTAATCGCTTGTAGCTCCATTAATACGTAACGCTTCACTCAAATTGTGGTGCGAATGTTCTACTTAAGCTGTACCCCACGCGTCTACAAAATTTGTCCGAACCGTTTCAGGGGCCCTTTAACTGATGTCCTTGGTCCAGGCTACAAGGTATCAAGGCTGGCAAGTGGTGATCTCCTGCTAGAGCTCCATGATCAGAAACAGTACGATAAGTTGCCCAGTCTAGTATCATTCGGAGATGTTCCATTAACAGTGACTCCACACCGCACGCTCAACACCACCCGCGGCGTTGTCTCGGATGACGATTTGATCCAGCTGACAGAGGCTGAGCTCCTGGAGGGCTTCAGTGATCAGAATGTTGTCAATGTGAGAAGAATTAAGATAAGAAGGGATGGAAAAGAAATTCAAACAAAGCACCTGATACTCACATTCGGTTCAAGTATTCTGCCCGAGTCTGTAGAGGCCGGGTACATAAAGCTCCGTGTCAGACCATATCTGCCAAATCCCCTAAGATGCTTCAAATGCCAGCGTTTTGGCCACAGCTCGCAGAGCTGCCGAGGCCGCCAAACATGCGCCAAATGCAGTGCCCTTGAACACGCCACTGAAGCTTGTGCGAACACTCTCCACTGTGTAAACTGTGATGGGGAGCACGCCGCGTACTCGCGGTCGTGCCCATCGTGGAAAAAAGAAAAGGAAATTGTAACAATAAAAGTAAAGGAAAATATAAGTTTCAAGGAGGCACGTAGGCGGGTATCGTACCTGCCCAGGAAAACCTTTGCCGATGTGGCGCGTCAGGGGGCAGCGTCACAACGGCCTCCGGCGGCTGTCCGACCCACAGTCAGTGAGTCGACAGTTACGCCATCTGCCCCCACGGTGGTTGCAGCTAGGGCTGCTCCGCCAACCGAGCAGACGGAGCCATCGACCCCGAAGGTAGGCGCAGCCGAGGCTGCCCCAACTTCCGAGGCCCCCTCCAGCGCTGGCAACGGCCAGCGCAGCCAAATCCCTCAGGGAGCCCCATCGACCTCCGGGCTGGTGGGCGCAGGGGTCTTGCCCTCGAAGGCGGGACTCCCTCTGAAAACCTCTCGCTCGCAAGAGCGCCTGTCCGGCGTGTCACAGGAGGCAATGGACACTACACCTGTCCCCAAGGCGCACCAAACGCCTAAGGAGCGTCGAGACTCGCTCGAACGCTTCAAAAAGAACAAAACACCTATTACAGGGCCTCGAAAGGGCTCTGTAATGTAAGACATCTCTTCCGTTTCCGTAAACACAGCACCTATATTTCTTTAAATATGGATACACAAATCATTCAATGGAATGTCAGAGGTCTTCTTAGGAATCTTGATGATGTGCAAGAACTCATCCATACACACAATCCAAAAGTGCTGTGTTTACAGGAAACACATTTAAAATCAAAAAACACAAACTTTCTTCGACAATATGTTACGTTTTGGAAAGATCGCGATGATGCTGTCGCATCATCGGGCGGTGTTGCAATTATAATTCAAAAAAGTGTAGCCTGTCAACGTTTACAGCTACGAACGCCCCTTGAAGCAGTGGCGGTTCGAGTTGTTCTTTTAAATAAACTCGTCACCATTTGCTCGCTTTATGTACCCCCACACTTCAAATTAAACAAGCATGAATTTCAGTCATTTATAGACGAATTGCCAGAACCTTATGTTGTTCTTGGCGATTTCAATGCGCACAGCTCCCTGTGGGGCGACTCTCGTACAGACGCGCGAGGTCGTCTTGTTGAACAGTTCCTCTTTTCTTCCGGTGCGTGCTTGCTGAATAAAAAGGAACCCACATATTACTCTCTAGCAAACAGAACATTTTCTTCAATAGATCTTAGTATAGTTTCCCCGTCTATACTGCTCGAACTTGAATGTGAAGTTACGAAGAATCCTTACGGGAGCGACCACTTTCCCATACTGATCAGAACATCTAAAGAAAACGAATATCCTCCGCAAGCTCCTAGGTGGAAGGTAGACACAGCAGACTGGGAGAAATTTCGAACTCTCACTAACATCTCATGGGCCGACATGTCTTCTCTAGAAATTGATGCTGCTGTAGAGTATCTAACATCATTCATAATAGATGCCGCATCAAAATGCATATCCGAAGTGAGTGGTCTGGCATGCAAACGACGTGTACCGTGGTGGAACAGCGAATGTAGGATCGCCCGTAAGAATCAGAACAAGGCGTGGGCGTTGCTACGCGCTTCTCCCACTGCAGAGAATCTTATAAACTTTAAAAAAATAAAGTCCCAAGGCAGGCGAACCCGCCGACAGGCCAGAAGAGAAAGCTGGCACAAGTTTTTATCGAGTATTAACTCGTTTAGGGATGAGGCCAAAGCCTGGAACAGAGTTAATAGGATTAAAGGGCGGCAAACACATTCACTCCCCCTGGTAAACACACAGGGCGATACACTACAAGACCAGGCAGACTAACTTGGGGAGTATTTTGAGAACGTGTCAAGTTCATCAAATTATTCACAATCCTTCCTCAAATACAAGCAAAGGGAAGAACGTAAGCCTTTCAACAGAAAATGTCGTCAAAATCAACCATACAACCGTCCTTTTAGTATTGCAGAGTTCAGAGCTGCCTTGAGCGCATGCAAGAGCTCTGCACCGGGATCTGACAGAATCATGTATGAAATGCTGAAAAACTTACACAATGACACGCAAGTTACACTACTTACACTTTTCAACACTATCTGGGACGCAGGGTACCTTCCGACTGCATGGAAAGAAGCCATTGTGGTCCCTGTTTTAAAACAAGGCAAAGATCCTTCCTCAGTGGCAAGCTACCGCCCGATAGCCCTCACAAGTTGCATGTGTAAGGTATTTGAAAAAATGATAAATCGGCGCCTCATCCATTTCCTTGAACAGAACAAAATACTTGATCCTTATCAGTGTGGCTTCAGGGAAGGGCGCTCCACAACTGATCACCTTGTACGTATAGAAGCAAACATCCGTGACGCATTTGTACACAAACAGTTTTTCCTATCCGTATTCCTCGATATGGAGAAGGCATACGACACAACGTGGCGATACGGAATCTTAAGAGACCTGTCAGAAATGGGCATTCATGGTAATATCCTAAACCTCATAGAAAGCTATTTGTCCAATCGCACATTCCGTGTAAAAGTCGGCAATGTACTGTCACGTCCTTTTACACAAGAAACTGGTGTACCCCAGGGAGGCGTCCTTAGCTGCACGCTCTTTATAGTGAAGATGAACACGCTCCGTGCTTCATTACCTCCGGCCATTTTTTACTCTATCTATGTGGACGACATTCAAATAGCTTTTAAATCCTGTAACATCGCAGTGTGCGAGAGACAGGTACAGCATGGTTTAAACAAAGTATCAAAATGGGCAGAGAAAAACGGATTTAAAATCAATCCTCACAAAAGTTCTTGTGTACTTTTTAAACGAAAGAGAGGCCTGGTCCCGGATCCTTGCTTAGAACTGTGTGGACAACAAATTCCTATCAACAAAGAGCACAAATTCCTAGGTATTATACTTGACGATAGACTCACTTTCATTCCACACATCAAATATCTCAAAGAAAAATGTCTAAAAACAATGAACTTAATAAAACTTCTATCCAAGACTACGTGGGGAAGTGACAGAAAGTGTCTAATGAATCTCTACAAGAGCCTAATACGGTCACGATTGGATTATGGGGCCGTAGTGTATAACTCTGCCGCCCCGAGCGCGCTAAGGATGCTGGATCCTGTCCATCATCTAGGTATCCGCCTAGCCACTGGTGCTTTCAGAACAAGCCCGATCGAAAGCCTATATGCCGAATCGAATGAGTGGCCGCTCCGCTTACAGAGATCATACGTCAGCTTTACTTATTTCCTTAAAGTGCATTCCATTCCTGAACACCCATGTCTTAATACCATTACCGATATGACGTATGCTACACTTTTCCGCAACCGTCCGTCTATAAGACAGCCTTTCTCGCTGCGTGTGAAGGAGCTTAGCGATGAAATGCATGTCCCACTCCTGGAGCACCGCTTAATGCGCCCAACCAAGCTATTACCTCCTTGGGACTGGCAGGTCGCAGAATGTGACGTATCCTTTCTAAAAGTTTCAAAGCATGCTCCAGATGTAGAAATTCGAATGCATTTCCTAGAACTTCAGTACAAACACTCGTGCACAGAGTTCTACACAGACGCTTCCAAGTCACATGCCGGAGTATCTTATGCAGCCGTCGGTCCTTCTTTTTCGGAATGCGATGTACTACATCCAGAAACAAGTATCTTTACGGCAGAGGCCTACGCTATATGGTCGGCTGTAAAGTATATAAAGAAAACAAAACTCCAAAAAGCCGTAATATATACAGACTCCCTAAGTGTGGTGAAGGCCTTAATGTCACCCTACAAACATAAAAATCCTGTACTTACTGAGGTCTATTCCGACATATGCAAAACTTATCTATCTAACCAGCAAATCATCATATGCTGGGTACCCGGCCACAGGGGAATCGAAGGTAACGTCTTGGCAGACCAGATGGCTACGTCAATTGCACTCCCTGCTGTTAATAATACTGATTTGGTGCCTCTCACAGATCTGAAACCTTACATACGAAAGAAACTGCGAAACCACTGGCAACGCATGTGGGACGCAGAGATAAATAATAAACTGCACGTTATAAAGCCGCAGTTAGGTTTTTGGCCCTCCCCAACAAAATCTCGGCGAACAGATGTCCTATTCTGTCGCCTCAGAATAGGACACACATTTGGCACCCATAATTATCTGCTTACTGGAAGTGAACCTCCAATCTGTGGTAGATGCGGTGAGGTGCTTACTGTCCTCCACGTGCTCCTGGAGTGTCGGGAAGCCGAAACGGAGAGAAAGAAGCATTTTCCGCTTGCTTACAAACATCACATCCCTCTACACCCGGTTATGTTTCTGGGTAAGGAACCGCTTTTTGACAACAAGACAGTCCTGAGCTTCTTAAATGATGTCGTACTACACGTTATATGCCCAAGAAATTCGTAGAGCATCCTCGCTCCAGAGGATGCCGCTGCGATAACAGTTTTGCCTAGCACATGCCTCCAGGCCCTTGTTTTTTCAAGGGCTCTAAGGAGGCAGTAGTGCTCGAGCATATCTTATAACCTTAGATATTTTTACGCATCGTATCATTCTATTTAAATGTATCTTAATGTTCATAGTACACGTCATAAGTCATCGCCATAATCTTATTATACAGATTTTGCGCCCTTTAGCGCGACCGTTTTTAAGGCCCCTCTACAGCCACGTCACACCAACTTCATCGAACTCATACTTTCACTGCAAGCCCATTAACACGGACATGGCGCTCTTTGGCCATACTTGGCCCTTGCGCCACAAAACATCAAACATTCATTCATTCAATTTCACTGCAAGCCCATTAACACGGACATGGCGCTCTTTGGCCATACTTGGCCCTTGCGCCACAAAACATCAAACATTCATTCATTCATTCTTTAAGGTGATTTGCGCATGCGGCACGCGGGAACGCTTGAGCTCGAGCTTATGCACAGGTGCCAGTTTCCACTTAGCCCCGGCCTCGAGGATGTAAGGCGAGAGTAATAGGTGGCCTTGCAGGCTTTCCATAGAAGTTAAACGTGGACGAGGGGGCGGGGGGTAGGGGGGGGGGTCTTTACTCAGTCTCACCACTGTCTTTCGCGTGCGTGACGTCGTACAGTAACGATTTGCAAAACTGTGTGCCACTTCCTCACATTCTTCCTTCAAGGCAGCTAGCTGATTGACGCGCTGTGACAGCACAGCCTTCGGAATCGCCCCATGGCGTAACGAAGCTTGTTGCAATGTTTGTTCGCAAGGGTACAAAAAGCAGTCATCATGAAATTGCCGTCATACTATCGTCATCATTGCCGTCTTCTTGCTGCTGTCTTGACGCACATGCTAGAGTCATTTGATGCATTTCCAGCCCTCAAGGGCAAACAGTAAAATACCACGAGTAACAAACACAACAAGACAGGGATGGCGCTGGTCTTCCACTGGACAGTTGAAGAACAGCGTCCTCTCTGTTCTGTTTATCCTTTCTTCTCTTGGTTTTGCTGTTTCCCCTTGGGCGTTCGAAATGCATCAAATGTCGAAATTTCAACTTTCTCCAGCTCTCTGCCAAACGTTACGCTCGAGTCACATAGAGAATTACTTGCCTTATATATGAAAAAAACGTTGGTTTATCTTCTAACAATATGCACAATCCCAAACAATAATAGATAGCCAGCTAACTCCAAAATGCTCCTCATAACATGGATTGCCACAGTGCGTGGCATCTGCATTATTTGGATGAAATGAAGTGATGAATTCTGTTACTGGTGCAACTGGTAATAGATATGCTGCACTGTGAAAATGAAAATGACACACAGCACCTCATGCTCATTGTAAAGGTTCGCATTGTTTATTGCAGCATGTGTAGAGTGCATTTTGTAAGATATTATATTGCAGTGCGTAGAGCAAACATTGCAAATAATTTTGTAATGCGAAACGAAACCTTCCTAACGATGCACTCTTTACACATGTGCTGTGTTATGTGGTAAGCAAGTCTCTCCCAATTCTTTTTTCGCAGGTAGGGTAGCGTGCATGACGAAATGTGAAGCAACCACCAAAGCATCGGCCGCTGAAATGAAGTGTAGGAACGACAACAATTGTAAGCCAGCTAAGGCAAATGAGGCGCAGCCCGATGGTGCGGATGGAACGTCGGCACCCAAGCACAGCGGCCCGATGCTCTAACCATTTAGCCACAATCGCACGTACACTCTCAAGCTCTATCACGAACTGCTGTCGTTCTCGCGTGTCCTGTGTTTCCGGTAGAGAGAAGTTTCAGTAGAGTGTACTTGAATAGGGGAGTGGGTCCAGCGGACACCTTGGCAAGCGCTAAAGGGTGATACTAAAGACGCGCTGATATTTCGGCGGCGCTGATATCCTGAAATTCAGGCTGTTTCGGCAGCGCCCGGAGGCGAGCCCACGGGTTGAGTATAGCTGTTGTCTGCTCGACGCACTGTCATTGTTGTGTCGTTGGCGTCGTTTCCGTCGCTATTTCCCCAGTTGATTTCCTGCAGATCGGTGGGGAATAAAATCACTGTTTTCGCCACCGAGTATCAAAACTGGATGCAGCACAGTGAAACACCTGTCAAAGCTCCATGCAGCTGAGGTAGGGCGCCCTACGCGACAAGCGTCCGGTCGGCGCGCGGTACCGCTCATTCAGGGGAAGGCGACGGTGGCGCCATCAACTTTTTCAATAAAAAAAATTGTCGCTGTTTCGCCCGAAATGCAAAGCATCGATTGCAATAGAAAATTAGTGGACCGCTATACCAAGTAACGATAGTAGTTTTATCGGCCGTATACACCTGTAAACATAGACACCCCCCGTGGTTGCTTAGTGGGTATGGTGTTGCGCTGCTAAGCACAAGGTCGTGGGATCAAATCCTGGCCACGGCGACTGCATTTCGATGGGGGCGAATTGCAGAAACACCCCTGTACTTTATTTATATGCACATTAAGAACCTCAGATTGTCAAAATTAATCCGGAGTCATCCGCTATGGCGTGCCTAACAATTAGATCGTGGTTTAGGCACGTAAGACTCCATAATTTATTTATTTATTGAAAACATGGGCATTCTAACTAAATTCTCAAGCATGCTGTCACGCGCGCACAAGCAAACATGAATGCATCTCACTCGATGACTGCAGAAACTCGTACTCAAAACCTGCAGTTAGGAAGCGCGGCAGCAACAGCGAGTGAATGACTTTCGTGCTGCGTCTCGCATCAACGCGAATCAAGCCGCCAAAACACAGCGCGCAGCGCCCTCTGTCCCCGTCGCAGATGTCTCTCAGGATACAACGGCACGGGCGGCCGCGCACGCACGCCCGCGCCGCGTATATGCAACCGTTACGTAAAGCGGGTCGAGGCACTTGCGGAGACGCCGGACGTTTGCGCGCATGCGTGAGTGGGGGTGCCAGAGAGGAAATGTGGGGACTTTTGCTCCTTGAATATATGACTCTGAGTAGGTACTACGGAGGACTTTCTTAGCGCGTGTTGTACGCGTTTTCCCTAAGCGTACCGGCAGAAGTCGCGGAGCGCGTTAGTGCTGAACTTACTGGTTCTTACTGGGTTCTGCTGAACGACTGGGTTCTTTACCGAAGCGTCAATAACAACCTCGACTCTACCGAATTCCAACATGATCAGCATCGCGTCGAAAAATTGTGCGACATGGGGTTTGTGTCCCTTAACACAAATAAAACTCACTCATTCCCTTCCACCATAGGTCCTCGTATTCGATATCTTCCTTACACTCATCAGTATCTTGGTGGCTGCCTACCTCGTGATTCTAGATGGTCGCCTCACGTAATTACTATCATAAATGATGATAACCGCACCCTCGCCTATTTACGTCGTAACTTCAATCACCCTCCCTTCTCTGTAAAAATACTTGCTTACCAAACGCTGGTACCACCGAAGCTCGAGTACGCCAGCGCCCATTTGAGACCCGTATCACATTAACATTTTAAACACGTTGGAATCAGTCCAAAATCGTGCAGCAAGGTTCATTTATTAAGACCACTCTTATCTAACTAGCGTCACAGCACTAAAATCCCGGGCCAAGCTATTACGTCAAACTTTTGCGTCAACTATTACGTCAAACTCTTGCCTTCGCTTAGATTTGTCGATGAATTCGACTTCGCCCTGACATCTCCTAGCCACCTGGTTAGCGGAGATGATAGAGCGACTGCCCCGCAGAGGCCGTGGTCCTGGGTTCCAGTCCCGAACCATGACAATTTTTTCTTAAACTGCGAGGCTTTTCTTTCGAGGAACCCGTATGAGTTTCCTTTGTAGCAATTGCTACCATTGGGTGGATGTCTAATTTTCCCTTTATTGATTTATAAGTAATGTTATGCCTTACTCGCTTTTTCTATTTTGTGACGCGCTGCATGTAAATCTTTATATTTATACGTCGAGTGAACAAACATTTTTTTTTAATGCGCGAAATATTACACATGTCTACGTTTATTTATTTTACTGCTATACGCCTTATATTTGCTACTCGTTTGAAATAGTTATTCACAATTATATTGCATTTTTGTAGCTTGTCCTTTTTTCTGTTGTTGAATTGCTTCCATGTACGCTTAACCATTCCTCATGTAAAACCCTGGAACAGGGGTATCTTTAGGTACTTAAATAAATAAAGAAATAAAGAAATAAATAAAGTCCAAGGGCGGTAACATCGTCGCCGAGTGCCGCATGCTGCATGTGCGAGTGAAAGCGTGCGAGGGTGAGCCAGCGATCGCGTCTCAATCTCGCGCAAGAAAGCGAGGAAGCGCGCCGTCTTCTGTTGCGCGCAAAAGACTCTCGGTGGAGGGTAGGAAGAGGGGGGGGGGGCATCTAACCCCGGGCGGCAGCGCGCGCCCGCCCAGGCCGCTGTACCTTCAAAGCCATCTGCGACAAGTACAGAGTCCGCCGCCGCTATGTTTTAGCCGCTTAGTTCGCGTTGATGCGAGACGCAGCACGAAGGTCAATTCGTTCGCTGCTGCTGCCGCGCTTCCTCGCTCCAACGTTCAGACAGCGAGTTTCCGCGGTCATCGAGCGAGATGTGTTCATGTTTGCTTTTGCGCGCATGGCACCATGCTTGTTAATTTAGTTAGTATGTCTATGTTTAGAAGTTTATACGATCGATAAAACCAGTATCCTTACTTCGTATACCTAGATGTTGACGAATTTGCGATCGTAATGGATGCTTCGCCTTTCACGAGAAAGATAGACTTTTTTTCGTTCTGGTAATGTTAACAGCGAACAATTAAGACAGCGTCTGTTCTCACGGCAGCCGTGACAGTTCCTGCAACGAACTTCTCGCAGCAGTCGCCTCCCATTCGCTACGTAAAATGACGTCACAGAATAGCCGTCTCGGCCGGATGGATAACTATGTTTTAACAGGCTCTCTTTCGTGGTGGCATGCAGGGAACGCTTTCTTTTTTTTTTTCAGCCTCTCTGTCGAAGACGCTGAGCTTGCTACGTAGTTTAACAATTTCGCGCATTTAGGTAGTTGTTTTACCGATCTGTGCGCCCACGCAACGACGGACTCGGCTTGTCTCACAACACTGGCGCAAGAAACGATGGCATGCTGCGAGGACAGGTCGAACTTGACCGACAACGCTATGTCAAACCCAGCAAGTCAGAATGTGTCACAATAAACAAACAGTAATTCTCGCTGCAACTGCGAGGATTGGCACCTAGCTAACTACCTGCAGTTGGTGGCGGCAGGTAGCCACATTAGCGAGGGGCGAGATAAATTAACAGAATAATACCGGTGTCATACCACCAAGCGTCAGTTTTGATGGCGGGTTCGATAATAAATTTCCAGGTCACGATTAGTGCTTCTATGTACAAGGTGCGGCATCGTGATCAGGGAATTCGATCCCGATCGCGCTCGAAAGTAGTAGTTGGTACAGGCAGTCTGTGACGGTAGTTAGGCATGTTAGCGACGTCAGTGATAAATTCATCAAAATAATCCTTGCCGCAACCGGGCTGATTCACACGTACAGTCACGTGCAATATGACCTGCAAGGGGCTTCAAGACTGTACGGCTGCGCAGACACAGGGGTAAGTTCCAGGCCTAAACACAGCTTCAATTAGTAGCATTTATTGAACCGCTATTTCGCATGTCAGAGCCACCGCGCTGCCCTGGAGCCCCTCCGACCACGAACAAGGGGGTTGCAAGTCGTATTGCACACGACTGTACGTAGCTGACTACCGGCGGTTAGCGATGGCAGCTCGCCACATTAACTGTCGTAAGATATTCAACTGAATAGATTGCCCCTGTGACACGGGGGCATCTTTGACCGCTGGCTCGGCATTGAATTTGCATATGTCAATATTGGCGCTGACTGCTGTGAAAAAATTCAGCACTAAAAATTCCCATGGCTGCTGTGAGTGGAAAAAACGCATACTGTCGGCATTTACTGACGTCATTTCAGGCAGCGATCAGGAGGCGACTGCTGTGAGAGTTTCGGTACATAAACTCTCACCGCTCGCATGTACTCTGAGCCAGTAATTGAATCTTTTTGATGATGAAAAAAAAAACGAAATAACTGACTGTGCAATAAATTGATTTTATTTACTCGGTAATTATCAGCACTTACTAGGAAATGCTCAAAACCTCATCTTACCACCTCGAGTGTCTTTCGACGGAAACTGCAGCGCCTCGGTAGAAGATGAAGCAACTTTGTCATGTTAATCGACGGTTCATCATACTTCGCGATTGAAGTACGACTGCAGGTTCAGCTGTCAACGAGCTTTCACGTCGTCATCTCTACTTGAGTGCCTTGTTCCTCAATGCAGTGGCGAGGAAGCGCTGAATGGCGGTGAGGCTGCAGCTATCGTTGACACTCCAGACGAGAAAGCGCCCTTCCGGGCGCAACGCACGTCGGGACAGGCGCGCAGACATCTGGCTTCATCGCTTTGAGTTAGGCGAAGCCGAGAGTTGCCTCGCGTGTGCAATCCAGCGAGAAACAAGAAACAAAAAAAGCCTGGGCTTACGCCAACGGTCTCTTCGTGCAGGCCCGCGGCATCACTGAAGGTCGTTGACCCCGTCTCCGCAAGCAGACTCAGACCACTTCCGCGTAGGCCAATCTAATGCGACATGGCGTCATTCGCGCCAACGTCGACCGAGTGCGGCGGCCTTTCTTAAACGTCCGGACACCGCGCAAGTGGCGCGTCTGAGGTCTTCATACAAGCGGAAGGCGTTCCAACTCATTACGCACTTTTCCTTCAAGTTTCGTTGTTTCTTGTTGTTGAGGGTTACCATCCGTATTCTGCGCTCCATGTGTACCCTAGTAGACGTGCGTTTGATACCGTGCAAAATAAGCGTGTGCGCGCAGGCCTGAGAATTAAGAGGAATAAAAGTGTTACGGTTAAGCCTCACGAATTGGTCGGCGACTTTCAACAGCAAATGCCCTCCCTAAATTTGTGAGGCCGAGGTCCATGTGGGGGGGGGGGGGGGAGGGGGGTGTAGCCATTTCCTGCTGGCCACTTATGCCTGCTAAATAGAAATGAACCAAATCACGAAAATTTAACCCAAACTCGGAAGTATTCACTCCATTTTTTTTATCTTTACGTATTCTTTTTAAATTATCCCTGGCAAATACCACAACTACACTGCTTGAGCATGATTACTTGCGACAGAAAAAGAAGTCTCACGAAATTTGAAAGAGCTGACTTAGTGACTATTGAGTTGCGCTGCTAAGCCCGAGGTCGCGGGATCAAATCCCGGCCAAGGCGGCCGCATTTCGATGGGGGGGGGGGGGGGGGGGGGGCGAAATGCAAGAACGCCCGTGTTCTGTGCATTGGAGGCGCATTAAAGAACCCTAGGTGGTCAATATTTAATCCAGAGTCCCCCCAATCTCATAATCATCGCGGTCTTCGCACGCTAAACATAAAAATTTTATTAATTTCTTTCTTATTAAAAAGATACCACGGCCCACTGGGTGGTGTCTGCCTGCAGTGATTACCGAAACCTTAAGATCGTGAAATACTGGTCTAGTTTGCCATACTATGACGATCGCGACTGCACTATTCACAAGGCCAACGCAAATTTGTCGCGACACTTGGGGCGAAAAGTGGTCTATAGAAGCAATTGTCACTGACACCGGCAAGGAGTACTTATGGGAGCAGCGGTTGAAGCACGACTTGGTGAGGGGATGAAGAGACATTGTTAAAGAAACGTTTTCAGTTTTTTTCTTCCCTTTCTTTAACAGAAAAGTTGTTTATGCGTACCTTGTGCCGCCGTTGTCAGACTTCGTTAAATAGGGGCCACGTGACCTAGCGCGGGAGAGGAAAAAAAGAGCTCAACAGAGGGAAAGAGGGTGTGGAGACCCCTTTCGCCCTGTCAAAATGCTGTCTTATACGCGAATGTCATACGGTTGTCACACGGTGCATTTTCGGCGTTCGAGCCAGCTCGGCATCGAATGTATCGACGATTGATTCCACCCTGTCGCGAAAGAAACACATGTTATGCTGGCGGTTTGCGGCCGCCGAGCACTGCCCAGCGATTGAAACGCGATACTAAGAGCGCGTGTCTGTCGGCCCTCGTTGCTGGCGCAAGGTGGGCATTTGATTTTTGCTGTCTCCTCGAATTTGCTCCAAAAGCAGACGAGGTTGCCGCACATGGCATGAAAAGCCCGTCTTTAAGTGCTCCAGAGGTGGAGTTCATGCCATCCCAGTGTCCTGCAGTAAAGTGCACATCGGCCAAACCAAACGTTAGGTGAACGACCGCTTATTGCACAAAAAGTAGGTAGGAAATAGGGCAAGCGCGCAAAAATGGTGGCCCTCGTTACTGCGTGTGGTTGTGAGGCCCGTCTCTAGTAGACAAACAAGCTGAGCAGGAGCGGTAAGGATTTTTTCAACACTTGCATTGGAAGCCTTTTATTTTTTTTAATCGAGAACAACAGAGATCGTTGTATAAGTGAGCAGTCAATTGCACTTCTTAATTCAGAGTTTGACTTCTTGCGCAACCTTCTTTGACGTACAAATGCCCTTCTTGCGATGTTTCTGTATTCTTTATTGCGTGCATGCGTGACAAGGTGATATAAAGGCGAAAACCCTCCCGCCAATAAACAGTCGTGAGTAGCTCTTGTCTTCGCTTTCCCTTCTTAAGCGCATTGTCTTTTTTGGTGCGCTAATTTTCCGCATCACGCAATGCAAGACAGACCCGCGGCAGTGGATTATAACGGCTATGGTGTTTCCCTGCTGAGCGCGGGATCCAATCCAGGCCGCATCGGCCGCATTTCGATTGACGCGAAATGCAAAAAAAAAAAAGAAAAATGCCCGAGCCCCGTGCATTGGGGGCGCATTAAAAAACGCCATGTGGTCGAAATTTATCCGAAGTACCCCCCTATGGTGTGCCTCGTAATCAGATCGTGCTTTGGCAAGTAAAACCCGATCATTTAATTTCCTGAAGGCAAGACCAATTAGCCCAGCAATTATTTTTAGCATGAGCTGTACTAAAATGTCTGGAGCATTTTCTGTCACGATTAATCAGGCGCACACTGTTGCGTCACGATGTACTTTTTAAGTCAATTCATGGTTCGTAATGTGCTACCGTTTTGAAGTTTTACACCACTGGTTTTTTGTATGAACTCTTCGGTGTCCCTCCTACAAGTACCCGCCCTTTGCGCCTACAGTATTCCAAATAAATAAATAAATCCTAATTTCAAGCAGCCTCGCACGCCAAAGCAACGGGCTATACAAAGTCACTCAGGGGTGCTATTGGGGACATTTCGCCATGTTGCGAAATTCCTCCATGTCGGCGTTTTGAGTCAATCACCGTTGTTCCCCGCAGGGGCGTCTGCGTCAGCAGGCGTTTGGTGTGTTGCGACACCACCTACCCGAGCACACGAGGATTGGACCATACCGCGTGTAGCCGTGCGCGGCTTAGCCGTGTCTGGGGAAAGGGGGATCCTGGGGGTTGAGCCGATGCTGGGTGTTTGGACCTTCAAGGCCCCCTGGCGGAGGCAACACACCCCTTTGGCCTCTACTTCACATAGACGGCACCTCTAGGCTGACCCACCTGGGGGAAATCGGTAGTCGCCCTTTCCTGTCCTCCTCTCCATCTTCGTCTTTCTCTCTCGCCTTTTTCATCTTTCCTGTCTTCTCTTCACTTCTCCTCACTTCCAAGTTTCCCGGCAGCAAGGGTTAACCTTGTGTGGCTAGCCAGCCTTGGTTATGCTGTATTTGGTTATAGCAGCGATGTACGGCTGGCGTTGGCAGGGTTTCTCTAGCAGGAACTTCTGTCACGTCCCCCTCTTGGGCTCCATGGTGGGTGGTTGGCATCGCGGCCGAAAACCCAACATTACTTATGGAACATGCTTTTCCTAAACTACCTGATCGCCCTCAAAAACGAGGGCGCACCGAAGAATTTTTTTCAGTTTTTCGGACGACAAGTCCACATCTTTCCTCGATTCCACGTAATTCACTCGGCAAAACCAGACAAACTAGTGCGATCCATTCCACCGTTCCTTGTTTCCAAGTCTTTGACCGAAGTTTTTGGTACAGGATATAAGGTGTCGAGAATGTCAAGCGGTGATCTCCTTTTGGAGCTCCAAGATCAGAAGCAGTATGAGAAACTGCCGAAACTTGTGTCATTTTGGGAGACCCAAGTAACAGTAACCCCGCACCGTACGATGAACACAAGCCGCGGTGTTGTCTCGGACGATGACTTGCTGGAGCTCACTGAGGATGAACTCTTGGAGGGCTTCAGTGACCAGAATGTTATCAATGTTAAAGGAATTAAGATCAGGTGTGACAGCAAAGAAATCAAGACCAAACACCTCATATTGACTTTCGGCTCAAGTATTCTGCCCGAGTCTGTAGAGGCCGGGTACATCAAGCTCCGTGTTAGGCCATATGTGCCAAATCCCCTTAGATGTGTCAAATGCCAACGCTTCGGCCACAGTTCGCAGAGCTGCCGAGGCCGTCAAACCTGTACGAAGGGCAGTGCCCACGAACATACTTCTGAAGCTTGCGAGAACACTCTGCATTGTGTAAACTGTGAAGGCGAGCACGCCGCATACTCGCGGCCGTGCCCGTCCTGGAAAAAAGAGAAAGACATAGTCACAATCAAAGTTAAGGAAAACATATCGTTCAAAGAGGCACGCAGGCGGGTAGCATACCTGCCAAAGAAAAGCTTTGCCGAAGTGGCGCGTCAGGGGGCAGTGTCACAACGGCCTCCGGCGGTCCGACCCACAGGCAGTGAGTCGGCAGTTACGCCATCTGCCCCCACGGTGGTTGCAGCTAGCGCTGCTCCGCCTACTCAGCAAACGGGGCCATCGACCCAGAAGGTGGGCGCAGACGAGGCTGCCCCAACCTCCCCGGCCCCTTCCAGCGCTGGCAACAGCCGGCGCAGCCAAATCCCTCAGGGAGCCCCATCGACCTCCGGGCTGGTGGGCGCAGGGGTCTTGCCCTCCAAGGCGGGACTCTATCTTGTAACTTCTCGCTCGCAAGAGCACGTGTCCCGCGCCTCACAAGAGGCAATGTACACTACACCTATTCCCACGGCGCGCCAAGCGCCTAAGGAGCGGCGAGGCTCCCTCGATCGAACGCTCCAGAAAAGGCAAAACCCCGATTACAGGGCCTCGAAAGAGCTCTGTAATCTAAGGCATAACATTCGTTTCCGTACACACAGCACCTATTTACTTCCAAAATGGATACACAAATTATACAATGGAATGTGAGAGGTCTCATCCATAATCTTGACGACGTAACCGAACTTCTACACAAACTTAATCCGAAAGTACTGTGTGTACAGGAAACGCACTTAAAAGCGACACAGACCAATTTTCTCCGGTCACATAATATTTTTCGTAAAGATCGTGACGAGGTCTACACCTCATCCGGCGGTGTGGCCATAGTTGTCAATAAGACTGTTGCTTGCCAACACTTGCCGCTTCGGACGTCCCTCGAGGCAGTTGCGGTTCGCGCAATTCTTTTTGATCAGTTAGTAGCCGTCTGCTCCATCTACATACCTCCAAACTATCATTTGAGCAAAATAGAATTCTACGAACTTATTAATCAACTTCCTGAGCCGTTTCTTATTGTTGGGGACTTTAATGCTCATAACAGTCTCTGGGGAGATTCCAGGACTGACTTGAGGGGACGACTGATCGAATCCTTTCTTGTTACGTCCGGTGTATGCCTATTTAAAAGGAAAAAACCCACCTACTATAATATTGCGCATAATTCATACTCCTCGATAGATTTAGCGCCTGGATCTTTCATACTTTTTTCCTACTTAGAATGGAATGTCATTGAAAATCCGTTTGGGAGTGATCACTTTCCTATAACTTTAAGCTTACTAACACGACCCGATACTCGTCCACGGGTACCTCGCTGGAAACTTGACTCCGCTGATTGGAAGCGTTTTAAGGAATGTACTTGCTTATCACAAGATTTTATGCGCGATTTTAGCATAGACGATGCTGTAGCATATTTTACCGCTTTTATTATTGGTGCAGCTGGAACGTTCATTCCACAAACAAATGGTCACTCATCTAAGAAACGTGTTCCTTGGTGGAATGAAGACTGCAGAGATGCACGAAAAAGACAAACTAAGGCATGGGGCAGATTGCGCCAATACCCTACGGCGGAAAATTACATTGTCTAAAGGTGTTTATTTGGCAGAGCTCGGGAGCAGCGCAACGTCGACGGGCAGGGCAGTCACAGCTTCCAAGCACGAGAGCCGTTGCTGAGCAGGAGCGCTCGACCCACTAGCGTTTAGAGCCAGTAGCGCTGAACCCACTAGCGTCTCTTCTACAATCTCTTCGCTACAACCACCCCCCGGCAGCGAGAAGGGAGCCGTCCGGCGACCTAAGAGCTCGTCACTATGAGCGGGTCGTAGTAAGGCTTTAAACGGTCGACATGGACAATGTCTCGTCCACGGCGGCGCATGTCTTCAGATGGCTCAACTGGTTCGATGACATAGTTTACAGGAGATGCGCGTTCGAGAACACGATAAGGGCCTTCATACTTAGGGACCAGTTTTGATGAGAGGCCAGGGGCAGTTAAAGGGACTGAGAGCCACACGAGCGCTCCCGGATTGAAGGTGACCGTGGCAGTGGCGTCACCGCGAGTGCTCCGCCGGCGCTCTTGATCATCGGAAGTAAAGGCCCGTGCGAGGTCGCGGCACTCTTCTGCATGTCGGACCGTGTCAGAAATAGGGACGTACTCGGATGCATCCGGCCGGTATGGAAGAATGGTGTCGATGGTGTGCGAAGGGTGTCGACCATACAGCAAGAAATAGGGGGAAAATCCAGTGGTGCTCTGCGTAGCGGTATTATACGCGTAGGTGACGAATGGCAGAATGGCGTCCCAGTTCGTGTGGTCGGAGGCAACGTACATGGAAAGCATGTCGCCGAGCGTACGGTTGAAGCGTTCTGTGAGGCCATTCGTTTGAGGGTGGTACGCCGTAGTCGTACGATGAACAACGTGGCACTCTTTGAGAATCGCTTCAACTACCTCCGACAGGAAGACGCGTCCGCGATCGCTGAGCAATTCTTGGGGTGGACCATGCCGCAGGATGAATCGGCGAAGCAGGAAGGATGCAACATCGCGCGCTGTAGCTGCTGGGAGAGCGGCGGTTTCAGCGTATCGGGTAAGGTGATCTACTGCCACAATGGCCCAGCGGTTACCAGCCGACGTCAGGGGAAGTGGTCCATACAAATCGATGCCAACGCGCCCGAACGGTTGGGTAGGGCAGGGTAGAGGCTGCAGGGCAGCTGGCGAGAGGTGGGGTGGAGATTTTCGGCGCTGGCAGTCGGGGCATGAACGAACAAACTTTTGAATGTAGTTGTACATTCCTCGCCAGTAGTAGCGTCGTCGGAGGCGCTGGTAGGTTTTGAAAAGTCCCGAATGCGCACACTGTGGATCAGAGTGGAACGATGCGCAGATTTCAGAACGCAGGGTTCGAGGTACAACTAATAACCACTGGCGGCCGTCAGAGGTGTAATTGCGTCGATGAAGCAGGTCGTCGCGAATGGCGAAATGGCGAGCTTGACGGCGCAGTGCACGAGTGGTTGGCTGCGATGACGGATCAGCAAGGCAGTCTATGATGGAGGCAATCCAGGGGTCCTTGCGCTGCTCAGAAGCGATGGTCCCAATGTCGACGGAAGAGACGTCAAGCTGGGATATTGCGCAGCAGGCATTGTCGTCTGGCAAGGGAGAACGTGAGAGGGCGTCAGCATCAGCATGCTGGCGTCCGTTGCGGTACAGTACGCGGATATCGTAATCCTGTAAGCGAAGCGCCCAGCGGGCGAGACGGCCTGAGGGATCCTTCAATGACGACAGCCAGCATAGTGCATGGTGGTCCGTGACGACATCAAATTGGCGACCATACAAATAGGGCCGGAACTTGGTAAGCGCCCAGATGATCGCCAGACATCCTTTGTCCGTGACGGTGTAATTGGTCTCGGCTTTAGTAAGCATACGGCTGGCATATGCCACAACATATTCAGGAAACCCTTCTTTGCGCTGTGCTAATACAGCGCCGAGGCCAACACCGCTGGCATCTGTGTGTACCTCAATAGGTGCCGTTGGATCGTAGTGGCGCAAAATGGGAGGAGACGTCAGCAAACGACGGAGCTTAGTGAACGCCTCGTCGCACTCGGACGACCACGAATGGAGAGGTCCGTTGCTGCCAAGGAGCTTCGTCAGGGGTGATATGACGGCGGCGAAATTGCGAATGAAGCGCCTGAAGTAGGAACACAAACCTACAAAACTGCGCAGTTCTTTGACGGACGTCGGTTTAGGAAATTCAGCTACGGCACGAAGTTTGGCTGGATCGGGGAGGATTCCATCCTTCGAGACGACATAACCTAGTATCATGAGCTGCCGCGCTGCAAATCGGCACTTCTTTAGGTTCAGTTGAAGGCCAGCGTTCGCTAAGCAAGTCAAAACATGCCGTAGGCGTTGAAGGTGCGTGGTGAAGTCAGAGGCAAAAACAACAACGTCGTCGAGATAACATAAGCACGTGTGCCACTTCAAACCGCGGAGGACTGTGTCCATCATGCGTTCAAAAGTTGCTGGCGCATTACAAAGTCCAAACGGCATGACGTTAAATTCGTATAAGCCGTCGGGTGTGACAAAGGCTGTCTTCGGCCTATCGACGTCAGCCATGGGTACTTGCCAATAGCCGGAGCGTAAATCTAGAGATGAAAAGAATTCTGCTCCTTGTAGGCTATCGATGGCGTCATCAATTCGCGGCAGCGGGTATACATCTTTGCGAGTGATCTTGTTCAGGCGGCGATAGTCTACACAGAACCGTACCGAGCCGTCTTTTTTCGTAACAAGGACGACAGGGGATGCCCATGGACTGTTCGAGGGTCGGATCACTTCGCGGCGAAGCATATCGTCCACTTGCTCATTAATCACACGACGTTCCGTGGCCGAGACGCGATATGGTCGTTGCCGCAATGGCGGTTGGGAGCCAGTGTCAATATGGTGCGTGACAGCAGACGCCCGGCCCAAGGAAGGTTGCTCGACATCAAAAGAAGAACGAAATTCTTCTAAGATGCGCAGAAGCTGCGAACGCTGAAGTGGGGTGAGGCCATCGGCAATAGATGAATCGAACACACCTGTGGGCAAAGGGTCGGACGTCGCGAGAGAACCGAGCGTGTTGTAACAGGCGCAGCACGTGTCTTCGGGAACATCCGTAATTTGTACGGCGTCGATCACTTCCACGTGGCCAAGACATTCGCCTTGAAGCAGCATCACAGGGTATGAGAACGGGTTATAGACAAAAATAGCTGTGGAGCCCTGTTTGACGTTCACAGTCGCAAAAGGCAGCAGCAGACGTTTTCGAGTGTAAAAGCGGCCTGATGGAGAAAGTAGTGCGATGGCGTCAGAGAGGCTGCTGCAATGCATTGATACAATCACTGACGAGTTGGGAGGAACGTTGGTGTCGTGTCTGACGAGTAATTTGTTTGCAAAAGAAGCATTATCGGCAAGCGTCATATCTGAGATCGGCGACAGTTCTAGTTCGGCCCGTGCGCAATGAATGACGGCATCGTGGCGGGCGAGAAAGTCCCACCCCAGGATAACTTCGTGGGAGCACGAGGAAATCACAATAAATTCGACGGCGTATACAACGTCCTCGATGAGAACACGAGCGGTGCACGCCGCAATCGGGTGAATACGCTGTGCGCCTGCTGTGCGGAGGGCGAATCCAGCAATGGGCGTCGTAACCTTTCGAAGGAAGCGACAAAGCTTTGCGTCCATAACTGATACAGCGGCTCCGGTATCCACGAGGGCATATGTGCGCACACCGTCAACTAACACGTCTATCACATTGGTCGGACTACGTTGAGGACTTCCGCGTTTCGACGGCGTCGCAGCCCTTGCCTCATGGACTGCGACAATTAGTTTTCCTCATCCCGAGCTTCGGGACGAGGCCGCATCGGTGATGGGGAGCGTCGGCGTGGAGAAGTTGAGCGGCGGATGTTGGCGGACCGGCGGAATGGTGGTGACGCAGCCCGAGGTTCGTCGTCGTAATAAGGGCGCGGAGAACCCGCCATAGAACTTGGCCCATAAGGTGTAGCGCTAGGTGACTGCACGCGACTACAGTAGCGTGCGACGTGGCCTGCATAGCCGCACGCAAAACATATTGGTCGATTGTCCGCTGTACGCCACCGAGTCGTTGCGGCAGGGCCCATCCATGTGGAAGGACGCGTTGGACGTGGCGCCTGGTGAAGTGATTGCATAGCAGGCTGTTGTCGGGGCATAGCGAGGGCTTCGGCGTACGTGAGAGGTCCCCGTTGAGGGAGTTGTTGAGGCTGGGTGACGACTTCCGCGTAGCTGAGTGGCACAGCCGTCGGGATCTGTTGGGGCCTGGCCATGACTTCGGCGTAGCTGTGAGGTGCAGCCGCAGGAACACGCTGGTGGTGCTCAGGCAAAACCTCGTGCAGTTCTTGCGCTATGACGCGGCGAAGCGGAGGCGCAAAACTTGGCGTAGGCGCGTGTACCGACTGCGGCTGTGCAAAATCCATCAACGAGAGTTGCCGGGCAACTTCCTCGCGGACGAACGCCTTCATTTCTGCGAGCAACGCTGCCTGGGTGGACATGGCAGCCAAACCAGCGAGGTGTTCGTCACGCGGTAGAGATCGACGGGTCAGTGACCGCTGCCTGCGGAGTTCTTCATAGCTCTGGCACAGTGTGACAATTTCAGCCACAGAGCGTGGACTTTTGGCCAGCAACATGTTAAAGGCGTCGTCTTCTATGCCCTTCAGTATGTTTCGGATTCGATCAGACTCCGCCATGGTCGAATCGACTTTCCTGCATAGATCCAGGACATCTTCGATATAACTGGTGAATGTTTCGCCTGGCTGTTGAGCTCGTTCTCGCAAACGTTGCTCGGCACGCAGCTTGCGAACAGCAGGGCGACCAAATACATCGGCGAGGGAAGTCTTAAATTCCGACCATGTCTGGAACTCTGCTTGATGGTTGTTATACCACAGGCTGGCCACTCCAGCGAGGTAGAACACAACATGGCTCAATTTGGCTGCTTCATCCCACTTGTTATGGTCGCCTACCCTGTCGTACGCCGTGAGCCATTCGTCCACGTCAGTGTCGTCCGCTCCAGTGTAGATAGGAGGGTCGCGATGACGAGGCACCCCGGGACACGCAGTGGGTGCAGGAGGAGGCGTTTGCTGGGAGGCGTCTTGGGGCATGGCAGATGGTAGGGTACGGGACCGGAGTTCCAGGATGATCGTCTGAGGTTACCCCGCACACTCCACCAATTCTAAAGGTGTTTATTTGGCAGAGCTCGGGAGCAGCGCAACGTCGACGGGCAGGGCAGTCACAGCTTCCAAGCACGAGAGCCGTTGCTGAGCAGGAGCGCTCGACCCACTAGCGTTTAGAGCCAGTAGCGCTGAACCCACTAGCGTCTCTTCTACAATCTCTTCGCTACAATTGCATTTAAACATATCAAGTCGCAAGGACGGAGCACGAGACGGCAGGCTAGATGAGCAAGCTGGGAGAGGTTACTGTCAGGCATCAATTCCTATACCCAGGAGGCTAAAGTATGGGATGGTCTGAGAAGGCTAAAAGGGCAGCAGATCAACCCATTCCCTTTGATTGATGAGCGAGGAAATACCTTGGAAAACCAGGCCGATGCCCTTGGATTACATTTTGCTCGTGTATAAAGTTCCATAAACTATTCACAAACATTCCTTAAATATAAGCAAATGGCAGAACTTAGGTCAATAAACCGTGAATGCAGACCTAATCTACCGTACAACTGCCCTTTCAATATTGCCGAGCTTAGAGCTGCGTTGCGCTCGTGTATGAACTCTGCCCCTGGAGTTGACAGAATCATGTATGACATGATTAAAAACCTACACAGTGATACACAGATGACACTTCTGGCACTCTTTAACTCTGTTTGGGCTGCTGGATACCTCCCATCCTACTGGAAAGAAGCTATCGTAGTACCGGTCTTGAAACAAGGCAAGGACCCATCCGACGTTTCAAGTTACCGTCCAATAGCACTCACAAGTTGCTTATGCAAACTCTTCGAGAAAATGATAAATCGTCGTCTTTTACATTTCCTTGAATCGAATAAAATGCTCGACCCTTATCAATGCGGCTTCAGAGAGGGTAGGTCGACTACTGATCAGCTCGTGCACATTGAGGCAGGCATTCGTGACGCCTTTATCCATAAGCAGTTTTTTCTTTCTGTTTTCTTAGACATGGAAAAGGCATATGAAACGACTTGGAGATATGGGATTTTGCAAGACCTCTCAGAAATGGGTATTCGAGGGAATATGCTTAATGTAACTGAAAGTTACCTATCAAACCGTACATTTCGCGTTAGGGTGGGCAACGCTCTATCCAGGCCATATACACAAGGAACTGGCGTGCCGCAAGGAGGGGTATTAAGCTGTACCCTTTTTATAATCAAAATTAATTCCTTGCGCTTATCTATACCGCAGAGCATGTTTTATTCGGTATACGTAGATGACGTACAATTAGGCTTCAAGTCATGTAACCTTTCTATTTGTGAGCGACATGTCCAGCTTGGCTTGAACAAAGTTTGTAAATGGGCAGAAGAAAACGGCTTTAAACTGAATCCAGTTAAAAGCTGGAGTCCTTTTCACACAAAAAAGAGGATTATTTGCAGAGCCCAGTGTAGAACTACATGGACAGCACATACCAGTTGTCAAACACAAATTTTTAGGAATCATATTAGATTGAAAACTGACCTTCATTCCACACTTATAGCACCTAAAACAGAAATGCGTAAAAACAATGAACCTTCTTAAACTTTTATCACATACAACATTGGGCAGCGACAGGAAGTGTCTGATGAACCTGTACAAAAGTCTTATACGCACACAGTTAGATTATGGGGCCATAGTATATCAATCTGCCAGCCCAAGTTCTTTGAAGATGCTTGACCCTGTCCACCACTTAGGTATCCGCTAGGCGACCGGTGCCTTCAGGACAAGTCCTGTAGAAAGCCTCTACGTTGAAGCTAATGAGTGGTCGCTTCATCTTCAGAGGTCATACTCCAGTTTCATGTACTTTCTAAAAGTGAACGCAAACCGCGACCATCCCTCTTATGTAAGCATAAACGACGTGGCATCTGCAATGCTTTTTAATAATCGACCTGAAGCTACAGAACGATTCTCTCTGCGCGTTAGAAAGCTTGCTGAGAATATGCAACTCCCAATTCTACAGCAAAACCTGATGGCCCCAGCTAAACCATTGCCGCCATGGCAGTGGAAGCCCATAGAATGCGATATATCATTCGTAGAGGGGACGAAACACGCTCCAGAAGCACATATTCGAATGCATTTCTTGAAACTTCAATCTAAATACTCGTACATAGAATTTTACACTGACGCTTCTAAGTCGCATGCCGGCGTGTTTTATGCTGCAATCGGACCATCCTTCTCCCAGTCCGACGGACTGCATCCGGAAACAAGCATATTCACTGCGGAAGCTTATGCAATTCTATGTGCTGTTAAACAAATCAAGAAAGCAAAGTTGCACAAAGCCATTGTATACACGGACTCTCTAAGCGTCGTAAAAGCCCCAATGTTCCTCCGCAATCATCGAAACTCTGTACTTACCGAGCTTTATTCCGTCATTTGCAAATCGTACATGTCTCAGCAGCAAGTCATATGTTGGGTACCCGGACATAGGGGCATTGAGGGTAATATGCTGGCTGACCAAATAGCCACATCAATTGCATCACAAGATATCCATCCTACGACTGCACTGCCTGCCTTAGATCTAAAGCCTTTCATCCGAAAGAAACTCAGAAGCCACTGGCAGCGCTTATGGGATGCTGAAACAAATAATAAGCTTCACTTGATTAAACCAAAACTAGGTTATTGGCCCTCCGTAACAAAAACACGACGAACAGATGTCCTATTCTGTCGTCTTAGAATAGGACACACATATGCCACACACAGTTTTCTGCTAACTGGAAATGAACCACCATCCTGCGGTAGATGCGGTGAAAGGCTCACCGTCCTCCACGCTCTCCTGGAGTGTCGGGAAGCCGAAACAGAGAGAAAGAAACACTTTCCGCTAGCATACCGGCAGTACATCCCCCTTCATCCTGTAATGTTTCTTGGTAAAGAACCGTTGTTTGACACCAGAGCAGTCCTAAATTTCATAAACGATGTTGTCTTACATGTTGTTAGCCTTACGAATTTGTAGCACATCCTCTCTCCAGAGGACGCTGCTGCGATAATATATTTTTGTATAGCACATGCCTTCAGGCCCTTCTGTTCTAAGGGCTCTCTTAGGCAGTAGTGCTTCTTGCAAACGTTTACCTTCATGTATTTTTAAATATCATCATTCTATCACAATGTATCTTTTGTGTTCTTAGTAGTACTGACTAGTCATTGCCATAACTTTATTACATATAGCTTTTATGCGCTTTACAGAGATTGCTTTTTAGACCCTTTACAACTTACGTCACAATCACTCACGTAATTCACCTACCCACTGCAAACCCATCAACACTGACCTGGCGCTCTTTGGTCATAATTGGCCCTTGCGCCATAAAACAACAAATTCATCATCATCAATCCCCGTTGTTGTAGCATCTTTGTGGGCCAATGAGAACAGACAATTTTGCGGAATGTGGCAATGACCCCAACAGCATCCCAGCAGACTATATAGTCAATCTATCCTTTTTTTCAAAAGTGGGCTGACCAATTGCATACTACGGCGGAAATTTTCGCCCAATCACGCGGCACAGAGTTTTACGGAATATATGCGCGTTGAAAAATGGCAGTCTTCGATCGCTTTGACGTCACAGTATACATGAGCGGTAAGCATCGCGAATAAAGTAATACTAAAACCTTTATCTAATGATCTCTATTCACCTATATCACATATGTTTTGCAAGTTTTGTATTTCTTTGTTTCATTGGGTTATTAAGGCAGACTTGAGTTATTGTTTACTATATATTTTTAAGCGCCTGTGTGGCATGATAAACGAGCCCACCGTTTTCCGGTTTCCATATCTTCAAAATTTGGTTATGCCCACTCTAAATTTTTTTAGCAGCGTTGAGAGCAAGGTCGGTCACATATTGGACGCGGAAGGCGTAGGTAGCTCTATTATCGTAGGTAGCGTAGTATCGGTTGCGTAATCAGCTGGCTGATTACGCAACCGTCAAACGTAGACGAGGAGCCTGCCAACTAAGTGAATTGAGACTGGAGAAGAAGGAAATGAAACATACGCTCAAACGGTTTTTCACAAGGAAGCAAAATAAAAGAAAAGCGCCGTGAAATAAACAATCATGGATAAACACAACCGAATAAGTTTTCATGATATGCTAGCGAGAGTAGCGGAAGCGTTTACTCTCTTTTTTCGCCTCATCTACGGCGCGATAAAGTAGCGAAAGAAGAGCTTCGTGCTCCTTATCCACTCCTGCTTCCTTCCTCAGAGTTGATATAATTTCATGTAAGTGTCCCCTCTCGCAGCTATCCCCACTCACACGCTCGATTCGCCCGCCGCCGTCGACAACCGGAAGGAGGCGGAGCTAGCAACCCCCGAGTAATAAGCTCGGGTGCACAGGAGGCGACGCCGTAAAGCGCAAGCAAAAGAGGCAGCAAGCGCAAACGCGCGGCGAAACCGTCAAGAACCGCGGCTTCACAGGACCAGGGATCGCCCTCGCTCCCACGACACCATGCACCACGCTCGCGCCGCACTCCTGCTCGCCGTCGCCGCCCTGGCGCCTTCGCTGTGCCTGGGCGACGAGGCCGGCTGCAAGGACACGAGCGGCACCTACGAGACGTCGTACACGTGCGAGGGCTTCGCGGACGCGCGGGACTTCGGTCGCCACCTGGACCGCGGCCACGTCCCCCGCTCGTCGCGGGGTCTCAGCTTCATCCTGCGCGATTCGCGTCCGCGCGACTTCCCCGTCGGCTGGCTAGAGGGCGTGAACGCCACTCTGCTCGAGTTTCAGAACGTCTCGCTCGCGTCGCCGGAGTCGTACGACGCGGTGCTGTCCGGGCTCGCCGGAGACGCGCCGGCGTCCTCCGTCGAGCGCCTGGTCTTCAGGTATACGTGTGGTCGATGCGTGCGTTTAGCGATGTGTGTACCAGGTACTTACATGCATCCATGTACTATATGCATGCATGTATGTACTACGATTGAGTATACGGGAAAGAAATGATTGAGGACCATAAACGAGAAGTTGTAAGAGTTGGGTTGAAGGTTGATAAGCAAAAGAAAACAAAATGGGCGATTCCACGCCAAACGTCCTAGACATTGTGCTCGACGCTCTCTAATGTTATTCCAAAAATTGCGGGCAATCATTTTGGTGCACTATTTGACCTCCTTGGCTATGTTTTCAAGAAAAAAAAGTTTTGCTACCAACGATTTGAATGTTGCCACAGTGAGCGCAACGTAGGTTGCGAAACAAAAAAACAAAAAAAAACACCCGCCGGAATATATACACGGAGTACCTTGAATATCTCGCAGATGCTAGAAAAGTAATTGTGTTTTTTATTCTTCCCCATTGGCAGCCGGTAATTTGTCTCACAATGTGGTTTGCACTAAAGCAATACTGTAATTCTGCGCCCATTTCGACTATTTTTACAAGGTTCTACGCGTTTTGCAGATACTACCGAACTGCATCAAATGGCTGGGTAGTTGGCAGTAAGTGGGTCAAAAAAACTATTGAAGTTGGTGGGAAATAAGGTTCGAAGTGGAAGAGGCGCAAACGTTGAAAAATGTGCGAGATGCCTCATGTTCAGGCACACATACAGGGTGTCGCAACTCTCACGTACCAAGATTTAAAAATATGCAAATGCCGCATAGCTGGTCAGAAGCAAGGTAATGTTGTTTGTCGTCTCTTAGAAATACTCAGACTAACTTTTGCCTTCCGCCTAATCGCATAATTAGTCTTGATTAATTATACACTTATCAAATATTACGAGTAGATGAAAAGTGTCGATGAGAAAATGGTAGAGCAACATGAAAAACTCCCCACGCAGCTTTCCGTTGCTCAGCACGTGTCACACAAAAGCGTTTTTTCTGAGCGTGAAAGAAGCCCGCGAATACACGCAAAGGGCCTCGAGCGGCCAGTCCCGTGGCCATTTTGCGAAACATGGAAGTACTCTGGCATAGTATCCAAACGGCCAATTTCCCTGGTTAATCTCTCTGCCTTTCATTTCTTGTTGCTTCTGCTCTCTCACTTCTTTAGGCTTTACTTTTGCTCGCTTCGACCTGTGGCGAGGTTATAATGGACAGGTGGCCTGACCAGGAATACACGATGGTGCCCTCGGCGCAGCAGAATAGACGCCACGGAAAGACACAGCCTAACCAATTTCTAGCATCTACGCCGCTTCTTGAACTCTTTGAAGCTTTTCCCGGGGTATTCAGTTGGTTTAGTTACGTTCAATGACATAGAGTCCGACTGCTGTGTGTTGTGCCCGACGTGTTCACACGAGAGGCAAACGCCGAGCGTCTTGGTGTTCCCTGCGCAGCTACGACAGCACGCTTCCAGCCAGCTGGGAGACCCTGCGCAAGCTGCCGCGCCTCAAGACTCTCGGGCTGGTCAAGATGAGCGGCCTGAGGCTGGACCGCGACTTTGGCCTCCTGCCACGCACCGTGCGTGGCGTCAGCGTGCTGCACTCGAGCGTGGATAGCGTCGAGGAGGGCTGGCTCGCCGAGCTGCCCGATCTCGAGTACGTGGTCATCCGAGACTCCAAGCTCGCCCGCTTCTCCCGGAGCATGCTGCCCACGCCCGCGCTCAAGCTGCGGAGCATCGACCTCGAGTGAGTGCGCCCGCACGGTGCTGCTGGGCGTCGGAGTGGGAAATGCCGGTTGACAAACTGAGGGGGTGACTTCGTCGCAAGGTGCCTGCGCTTCACGCTACAGAAAAGAAAAAAAAAGATTCTAAAATAGTAGCTATACCGCTTCATTTGCGTAACATTCGCTGACTCTATAATAAATCCGAAGCTCAAACGCGCGAGCTATCCATAAGCTACGTCGATGTTCACTTAGCAAACGCGATTACCCGGTACAACTTGTCGTGTGCTATTGCGTGTGATGACAACGTTTAAAATATTTTTGGGATCATCTACAATTTCTTTAATGATGCTAATTTGGGAGCCTTGTCTCGCTTTCCCGAAAAACATAATTATAGACAACTGGTTCAACAATACAACTGGCGGGGCATTTGTTAGGAACAACTACGAGCTCAGATTTTCAATTCGCGCATTATACACGACGGCTATGAAACGCTACATGCGGTAATACCAGCGTCCCGCTATTTTAAAAAATTAAATAATGGGGTTTTACGTGCCAAAACCACTTTCTGATTATGAGGCACGCCGTAGTAAAGGACTCCGGAAATTTCGGCCACCCGGGGTTCTTTAACGTGCACCTAAATCTAAGTACACGGGTGTTTTCGCATTTCGCCCCCATCGAAATGCGGCCGCCGTGGCCGGGATTCGTTCCCGCGACCTCGTGCTCAGTAGCCCAACACCATAGCCACTGAGCAACCACGGCGGGTCCCCGCTATTTTGCGACTTTTATTCTTCTTGCGCTGTCATGACGTACGCTGTAAAAAAAACAGCCATCACTTTTATTGGTCACAGTTTTATTATGTTTAACAAGCCATCGGCGAAATTCAGACATTTCTATCGCTGTGAATAAGCAGAAAAAACGAGAATTACGAACACCTATGAAAATAATAATAATCATAATAATAAATTGTTCGTGATAATAATACAACTTGTTTGATACCGCTTGCAATGCGTCATGGTGTATGCCTCACAAAATGACGGCTCACCATCATTTTAACGGTTAAATGCCTGGAAACAATGCTGCCAAGATGTTTCTCGTCATTTTCTGCAGCCTTTTCTGCACCGTATCATAATGTATCGCAATCACGCATGTCATCTTTAGCAATATCACGCGTCATTCGGCGACCGTGTTAAAAGAAATTGCGCATTGTACAAGCACGATGTACGTGCTACGAGTTTTATCCATGTTGATGCTTGCCTACGTAACGGCTCTCTAATCCAGCTACTTCAACAACTTTATGTTAGAAGCCACGGGATATACTAAGGAGCCAGCAAAATAGTCAGCAACATTACTCTAGTTATTGCTTCGCTTTGTATTTATTAAGGGTGCGGTCATTTTAACGCTTCTAGAACAAAAACGGCTGGTGTAATTACCCCTGTCGATATTGTACTCAGCCGTCGGTAATTCTTTAAAATTTATGCTCTTGATGGCCAGCGTCAGGGCGCCCCTCATCCTGGCGGACTGGTCAGAATTATAAGGCGCGCAGTGTGCTCGAGTGCAGCAGTTTCCCTTTTGTACCTATAGACAAGAATTTTCTGTTGTCGTAGCTCCCAGCTATGTTCTGTCGGGAACTGGAAAAACAGGCGAACAAACTGCCGTTGTAGCGCTCAGCCTGCTCTTACCGCATGCTTGCCGTCAGTGTCCACTACCACGGAGTAAAGAAAAGATAGGTGGGTACATTACGCAACAACGTTGAAGCCCTACCCAAGAAAAAAGAAAGAAAGAAAGAAAGAAAGGAGGAAAATCCAGGGGCTTTCCGAGAGTTCTACCGTAACCACG
Source organism: Dermacentor variabilis (assembly GCF_050947875.1). Taxonomy (NCBI): domain Eukaryota; kingdom Metazoa; phylum Arthropoda; class Arachnida; order Ixodida; family Ixodidae; genus Dermacentor; species Dermacentor variabilis. The sequence goes on along the minus strand of NW_027460313.1, from coordinate 9,392,336 downwards.
TGATCGTGTGACACGAGAGGGCAGGCGGTGCGCCGCAGCCCTAAACGCAGCCCCGGACTCGGTGCGCAGTTGTCACAGCCGCTCAGGCGGGTTCCACTTTTCGTTCTTGGTTTTCATTCTCCGACTAGGGGAAAATTCCCGCCGTGCGAAGCGCTGAACGGCGAGCGGAAAGGAGGAGGGAACGGCTTCAGACGAGGTTGGCTCGGTAACGGTACAGGCCACGCCTTCTGCTAAACTTACTACCTCCATGTTCGCTCGACATCAGCAACAAAACCCGCCATCCCTGCGCTGGCCTCGCCGACAGATGACGACTAGAATGTGAATTATGCAAGCCTTGTCTGAATGCGGGACGGAGAGCAAGAAAAATGCTTGCCTATAACATGTTCTGTACACTGCATACCGTTCCCGCAATACAGGGTGTTCCAATTATCAGTCCCGGGGACTCTTTTAGAAAATAAGGTGGATCACTTCTACACGAACAAAACCAAGCACGTACATATTCGCAGTCGGGTCTAGCAGCCACCAGTTCTAATTTTGTCGATAACATTCGATTAGTTAACTATAATTATTTATGCGACTGTGAATTACTATTCTCATTGCAGATGTATCAATTAACACGCTGTAGAGAGTTACAATTATAGGCCACATTGATCCGTGTTGCCTTCGGCACGATACAATGTGCGTGCGTATATTTTGTAGCCGCAAATGAAAGCATGAGAAATATGTGTAATTTATGTAAACGTTTTTAGCTACCGCAAGACTGTCTCGAGCTCATTAACAGTGCACACCTGCGACAGGGGGGTGCGGACGATCTCAGAGAATTTCGTGAACCCCGATATCGCATAGTTCAAGTGAAATACAAGGTTTATTCTGTTACTATTTTCCAGCTCTGCCTTCTGCGAATGGTTGGCCGCACGCAGTTTCTATGTTCAACTAGTGCGCTTCAGCAGTAAAATGGCCTTAATTTTTTTTAAGAGCTTACCACCACACGTGAGGTTTCTTCTGCTTCAGGACCAGTTTATGTTTTTCGGCCTCGTCACGATGCTAACTTGTTTGGACAAATTCACTCATATTATGTCAATCTTTTCATTCCTGTATTGTGGCTAGTTCAACAGGGACAGACAAGTGAAGGAGGTAAAGCAGCCGTTACAGTTCCAGCAAGTGCCCGCTTTTATCTTTTGTGCTGCCTTCTTTTTTAGCCCCTCTGTTAAATTTGTGTAGTTCTCCATGAATGCCTATCAAGTGGATCGGTTTCTACACTGTTTTCGAGCGTGACTGACATCTCATTTTCCCTCGCGAAGCTTTTCTGGGGGAATAGGCGCCTTGGTTCCCTGTATGGGTGCTAGCATCACATTAATTGTCCCTCATTCCCCTTCCTGTAGCAACGTTGCGCTGCTGTCGAACAAAATTAACGATGAACGCTTTATTGCGGGCATTGACTGAATGTAAATATTCCTTATCGTCTTTCAGTCTGCTTACCTCCTTCCAAGGCGCAAGGTAGCCAACCGGGCTCATCCTGGTTAACTTCCCTGCCTTAACCTTATCGCCTGTCTCTCTCTCTCTCTTTTGAACTGTACGTGGTAACGTATGGGTTTTAGATGTTTTCTTACTAAAATGACAGTGGCGCATTTCTCTTTCGCTGCAAGCTACAACGAGTTGAGCCTCATTCCGGATGGATTCGGCGATGGATTTCCGGCACTGGCGTTCCTCGACCTGGAGGGAAACAAAATCACCACCATCGAGGAACAGGAACTTGCCGGTGTGCTGAGTGACACCGGGACTGTTGTCCTGCTTGGAAGTAAGTCTCGACGAGGGAATGTCACTTATAGATGTAGAGTGTAGAGACAGTGACCTGGAAATTGCACCATTTCATGCAGCTCCATGGCGTGAAGCAACGAGTCACACCCGTTGGAATCACATGCATGAGCATATGACTTACACTGCCATAATTAGCGAGGACGAAGGGCGATGCTTGAACGGTCACACATGAAAATGATTATGCTACGACAAGATAACAAGGGAACGCGCAGAAGCTAGAAAAATGTGGAAATACAGTAAATATAAAGGAGATAATAAACAAAATTATCGGAAAGACTGGCTTACATTCAGTTAGGCAAAATCATGCCGTGCCATCCCAGCCTATCTCACCATGGCGGAAACCTGACAAAATATATAAGGCATTGCCCTAGCTACCTTTGGCAGCCCCCGCGATGGCATATTCTGCCATTGAGCACGAGGTGGCGGCTTCTCATGCTAGTGGTAGCGAGATCGGGATACCTTAGAACACGCACCTATAAAGCGAGATACAAGAAGGAAGAAGCATGTGTTTGCTGCGGTAAAGCTAAGGAAACTATGGAGCATGTTTATTAGAATGTGAAGACGTCTACCCAGCGGTCGATTTAGGCACCACTGGCATCCTTGAAGCCCCTGGGTTCAGCAGGAGCAGTGGTAAAGCAAACATGTCCGCAATAGGCATTAGTAAGAGGCGATTGGATGATTGGTGGAAGAAAAACGGGGAAACGACAAAAGAAGGAGACGTACAAAAGCACAGTTCGCACTTGGGGATAAGAAAATTTGATTGTGTGAGTTCATAGCATTTTTTTCTTTTTTTATTGTTTAACCTAGGTAGGACATTAGCATGTAGGTAGCATTAGAGCTTGGTGGCACAACCCACCTCACCGTTCCAAAGGGGACGCTCATAACATACATCCATCCATCCGGTAGCTACCGCTTTCCCATGACAGCTGGGTGCAAGATGTCCATCTTCTAAGATCAGTGTACATGTAGGGGAATCAAGGCTGATCTAGGCTAAACCGGGGCCCTACACTACAATTGTCTCCTCACTCTCCAGGCGTATCTTTGGGATGCGAAACTATGTCACTTACGAATAATTATTCAAAATCTTCGTGCTAAGGGTTTTATAGCGAAGCTGTATATGGCTAGCCGGTTCGTCCGTCCGTCTGTCGCTTGTATGCCGAAAACTCCTCCGGCGCAACCATATGCGCATGCGCAAAAAAAAAAGAGAGAGAGATAAAGGGAGGTGCGCGATTGGCTGCGCCAGTAGTGAGTCATTCTGCTCGCGGCCACAACGCCGCGAGCAGAACCAACACCACCTAGATAGCACAAGGTCTTTTCACTCCGATCCATGACGTCATGTTACCTGGCCCGACTGCCATAGAATCTAATTGGGATGTTCCCGACTAGGCAACAGTGATCTTGACGTCACCGCTTTCACCGCGCCAGCTTTGTCAATGGAAACTTAGGGCCAGGTAGCGTGACGTTTTGGATCGTAGTAAACAGGCCTTGTGCTATCTAGGTGGTGTTGGCAGAACCGGGAACGAGCTCGTCTACGCCGTGCCGATGCTGCTGCCCGGGCACAACAGGTTCGTGCAGCCGAGCGCAAGCAGCAACTGCGTACCGAGGATCAGGCAGCCTACCAAGCCCTCGTTTAATGAACCGTCGGGATTAACCCAGTGATAAACACCGGGGTCGCATGTCTCAGCTTCGCTGGTTAACCATCTGTACGGAGTGCTTGGGTAATGATTTGTTTAGTTAAACACACATCACATGGGAAGACTGCTTCGGACAGCAAGTAATCACAGCGCCTGTTCAGAACATCAGAAAGAAAACTTGGCTTTCGACGCGAACGAAGAAGCTATCAAAATGTACAGAATTACAGAAGGCCTTACTTTTTCCCTTTTTCCAGTTCACAAACGTAGGAGCATACGTGTTCGCCTAAGACGAGCATCTAAGAGACATAATATAGGCGGCACGATGTGGTATTGTTGCCCCTGTACACCTTCTGTCTCGTTGAAAGCCCTGTCTCGAGATTGAGTTATTAAACTGGCGATGGCAGACACCCGAATGGCCGTTAAAGATCGTTTGAATTTTTTTCACGCCTTTGTTAGAACGCGTCCCGTTGTGCGATAAGCAAATGCACAAAGCGACTGTCCTTGGGTCATAACAACGCCTCCCGTATGGATCATTCATCATCATCATCAACATCAGCCTGGTTACGCCCACTGCAGGACAAAGGCCTCTCCCATACTTCTCCAACAATCCCGGTCATGTACTAATTGTGGCCATGTCGTCCCTGCAAACTTCTTAATCTCATCCGCCCACCTAACTTTCTGCCGCCCCCTGCTACGCTTCCCTTCCCTTGGAATCCAGACCGTAACCCTTAATGACCATCGGTTATCTTCCCTCCTCATTACATGTCCTGCCTATGCCCCCCCCCCCATTTCTTTTTCTTGATTTCAACTAAGATGTCATTAACTCGCGTTTTTTCCCTCACCCCCATCTGCTCTTTTCTTATCCCTTAAAGTTACACCCATCATTCTTCTTTCCATAGCTCGTTGCGTCGTCCTCAACTTAAGTGTAACCCTTTTTGTAAGCCTCCAGGTTTCTGCCCCGTAGGTGAGTACTGGTAAGACACAGCTATTATACACTTTTCTCTTGAGGGATAATGGCAACCTGCTGTTCATGATCTGAGAATGCCTGCCATACGCACCCCAGCCCATTCTTATTCTTCTGATTATTTCCGTCTCATGATCCGGATCCGCCGTCACTACCTGCCCTAAGTAGATGTATTCCCTTACCACTTGCAGTGCCTCGCTACCTATCGTAAACTGCTGTTCTCTTCCGAGACTGTTAAACGTTACTTTAGTTTTCTGCAGATTAATTTTCAGACCCACTCTGCTGCTTTGCCTCTCCAGGTCAGTGAGCATGGATTGCAATTGGTCCCCTGAGTTACTAAGCAAGGCAATATCATCAACGAATCGCAAGTTACTAAAGTATTCTCCATTAACTTTTATCCCCATTTCTTCCCAATCCAGGTCTCTGAATACCTCCTGTAAACACGCTGTGAATAGCATTGTAGAGATCGTATCTCCCTGTCTGACGCATTTCTTTATTGGGATTTTGTTGCTTTCTTTATGGAGGACTATGGTGGCTGTAGAGCCGCTATAGATATCTTTCAGTATTTTTACATACGGATCGTCTACAGATCACGAGTCAGATCACGAAGCTCAAATGAGGATGATTGAACGACCCCCCAGGGCATCACTTTGGCGGTGTGACAACGAATGCATGCCGACGTTATGAGGATGATGGTATAAAGGTGACGGCATGACGGTAGCCGGATGACAAAGCTGGAATGGCGATGATGCAATGAAAACGATGGCATAACGATCAGGAGCACACGCTTAGTGGCCCAATCTATTAGAATGCTTTGGCCACTCCGCTGGCGTAGAAGGCGTGACGACGACGCCCTGACGAGACCCAGATCACTCAGGTCACGGAGCTGAATTGATGACTATGGAAATGCCACACCGTGGTTACGAAGCTAGTTTGACGACTATGGAATTGCTACGACCGTATCCCAACCAAGAGCACTGCTTACAGGCCTAAGCTGGTGACAACTTCGACCAGTTGGTGAGGGTCAGAAGATAGATAGATAGATAGATAGATAGATAGATAGATAGATAGATAGATAGATAGATAGATAGATAGATAGATAGATAGATAGATAGATAGATAGATAGATAGATAGATAGATAGATAGATAGATAGATAGATAGATAGATAGATAGATAGATAGATAGATAGATAGATAGATAGATAGATAGATAGATAGATAGATAGATAGATAGATAGATAGATAGATAGATAGATAGATAGATAGATAGATAGATAGATAGATAGATAGATAGATAGATAGATAGATAGATAGATAGATAGATAGATCACAAAAATACAGCAAGCGTTCCGAGTGTACAATGTCTCTACCACACTGTTATGACGTCATAACAATGGTTTCACTGCTGTAAGGACCCTGCGATAACACGGCTATTCATGAAGTCTCCCTACATTTCAATCTCAAGTGGAGCTACTACGCGCCTTCGCTTTCATGAAACATCGGCGGCTTCACTCGCGCGGCGCCTCTGAGCATATTACCCCTATTCAAGCTCAATGTAGCTGGGATGCGGCAAGTGATACAACCTCTCTTGCACTAGCGTCACGATCCCCTTTCCAGATTTTTTTTTTTGCGTTTACATTCCGTGCGCAGCATAACATAAATTTAAGTTGAAGGTGAGCGCGTCGTCGTTAGTCTTTCTTTTTTACATATTTGCCCCGTCTTTCACACTGTTATAAATGCTTAATCTCCGGGTTGTTGTTGTTTTCTAGGGCGACCCTCTGACACTTGGCTGGAACAAGTCGCGTGCACAAATATGTACACCGTGACCGTAGATGCTCATATTGTGCATTCAAAGAGGCTGTTTGTCTCGTGTTGTAGTGAATTACCGAAATGAAATAGACCAGCTGGCAAACTTGCTCTTTCTGAACGACGCAGACAACCGCCTCCACTGCGACTGCAAGCTGGGCCACCTTCGGCGCCACTCGGACCGGCGGCTGCGCGCCCGTTGCCACTCTCCGGACAAACTGCGAGGACGCAGCGTGCAGAGTCTCACAGACGCCGAGCTTGGTTGCCCAAAGCGTTAACGTGGGCAACGCGAGCACGCGTCGCACTCGATGTATCATCTGTTGCACTTCTTCCACACCATTTCAGTGAAAGTAAATGCTCTCTGCCTGCTTGATCCAACCACGGTTTCTTCTCGAGTTCTCCTCTTGCATTAAACATCTCGCTCACCTCGTCTAGGTGCTTCCGTCATGTACTTCAATGCAAATTGTAGATATTTGGATATTTGGATTCTTTGGATATTGTCCGGCTTGTGCATCCTTCACTGGTAAGAACTAGCAGAATGCAACATTAGCACCATAAATTTTAACCCATAATTACCGCTACCTGGAGTTTGGTATTTCAGAATTCTGATTTAAGAGCGTGGAACCTAGCGGAATGTCCATAGTAATACTTTGGATACACTGCAGCGACCTTTCAGTTGTTCTAAGTTTAGCTAACCAATTACTAAATGCTTAAGTAATCCAGAAATTATTTTGCTACTTCAATAATGTTTAAAAAATTTAAAACCGAAGCTTTTTTTTTTTTGCGAACCTTGCCAGTTTTCGTGACCATGACTGTGGCACGGCTGTTCCCTTAAAGGAAAAGCACACCAATCACAACAAAGTACGCGCGCTGGGCGCGCCGCTGGTGTGCTTGCACCACCACGAGATGTCGCTCGCATTCGCGGAGCCGATGGCGCAAGCCACCACCCCGTCCCAAAGGGGACGCTCATAACGTTCATCCATCCATCCGGCTGTGCGGGTGAAAGAAAAAAAGACAAGCAAAAAAGATTGAAAGCTCGCCTTTGTGCAACCGCGGCTGCACGGTAATGAGGAAGTGTGTGTGTGTGTGTGTGTGTGTGTGTGTGTGTGTGTGTGTGTGTGTGTGTGTGTGTGTGTGCGTGTGCGTGTGCGTGTGTGTACTCGTTGAGTCTCTAGGCACGCCCACAAAAGTTCGCTGTATATAGATTACAACTGGTTGGATTTTCTGCATTTTTATAGCATGTACTTGGCATGGCCAGAAATGTAGGGGAAATTTTTCTTAATATGAATTGACATTTAGGCTTTTTGGGGTAGAAATATTATCAATTTTTATGAATACGTAACTTATGCGGCAGCTTTTTCAACGCACATCAGTGTGTTAGTTTATATCTCTCATCTTGGATCAAAGCTTGCAACCACAAATAACCACTGCTCATTGCCATATGTAAGCCGAGAAGTTGTTCTGCGCCCTTCCCAGCACATGAAGCGCTCGAAAATCTGAGTAAAGAAATAAAAGTTACATTTCACTCGAACTCTCATTTCGTGCACGTACGACTTCGTAAAAACAAAGGACGAAGGTTTTCTGCCCCGCCAACTTTAAGGTTGACCACCGTGTTTATGCGCAGGCGTGACCGGACACTGTTTCTCTCTGTTTTCCCGTATCGCCTTTATTGCATGCTTACAGGATGATGTTCCTTAACTCCACGTGCTTGTGCCACCATGTGATTCATCATTCTACACAGACCCGCAAATAAACTCTGTGCATGTATGAACTTGTACTGTGAGTGTATATGAACCGTAGCGTGTAAACTGTGCCTTACTTATTGTATTATTTTTTTGTGTAAATCTGCTATTCCAGAGTATTTGCTTTACGCAACAAGCAGTAGCCGGCACAACTTAAAGTCGCAAGGTATTAGCAAATATATGTTGCTAATACCTTGCGCTTGCCGCGCTGGCGCTTGCCGCGAGCTTCATTTCTCTAAGAACCACTTTCTTCTTTCGTGGATCGATCACTGCTGGTTGGTGGTGTGTCACGGTTCGTAGCTCTGGACTAAACACAGACACATGTTAATAGACGCATGCAGGAAGAGCACTGCTTCTGCTTTTCTCTGTCTCCTCGTTTTTCTTTCTTTTTTTTACGGGATAAAGCTGCACTGCCTTCTGATTAGTTTTCCGCGCGTATACCTGCTTAATTACATCCATATGCGTACTATAGCACAAGTCGCGTTGGCGGTACTTCAGCGCTTAGTTAAGCAGATTACGTGAACAGGCCAAATACACGAGCTAGTTAACATACCGAAATCATAATGTTCAAACGTGGCATTCCTGACAGGGATGTAGCCGGTCGGCAAAAGGCACCACCAAACGTCACTTTTCCGAGCCTTTTTTGAAATATTCACCTCGGAGCCTAACGAGCATCATGTGATGAGAATAAAGATGCAGTAAGAACTGCGAACTCTTGGCATCTGTGACGAAGAAACGGAGCGATATGTTTCATTGGCCATGAGAGCTTAGCACCCATGATGAAAGCGGCACTTGCACTCATAAGGGTGACACCCAAGTGCAAGCAAGAAGTCCAAAACGAACACGATTACACTTATCGGCATAAGGCGAACTGCGCAATGTGCTTCTCTTGTCGCAGCCAACGAAACATTTCTTGCGAGGAGACGTGTGGCGGCGAAGAACTGCCACGAAGTACAGCGTTACTGTCTGACGGGAATCTGTAGAAATGATGCATTATTGCGATCCACGAAAACCGCTCACATCACAAGAGCCGAAAAACATCAGCATCTGCACTGCAAGCGCCTGTGCACGCGATTTACCCCAATGCTCGACGCGCGGCGCCCTTCACGTGTGATATTCTCCTGTGGGGCCATCTTCCATGGGCTGGTACCAAGAAGAACCGACGGGTTGTACTCAGACTTGTACACGACACAAAAACCGTAAGTGATTGCGATTGCAATTACGTGATTCAAAACTAATTAATTATGGTTACTAATTACTCACCCAGAAAAAACAGAGCAATTGCTAAAAAGTCATCGATTACTTTGCTGTTGCTGTAATCCCTATTTTATTAGGATTGCACAAATACAGTACAGTCGGCGTCGCCCTTGTGTAGAGCGCGTGAACGACGGTCGCCGGGGCGCTCCGCAGCCAGCCAGCGACGTCTGTCGGTAGTGGCTGGGCCCGAGATTAGATGCGTCGGCCGCACGTGCCCAGGCACTTCTTATCTCGAGCCCAGCGGTTATCGTTAGACGTCGCTGGCTGCCTCCGGAGCGGCCAGGCGGCCGCCGTTCGCACGCTCTACACAAGGGCGACGCCGACTGTACATGGAACGAGGTGGCCTGGCTCTTTCAAGGCGTCCACTATAAACCCTTCACACGTTCTTTATCGTCACCAGGAATTGTGCTTCAAATTTTTTTTGATCATCTCCCCTCGTTTTCTTGTGAAGACATGTGGCAGCGATACTGAAAACCCGTTCAATGTGCGCGCCGGAGAAGGGATGCGCTGCGTTGTAACGTACGAAAACCTTGCTCACCAAATTGGGCACAATTTAGGTTACTGAGTGCCGCGGTGCTCAAATCTGGGTCGTATACGAAGCGCAAGTGTTTCATTGTCCTGGGAGTAGGGGAAGCGCTCCCGATAGCAATAGGGACTTCGGGAGTTTCCTGTCAGTCATCAACCTCCCAAGTGTAGCCAATCCGCAACACTGCCATGTTCAGGAGATAGAGGCATAGCTGCAGGACGCTCATTGTGGGAGGCGGTAACCCACGTATGTGCTTTTATCCATTTGACATAACAGTTTTAGCCAAATTTAAATGCCAAAAGCTGCGTCGCGTTTTGTTGCTTGTATTGGTCAAAAATGTAACTGATTACATGCAATTCTTTTTTAACAAGATAATTCAATTACAACGACGTTTACTGAGTAACCAAATTTATCGTTAATTTACAGATTCACCAAAAGAACGTAAGTGATTACAAGTAATTTATTTCTAATAATTACAAGTCTCTTACGTATTAAACGAGAAGAAAGGGGGTTAACCGAGGGGCCCGATTTTTATTAGTCATATCATAGGAAGCCAACAAACACTAACACGCGAAATGCGAAGGTTGTGGGATCGTTCCCCACCTGCGGCAAGTTGTTTTTTCATCCACATTCATTTCCATTACTTTATCGTTTCTTTATTTCATTTACTAAGCACAAGTAATTTCCCCTATGTTGTCCTTGGTGTCAGTGTTTGTTGGCTTCTTATGTTATGACTAATAAAAATTGGGCCCCTCGGTTAACCCCCTTTCATCTCGTTTAATACATAACGAAGGTCTCGAATCCGGAAGCATTGATGCCTTCAGGTAGCATGTGTGGGTTTATTGACCAGCTGCCTTCACCCAAAAAGGATCACGTTCTCGTGACGCCTGCAGCAGAAAGGACATTCCACGTCTGCCGCCAAGGTCTGTGAGTGGCTGGCGCTGGCTAACATTCCCAGGGTTCTGCTAGGAAACATAACTACCCAAGAAAGTGAATGGGGAAACGGCGCCAGGATAGCTCAATTGGTAGAGCATAGCACGCGAAATGCGAAGGTTGTGGGATCGTTCCCCACCTGCGGCAAGTTGTTTTTTCATCCACTTTCATTTCCATTAATTTATGGCTTATTTATTTCATTTATTAAGCACAAGCCTGTTACGTAGCAGCTTAACCATTCAGCTGCCAATTCCAACACTCCTCAGGGAGTTCGGGATACCTCCAGAGAGCTCACAGGGAATACGTTCATATGTGCCTTTCACATCGAGAAAAACGCTCAACAGATATTCGCTTGGAAGTTCATTCTCGCTCGAAAAAGGCAGCCAGGTCAATGACGCTGTTGATAGAGGAACAGACACGACCGAACCCTCCTGCGGTGGTGTTGTATTTGCATTTATATGCAGAGTTCATTTGTGTAACTAACCGATCGGTTCTCTTTTTTTGTCTTTGTCAAGAAATGTAAAAGTTAAAATGTTTGGAAGAGAGCGAACCTCTGGCATTCAGGGTTTATCTGGTTTGTTCCCCATTCACAGCTTTTTACAACTAATAACATTGTGCCTTTCATCCACATCGGTTCTTCAACGACAAGCCTTTCCATCAAACAGACGGAATCTGCATTGGATCATGCATCGCACCATTGCCAAATGATATGTGCTTAGCACAATGTGACGAACGCATTCAAGCGCGCATTGACACGGCTTTCGTGACTAAAGGTTTTCAGTTCGGCGTTTGTCCAATGTATCTCGCTTTTTCCCGTATAAAGTTGCGTCATAATGTTGTGTTACATAGAAGAGGGAGGCGAATGCCCCTTTCTACCCCCTCCCCCCTAAGAGATGCCGACACTTCTACCAACATAATTGAACTTGCAGTGTGCATAACCCCTCCCTTCCTCTGAACCCTATTTTCACTTCTGATAAAGGACCCCTTAATTCTACCCCTGATTCACCTCTGGCATGAACTCAATGTGCTAGAAATGATCAAGTATCTGTATAACTGCTTTTGATTACTAGTAGCCCATACCACAATTGTATTGCATGCAATTTCTGAAAAGACTGTCCGGAAAAGAAACAGCCTACGCGGACACGACAACTTAAAGCCTAAATCGAGCAGCAATATGGTATTGCACTGCGCTATATGTACACATTGGTAGTACCGACATTTAGACCAAACTGTCATAATTGCAAGTTATAGAAAACAGCTCGCCACAGAAATTTTCGAAGCATCGTGCATCGATCGGCTTGGCCCGAGTTGCATCAGCGCCCCTTCCATGTCGCTCGCGAAAAAAGATCTTAATCATCTACAACACTAATTGCTGGAGAGCATCACAGTCTCTGATCACTCTTCTTTCTTACTCCGCCTTTCTTTCATTCCTTTTTCCTGACTGACTAACGTTTGGTGCCTTGGGTTTACAGCTGTTTTGGCGTCCCACTGCATTTTGCTCACACCCCCATTACAGCACTTCTTAGCTTTTCATACTCGTCATTTTATCCTTTGACGATCTTTTGGTCAACACATTTATACGATTCATGTTTTCATAGGGTAATCATAGCGTTCTGCAGACACGTGTAGTCATGAGAGTGCGCGGTGGGGCATCATCTCACGCAGTTAGCGATATAGTTATCATTGGTTGCGACGCATGCGCCGTGACTTGAATGGTGAATGTATATATAGGGGGGTTCTTGCAAATAAAGTTAGCTGGAGGTAGCGCCTTGGTTTTTGCTCTTTTCGCCGTCCTTGTCATTGTGCGCTTGACGTGCCTTAAGGAAAATCTTGGTAAAGCTTTAGGCTATAGCGCCCATGTACTTTTGCAAACTTAGGTACAAAGTTCCATAGTTTGCGTACAGCTTCTGTAGCAATGTAAATGTCGCTGCACGCACATTAGCATTACAACTTAAAGCGACACTAAAGGTTAATATTAAGTCACCGTGGACTGTTGAAATACCATCCCAGAAACCTCGAAACACTTGTTTCGTGCGAAGAAGAGACTTATTTTAACAGAAAATGCGTTCTGAAACGTCCGCGTACCTCTAGCGCAGTTTAAATCACCCGCCCTCCGATCGAGGAGTATTGACGTCATGGTCTCATAGTGAAGTTGCGCCGTCGGTGAGTAAAACGGCTCCCGCAGACGGCGCTACGGCTTTTCTGCACAAAACGCGAACGCGCGGCCAGAAAGAGCCAAGATAGAGCCGACAGCAGCGCGAAAGCGGAACTATGATGGCTAGCGGAAGGGAAAGCGCACGACGATAAGCTGGTTCTTTATTTTATGACGCTAACTTCGACGCTCGTTGCAATGGGTGACCCTGACAACGACACATTAGCTCGGGATGCTGGGCTCGAGTTCAGCGATTTAAGCACTGGTGAACGTGACCTGCTGTTGAGGGCTCGCGCTGCCGGCGTCGTTGCGTACTACTACGACGACGGCCTGCTTTGAAAAAGCACTTCACGCGACTTCAGTAAGCCAGCGTCGAACTCATAATCCTCTGGACGAAAGTGCAGCGAGCACACTACGTGATTTTTCTGCTCTTTGCCAGTGCGCTGTGGCAGAGGTACGGCACTTAACCGCTTCGAACGATGAGGTTCACTCGTTGGCACACAGTGATAAGTAACGTTGGATTCGCCGCTGCAACTGCCCTTGGCCAAGTTCCACGGACCGTTCGCGCATCCCACGACATCACATGGACGTGGCATTCTCGCTGCTTGTTCCAAATGCAAGTTTCGCGAGCCAGTAGAACCAGTGCAGCACGACGCGACAAAGAAACAACTGAAACTCCAAAGCGCGCGCGCTCAAAGTCGAGCGCGCAGAGTCGAGCGAAAACGAAACCTTTCGATCACCCATACTACTCAAGGGTAACGTCAAAATGTTATTTTTCCTTAGAATCAAATAGAAGTAGACAAGTAGCATTTTCTTCCGTCTTATAATCTAATGAAGTGATCTTGTTAATACGACTAGTTGAGTATTAGTGACATAAATTATAAGGAGGAGTGCTTTCGTCATCGGGCTAGTACCGGAATGTCGCTGGGGGGTATCAAATCGTGTCATGCATTTACCTCAATTTCTCGGTTACTAAAGCTCTGTTCGCGATTATATTGACGCCTTAGACGTTCTTGAGCATTGCTTTATCACTTTAACTTGACTTTCTGGTAACCTTTAGTGTCCCTTTAACCGCAAGGTCCTTGAATATCTTTTTTTTTCCTCTCACGAAACTCCCGCGTAAAGCTATGGGGAACATATCACATAACGTCCGCAGTAGGCACGTCGAGGCGCTGGCGCACATAGATGGGTACAGGGCATATCGACTGCTACGTTATGGCCGAGTGCTATTAGCCACCTGTAAACATTCTCCGTGCAACGGCTGATTTACCGTTCCGTTTATTTCTCTCTACATCTATCTAACAATTGTGGGCCTTCACGTGCCGGTCCGGTTACAAGGTCGTCGACGAAAAGGAATAGTTTCGGTGACCCGGACCTACGGGTCAAGTGGAAGTGAGCCGTTTTTGCAGCTAGAGACTCTTCACCTCTCTCGGCTTCAAATTTGATTCAAAACACGTCCAGGTGCGTTAAATCTTGCCAGAGGCATTATTCGTGCAGACGTGCTCCCTATGCCGTTCCGAGGATTTATCGAGGCCGGCTGGCTTACTTATCTAAGCCAAAACTACAGTCTCGTCCAGTCACACGGTAGAGTCTAGTAATACGAAGCTGTTCACGGTTCGGATGACACCCTTTCTGCCCACTAGAGCTCAGCAAACACACTGTTTTGAGAGGGGTTGCGTAGGTATCACAATTACATAATCCCACCGCGCCTGAGTTACCAACAAAATAAATTGAGGCTACTATCGTCTATTTGCTTCTGCTAACCAGTCAGCTTCATCCGTTTTACCAAGTTGTTCATAGGCCGTCGTCGCTCAGTAGTTGCGCCGTTCTGCTGGGCACAACGTCCCGGGTTCCGAAGCCTTACCATGTGGCAGCATCCAGTAACCCTATATTAAAACGGTAAACCCCATCAATAAATTACCTAAGCATTCCTCTAAATAAATGGAAGCAAAAACTTGATTTCCAAGTAATGCATGCAGCTTACAGCTATAGCAGGCGCAGTGTACAAGTACTGCAAAGTTTGTGCAAATGATGGCTAGGGTTCACAAGTACTATTTTGAAAGGCAATGCAATTTGGTCGACGAGGCAATCATACAATTATATGGCGAGTAACTTAATCGCAGTCTCAAACAACTACACAATCAACAAACGTGGGCGAGTGTAAATGCGTACAGGCGAATAATAAACTATATGTGGCAGCCTGTGGTCATCAATCAGCTATCATTCAGTGACTTCTAAACCAATGTCATGCGCTTCTAAACCAATGTCATGCTATATTTTGTACAGATAGACAAAAGCAAAAGCAGTTCGCCTTCAAGCGTTTATAAATGCAATAGGGTTGTTATTGCTGCTATTCTGTGCATCTCTTCTTTCTCTTTCTCGCTGTCCCCGCTACTGCACTACTGTCCTGTCTACTGTAGCTGTCCTCGCTACTGTCCCCGCTACTGATGTCCCTCATCTTCGACGACTTCCATGATGTAGGTGCGGTGAAGCATCTACATCACCATGTTTACAGCCGCCACTTCACGCCTCATGACGCCCTGCCTGCGACTGCCACCGTGGATGTTTCTGCAGTTAACGATTACATGTCCACCAGCATCAACCATTTTACAAGTGTTATATGTGTACAAGTTTTATATGTCTATGCGGGGTTATCATTTGAAGTGTTGTGGAATTTTTAAGAATTACATGTGGCAGACACCATAATTCTGGTCCTTGAACTGCATTATTCGAAGAAGCGGACATTACTAACACAATTCTAAGTCGGGCCCTCCCAGCGTCGAGGGAAGTTTTGATGATCAGGTAGAAGGTTATTTTCAGCTGTGTTCCCTGTTTACTTGTTGCGGTCGTCGATCCCTTACAACAGAAGGTCAAGGACGCACGAAGAAGAAAGGCTGAGGCTTAGCAAACAAAAATTTGACCAGCTATGCAAACTTATACATGCGCATGGTTTCGCATAACCTGGAGAAGGTTGCAGGCAGTTATAACGTGCCTGTGCAATTTTCAGCGCCGAACAAGCTTGCCCACATATGCCGGCGCATTTGTCGTATTCGGGAAAGACAAGAACGTACAGGAAAGAACCACACTACACATTTTGTTGAATGCTCCATAGATGTGGTATATATTGCATACGTCTGTCTTGTGGGAAGTCCTACTCGTAGGACAAACTGGCCCATGCGCAAAGGACCGTACACTGGAACATGTGTTATCTGATAGAAATAAAGAAGGTGCGAACTGGTCCATCAATGTTTTTCTTGCAAATATGAGCCACTCTTTCCATACATATGTATTATAGGGAAAAGTAAGAACACGATGGCGAAAGGAATATTAGGAACCTACCACATTAAAAAATACGGAGACAGTTACATCCGGGACACAACTGTTGCCGTGTCATCATCATCATCATCATCATCATTATCATGCTATTTTTTGTCCACTGCAGGACGAAGGCCCTTCCCTGCGATCTCCAATTACCCCTGTCCTGCGCCAACCGATTCCAACTAGCACCCGCGAATTTCCTAATTTCATCGCCTCACCTAAGTCCTCTGCCCTCCTCGACTGCGCTTACCTTCTCTTGGCACCCATTCTGTAACCCTAATGGTCCAGTGATTATCTAACCTACGCATTACATGACCTGCCCAGCTCCATTTTTGCCTCGTAATGTCAATTAGAATGTCTACTATACCCGTTTGCTCTCTGACACAAACCGCTCTGAATGTCTACTATACCCGTTTGCTCTCTGACACAAACCGCTCTCTTTCTGTCTGTTAACCTTATACCTAGCACTCTGCGTTCCATTGCTCTTGGCGCGGTCTTTAACTTCTTCTCAAGCTTCCTTGTCAGCCTACAAGCTTCTACCCCATATGTGGGCACCGGTAAAATGCACTGATTGTACACCTTCCTTTTAAATGATAATGGTAAGCTTCCAGACAGGATCTGACAATGCCTGCCGTATGCGCTCCAACCCATTTTTATTCTTCTGTACATTTCCTTCTCATGATCAGGGTTCCCTGTGAGTAACTGAACCAGGTAAACGTACTCCTTCACATACTCTAGAGGCTGACTCGCGATCCTGAACTCTTGTTCCCTTGCCCGGCTATTCATCATTATCTTTGTCTTCTGCATATTAATCTTCAACCCCACTCTTACACTCTCTCTGTTAAGGTCTTCAAACATTTGTTGTGACGCGTGTTTAATAGCTTGAAAACTTCTTTGAAGCTTTGAAGCACGCAGTGAATAGCAATGGAGAGATTGTGTCTCCTTGTCTGACTCCTTTCTTTATAGGTAGCTTCCTACTTTTCTCGGGCAGAATGAAGGTAGCTGTGGAATCTCTAGATATTTTCCAAGATATGTACGTAAGCGGCCTGTAGTCCTTGATTGCGTAATACCTCTATGACTGCTGGCAACTCTACTGAATCAAATGCCTTTTCGTAATCTACGAAAGCCATATAGAGAGGCTGATTGTACTCAGCGGATTTCTACAGTGGATTACCTCATCAATGACGTAGAAGTGGTCCATTGTGGAGTATTCCTTCTTAACGTCAGCCTGTTCCCTTGTTTTACTAGAGTCATGCGTTGCCCTTATTCTATTAATACTGGAATAAGCTAATGGGCCTATAATTTTTCAATTGTTATCATTCAGATATCACCGTGCTGCTAGTTGTAGCGTAAAACCCATTATCTGTTTCCTTTCCTTTATGTTCAATTGTGGCCCGGTGGTTCTGCGCACGTCTTCACATTATTAAGCACTGTACATGCGATTTTGAAGGCCTAATAAAACAAGTGGTAATGGCATTCGTCATGCCCCATTCCAATGTGTATGTGTTAATTTTCGCTCCTATTCTAATATCCATGCATCAACAACTAGCCCAACAAAGAGTACTCCTACGCTGCCTAGTTTCGTTTTGACCATGCAGTTATCATCTTCATTATTATCAATATCATCAAAGAATGTTTCATCTCCACTTCAACAGGACGATGCCTTCTCCCAAAGATCTCGAATAACCGCTGTCTTGCGCTAGCTGGTTTCCAAGTTTTGCCTGCAAAATTTTCTTATCTCCTACCGAATAATCTGCAGCCCCCCCCCCCTGCACTCCCCCTCCGTTGGCACCCATTCTGTAATTCTAATTGACCGCCAGTTGCCTCACCTACGCCCTTACATGGCCGGCTCAGTACCATTTTTTTCCTCTTAATGTTAACTTGAATATCGGTCATCACCATTTGCTCCCTAATCCACGCCGCTGTCTTTCTGTCTCTTAGCGTTACGCCCAAGTCCGCAATCAGTATTTTATTATTTTGGGGCCATGCCACCCTTTTACGGGCAAGTTCATTTCATTGAAATGGCAGAAGTGTAATGGCTACTCCTACGTGGATTTCGCAACATTTTTCTTTCCGATGGCATTACCCCATGGCTCTGCCTGGTAAGCAAGCCCACTTTTCTTTAATTCTGGACAGATTGCCCAAGTATCTAGTGCGACATATTATGCACTTATGTCTCTTCAAGCGGACACCTTCAAGAGGCAGACATTACAATTGCCGCGCCAAATCACAATCCTCTGTCCGCTAAATAACAAATAATGTTAATAAACTGTCGATTATTCACGAGAACGCACATGTTGCCATATCCGAATTGAAGTCGACCATTACTGAATCCCTGCCCTATTCAACAGATATGCCTGCACTAGTGCCTCTTTCTAACGAGCCATCCTCTAAAAAAATGCGATTTACATTTCTGTTGCACTTAGTTCTTTTTTTGCGCAGCACCCGGAGACATTTTTGGCAAATATATTGCGAGGTTTATTACATGCCTACACAGCCACCGAAGAAGGCTTTAAGGGGACACTACAGGAAAACACTACATAATATTAAATTTGATAAGTTATGTCTTGTGACATGCATAGATGACATATTTATAATGTGGGGACGTAGACAGGACAGTCGAGGTAAATTAGTGACATTTCCACACACCTTTTACTCCCCACAAAAGTCCGCATCGAAATCTACAACTGAGCGCATACCTTTTATGGATACAACCCCATAGTTGATAATGGGACACTAAAAACAACGACGCTGTATAGGAAACGTTTTGACATACAACAATACCTAGCATATACAAGCCACCATCCCAGACATTGCAAACAAGGTATCTTTAAAGGTCAAGCCACCCGAGTACGTCGCATTTGCCGTGCAAAAGACTCGATCACCCTAAGGCAACCTCATCAAACAGGAACCACACGAACACTGCCAAGAACGCCTCTTGTTATTGCTAAACTCTCAAAGGCACCCCAAACGTGAACAAGATCCTCTATAAATACTAGCCAATCCTCCCCAGCAACTACATATTTTCCGCCCCGCCCAGAGCTGTATCCAGGTACAACATTAATATCAAGGACAATTTCGTACAGCGCCGTCCACTGCTGGGTAGAGCGTGCGAACGGCCGGCTTTGCTCTGCGGGACGACACCTGGCAGCGAATGATGGGTCTGAGACAGCGGGCACAGGAGCACGCGCGGCCTAATAAACATGCAAACTTGCTCGTGTTGCAGGTAACCAGAGGGGATGTTCGTAAGCGCCTTCGTTATCTCGAAAAGTCCGTGAACGTGCTTCATTTGTTACGAAATGACCGGCGCGCGTTATCAGCCCATGCGCTTCATTCTGTTTACTTAAAGCAGTACAACCAGCCACTTCAATGAACACAGCCGTATATTCGACGGAGCAAGACTTTATATAGACCAACCAAATTACCGTTCACCAAGTGAGAGGGAATTATCCAGCATCATAACTGATACAAAAGTTTAAATACCTATGTCCTAAGGGATTCAAATTGTAACGTGGCAACCTAGAATAACTAAAAGGTGTTAATTACCTCTGAAATTTTCATATCATTAAGAAGGACGCAGCATTATGTTACGCCACCAGCCATTTTAGATTCTTAAACTTACCTACGGCTCCTTTTCCAGCTCTCCCCTGCCTTTACCATACCACTGAATTTAATATTCAGTGGTATGCGCATATGTCACTCTTGAAAAAAAAAAGGCAAAATTATGCGAGAACCTCTCGAATGTTCACCTCTCTCCTCGCGCTTCTTTTGCAGTTTCTCTTTCTTTAATTTGAAAAACAGGCCCCGACACGTCGCAAACTGCCAAGCTTCAGCAAAGCTTTTTCGCTGCCTATACGCCATAGGATCATGCCACTTCTGTATATCGTCACAACGACGCCTTAACCCATCTACTGAGGCCAACATCCCTTTAGGGACCAACCTAGTCCATTCCACTGCGTATCCCACCCACAAGCTCTCGTTCTTTCCCAGAGGCCCGATGCCAATATCTTAATAGATTCGAAACTTGTCCGACGCACTGCTACTGGGCCCCGCAGGTCAATGTTGCAGCTCATGTATGTACCTTGGGTCGCACCCGCGCTGACCGCCTGACCGGCCCTTCTAAACCGTCAAACGCACGCCGCCTACGACGCCCACGGTTTCTGTACAGTTCTTATAACGCATCCTATTACCTTCGTCTCCCGAGAACTCGCGCTCCTCTCTCTTTCCTTTTTCTTCTCATTCTTTCCTGCTTTTCCACTCTCTCCCCTCGTCTTTCCTACCGCGGCGGCTAGAAACGCCAAATGACAGCACTCATTTTCTCCTTTGCACTCTCTTCCTTTACAGCCTGCCGCCGCCGCCGGAAGCAGGTGTGGTCACCTTAATAACCTGTTAAATGTAATCCACCGGGACGACAAGGCCGCATTTGACAGATAGGTCCCCCGTTGACCTGCGTTGACTACCGTTGAAACTTTGACCGGCCTTTCTGGGGCAATTTATTCCTCTTTTCGTAACTTCTACACCACGGCGAGGCAAAGAGTAGCTTGATTCAGAAGTTTAGCGATTTGAGCCACTTGGTACATCGTGACTTTATGTACGCAGCGCATGATCAACAAACACGAAAAGAGAAAGCGAGGTGGAGACAAACCTCGCAGCTTTATGTGTTTCCGCTTTTCCTGTTTTCTTCTTTTTTTACCTTAACTTATCGAGCGCTGCGTATATGAAGTAAAGATGTACCACCTCATGCTTTTTATCGTAACAGGTAGGCGTGAATTCCGAGAATGGAAAAACAATGCTTAGCAAGAAAAATTATAGCCAGACAATAAACATGGCATAAGTGACAATATATTTGCGCAAACTAGAAATATACAAGATCTCGCGTTAATAAGGGTAGATTGCGTACGAGTTGCAGTAGGAGTGTACGAGAAAAAACTACGCAAAAAAGGCGCAAGTCACCGACAAGTTGCGTCCTTCGCCGGTCCCTCGAGCGACACGACATCGGCCAAATTGTCAGGGCGCAGTCAGGCTTCCGTGTCAGACTTTGCAGAACCGATTTTATGGAAGCCTATAACACCCCCAGCCAAAGCCGGGACGCCCCTGTACTGCTTGAAAAGTATGAAAATTTGTGCGACAATTAATCCGCCGCAGTCAGAATAACGGCGGAGTGCTTGGCATCACAGAAATGGAAGTCCCCGCGCGATGAAGATCTCGTGGTGCTCGCCGCGGGCCAAGGCCGCGCATCGAAGGCGACAACGGCGGACTTCTCGACGCCACACGCGGAGCCAGCCACGCAAAAGCTGTGGGTGTACTCCAAGCAAGGCACGTCGCCCTTGCGCCAAGACCCACCGCTGGAACAGCGGCTAATACTGCGCAGTACAGCTGCGATGTTCAGGCGGTGGGCGGAGGCTTCGAGAACCCGGGGTTGGTGAAGGCGTCGCCTGGGACGGCAATACGCTGCACCAGCGGCCAGCTCCATCCGCCTGCTGTGAACCACCGTCTTGGGTGCGGAAGCTGGAGCGAAGAGCGACGCCGTGGGTGCACCAACCCATTCACGTCCAGAATGACAAGGGCCGCCTTTTCTGTGCTGCTTACCGCTGTAATAAAAACACTGCTCATTAAGTCGGGAGTTCATGCATCACAGTTGCTAGATGTTACTGCATAACTTATATGTTCTCTTCTACTTGGTTTTTCAACTCAGTAATGAATTTTAACCATAAATGCTTAAATAATTAAAAAGTAAGAGGTAACTAAATTATCACTCTTCTTAGTTTTGTTGGTTACCGACCAATGGAAGTGTTCATATAATTTATATTGAGCTTTTGGCACTTGGGCGTATATTCACAATCTTCCCATTATGCTAGAACTGCCGTGAAGCGCAGATGGCAGCCAATCATGATTCTGTGTACGTTTTATTACCGTAGGCGACCAGCCAGTGGCAAATAGCCGCTTACAAACAACAAGCATGCATCTTGCAAGCATCACAGTCAGTGCGCTAAGGCTACCACAAAAAAACAACCAAATTCTACAGGTGCTCTGTGGTGTGTTCTTTTTATTGTTGTTTTTGCGGTGCCTGAAATGTAATTAAGTAACCGTGAACTTGCCCAGGAACAAGTTCCAGGAGTCTACTGCACCCAGTGTACAAAACACACGCAGGTTTCCGTTACAATTACCAGTAAGTCAGAATAATATTCAAATTATCCCTAAAATCGCTATTGCGACGATTTCTGCCAGTGCCGATGTACGGTGGCGCCGAGATTAGCGCCACCTCTCCACATAGCACTCCATCTCAAGGCTATACCTTTTCAACATTCTCTCTCAGAAAGACTTTCGTTTCGCTTACAGAACATGTACGAATACTCACCTGTCAGCCGTTCCGTCGACGAAGGCGCGTGGACAACTCTCCCCGGACCAAGGGAACGCCGATACGTGAGAGCCGCCAGTAGGAAAATTCCCGCGATGCCTGCCGCGTATCGCGTGCCCACAAGGAGGTGGAGACCGAGCGTAGCCCTTTGCGGACGCTGCTGCCGATCGCTGAGCGACGCCGCACATGTTGTCTTGCTGAGCTGCGTGGCGAAATCCGCGGCCAGTCGTCGCTGCATCCTTGTTCACAGCCGGGGCGTCCGATTGAGAACCTTGCGTCATGACAGACACGAGGCGTCGCTACCGCACAGCTCGGCGGTAAAGCAGGCCTTGCCGCTGGGCGCGTCCTAAAACGTAGCCGTATTTTCTTTTAGAATAAGCACTGCGGAACGAAGAAACTAGTTGCTGCCAGACAGTAGCAGTGCGCGTGCAAAATGGCGGAGGGCGCGCAGTGCACGAGGCAGCTGCCTGCTGCGTTCTTCATTTTCTTCTACTCACGCGAGTCGATCGCATACCAGAAAATATCTTGCGAAGATGCCTCTGCTGCAGAGGACAGGATGTACCCAACAAAGCACTGGTGTCACCGTGCATTGAATTTTGTAGTTTATTACAATTAAGCTTGTAACTGACGAGATACTCAATACTTTTTTTGTTCTTTCTTTTTCATCATTCCCAAGTAGATACAAATGTAAATACAAGAGGGTTTCTCCATAAACTTAAGCGTTCCATGCAGAAACTTGCTTATGAAAGCCAGCACCGCGCCGTCTTTTAGTGTTGTACTAATCATAAAATTGAACAAAATAATTAACTTTACGGTTCAAATACAATACCACGTTAGATTTAGAACTTATGAAAGCAAAAGCACCTCTGTCCCAAATGTAACGTCATCTTGACCTCCGCGCATCCTCACATGTAACATCATCATCAACGTCGTGCACGTTGTCAGGAGGCTCGTGTCGTAAGGAGGAAAAGAACGCTCCCTGCCGCTCTCCACGGCGCTGGTCACCGCAGCCACCGTCCGGCTTGACCTTCGCCTTCCAATAGAAATGGAGGGACAACAGCACGGCTCGTCAGTCGCCATCGTGTCCTTCTCCTATACCGGCTGGAGGTGAACGGGACTACGTTCGCGCCAAAAATTTGCAATGTGAGACAAACGTTTTTGGGCAAAGGCATTAAGAAAATGCGGCTTTGATCTATGTTATCCGTTTTTGTTTTTTCATATAAAGGTGCTCTTCCCCTTTACCGTACTCCGTACTCTGTCTTCTGTAACGGGGATCAAAACAAAGCTTTAGCCGTTTAGTGTCGTCGAAGTTTGAGTTTGCTTAGCATACAGAAATGTTTATTACGCGGTGGAATCTATCCGCCACCAAAGCCGGCCTAAGGGCATCTTAGACCGCAGCTCTTGCGTTCCTATGGTGAGCGTCGGCTTTGTCCCTCGTAACCGAGCGAACGACCACTTCGAAGGATGAAAGCGAACATAGAGCGCAGCGGAAGATTAAAGACGGCGATAGTGAAATGAGCGCGAGGAGGAAAGCGGAGGAGGAGATAGGAGAGGAACGATGACGGTGGAAAGGGGAGGAGGCGGAAAATGCGTGAAAACAAAAGCGTAGTGCCTCTCAAGACTGGTTCTATAGAGCGATGGCTACGAGGAAATACAACAACCACTTTTTTATTATGATATTTGTTACCAAAGTACATTTTCCGACTTCTCGCGATTAAACATATCTCTGGCATACCCGGCGATAGAATCTTGCATTATGCTTTAGCTCTTCTAGGTCTCCTGTCACCGCTATCTTTTTAGCCTACGCACACAAACCGCCAGAACCTATCGTAAAGCAGCTCCGGTGTGAAAACTAAAACCCGAATAGAGACTGCTTAGTATGGATTGCGCTGTGACGGCACGGGCTCTATAGACGTTTTCATCGGGCGAGGAGGAAAGGGTGCGCGGCGAGCCTTTCCTCCTCTCTGGCTTGGGCTATCCGGCTCGGTGTTGCTTGAATGTATTGCTGTCGGGTGCTGCTGAACAATTTTGAGATTTTTTAGATCGTACTTTGTGAAATTTACGCAATGTTTGTTCATATAAAGTCGTCAGGGAAGCCTTTCGGTGCATCGGTAACTGCAGTACGCGGACATATCTCTTGGGGGAGCAAACATGCGACGCGCATTATCAGCTGCGGCGGGTATGTGTTGTGAACTATTTTGCGCATATCGGTTTTAATTCAACGAAAGGAACCGGCGTCTCTGTATTACCAGCGTGAAATGGCAAATCTACTCCCTATCTGATCGCTGGGCGTAGGGACTAAAACATAAGAGCGCATGCTCGCGTACGGCCATCTTAAGGCAATCACGAAACATCTAAGCGGCAGGCCTATCAAATATTTGTGATACACCGGCATCATATCGTTCTCACGCACTTCAAGTCTAGTAGGCTTGAAATCACTATATGTCTACGCTAGCCTCCTGCATAAGGCCAATGGCACCGCTGAATACAGCGATCACTATGGTTGGTGAACCAGCATGATAGATATAGCTCTGTGCTTCGGCATTGCCTTTTTGCCCTGTAAAGCCATAATATTCGAGAGGGATCGCATCAAAAGAATGCGATGGCTATTTCTGAGTACAAGATTTCCGTAATACGTGTGAGTGCGCCGTAGAGAACGGAATGAACACAACTGAAAAAAAAAATTCAGCTATTATCCTATTTTCCGAAAAAGAGAGAGAAAACGGGCTAACGCCGCAATACGACCTCGCATAGTCCCGCCGCACAACATTTATAGATCGAAAAACGTTGATGCCGCATGCTTGAACCATGCGCTTTATACAACAAAGATATCTGTAATGCAGCACCTACCACGGCTTAGGACGCTCGCGCAGTTGGTAAACGTTCGTTTTGCTGCAATAGTGTAATTCACACTGTAAGGTGTGCTTTTATTACTAACCAAAAATATTTTATTCATGGGTAGAAACATCATCCGATGAACCAAGTAGTAATGCAAAGTGATCTGCAGCGAACAGTTATAACGCTTGTCAAAGTATCACTGCACAGCTCATATCGTAGCAGAACGGTGCCCACGCTGTTACGATCGTCGCGTATGTTTCATTGATCCTAAACCGCAGCTTAGAACTAGAGGATAATACTGCAATAAGGTCACATTAGTAAATGGAACTTTCAGAAATGCACATTTTATCTCCGAGGCTGATTGTAGGCTCTAACATGCGCGCACACACCGCGCGGCGTGCTCCGTCCGCCTCAACGCCAGCAGAAAGTGTGGCCATGCCGACTCAAACCACTTCAGTACGTCTCACAGAACCGTTTTTCACGTAGAAGACTCCATGTCATACTACATAGACCGTACGAGCGCGAGAACAAACGCCAGAAACTACCGCCGTGCGCATACCTGCCATGCAATATGGAGCGCTCCCCAAGCCAGCATGCCAACTGCTCATAGATGGCGCCACTTCGTAGCACTATAGTGGCGCCCATGAAAAAAGAAACGGTCTATAGGCAAATCACGTAACCTTGAGCCCTATAACGTAAAGCCATTGCAACATGTTTTTATTCCCATCTACGGACGTCAAATTTGCGCAACCGTCAGCGCAAGGAACGCAGGTTGCTGTCCGAAACGACCAATCAAACGCTATCCTCTTTTGTAGGATGTCACTTTTGTTTGCTCTAAAAACAAATAACATTACCTCCGTTGAGCGGCTTGCCTTATCTTATTGGCTGACAAGAGGCGAGGAGCCCACTCAAGTGGAGAGGAGATCAATGGGGCCGAGCCAGTGCACTGAAAATCAATGAAAGGATGAAGAGGGTGTTGCCTATGTCTGCGATTGGTCCGCTTTCCCTTACTTACCTTGAGATGGCTACTAACACGGATCCTCAGCAAAGAAGCGTTTGCAGAGCGAGGTCGTAAGCATGCGGAAAGTGCTCGACAACATTACACGGCCACGTAGAATGTCTTATCCTATGCAAATAAACACAAGCTCTCCGACAGGAGCGAGTAGCCAGTGTCTCGGCCTGAGCGATCGGCGGCCGCCATCTTTTATCACTTTCGAAAAGGGGCAGCCTGCGGCTATTCAGAAGAAAATTCAGTTTTTTTCGGCATATTTATGCATCGTTCACGCCTACTTGTCACTTTGACGCGGTGAGTTCTCGCGGTTTTGTGACGCCGCGTGATAGGCAGGTGAAGTGGATACAACCCGAAAACTTATGACCAATAGCAGAGAGCTAATGGCGAAAAGGCGTCTAATAACCAGAAATTACTATTTTTCTTCTTACAGTCCATTCGCGCGTAATCAGTGAGTGCACGTTATATCAGATGGGCAGCTATCGCGGTTTTCGTGAAGTTGCGTGACAGACAGGCGAAGTGGGCGTGGTCCCAAAAGGTTTTGGGCCAATCGCGAAGGTCTGAATGCATAATTGTAACCGAAAAGTTTGGAATAGCTTTACGTTATAGGCGGCTCTTATCTCAATTCCATTCCACCCCCTTGTAGTGGGTACGCCGCGTGCGGTGAGGAGGGCGGAAGAACAGCGCGCCTACGAAGAACACCGTACTCAAATGAAACGGGATGCGGGCCGCAAAGGCGGGCGGCACACAATACAGACGAAGATCGTGCCGCAAACGCCAAGCGTACGCACCTTGGGTTGGATGACCCCTACAGACTCCACTTCCATCGTAAATGTGGGTGTCTCGGCCAAACGAAAACTGGTTCGTGGCATTTCTCTTCGAAATGTTCTGCATTCAAGGTTACACAAACATCACTGTGGCCACGACGCTCCATGGGTGTTGCGTTGTTGTGAAGTTGGCAGTCACAAGTTCCGTGAAGTCAATATCACCGCTGCCTACCACTGTTGTGAAGTCGAGGGTCCGTGCGGCCAACGATGGTTCCATTGGTCGGTGCCGTGCCAGTTGCCGGGAGAAAGAGGGGGCCCGAACAACGTTGAAGAGAATGAAGAAACGATTATATTAAGAAAAGTAAATTATCAAGTTTTACAAGATGGCTTCAACTATCGGAGAACACTGTCGTAACGTCTTTACATGTCCGCGCGTCTCTCCTTCTGCATGTCCGAGCGTCTCGAGATACATGGTCGAGCGCCTCTCTTTTCACAGCCATCCTGATCCGCTTTTCAGGCCCTTTTCTTCCATCTTACCCTAGTTGAGGAAATTCACTAGCCAATCAAAACGCCAAATCGTTCACCAACTCAATCGCCCGTAACTCGTCGTCAGCGTGTTGCTCGGGTGCTGTCCTCGATGTGCTACTCGTGGAGCTCACGTCCTCTATGAGCTATTCGTGTACGTGGTGCACCTGACTCCAACATGTCACAATAGCAGGCAACCACCTGTAGTCGATCCTTACCCCCAGGAAGGACCCTTTTATCGATAATTGGCCACCTCGTGACGGTCAGGAGGTCGACGTTGCTGGCTTGACGCGAAGTGAACGATGAGGCATGAACATAAACCTTGAGAACTGCATGCCGCTGGTGGAGCCTACCCCGCTCTACCCTACCAGGAGCAGAAGGCACCAACGATGCCTTCTGTCTAACAAAAGCACCTTCTGCCTACCAAAAACCCCACTCGTTATTAACTCGCAATAATGCATAACTTACCTGCTTGCGCAACTTGCACGTGACCTTCCAAATTGTATGTAACGCTGACCCTGTTTCTCTTACAGTTTTACACGCGTCGTCACGTAAACGCTCCACTTGAAATAGCGGATCTAACCATAATAGAAAATGCTAACAACAAAAAAAAAATGGTGGTATTTCTTACGCTTCTGAAATGTTCAACGCGCAACAAAGCTTAAAGGGATACGGACACAAAATCTGAACATTTTACGATAATACAGAAAATGAGTCCTCAGTGTGCGAGTACACCGAAAACAAGTAGTCACTTCGCTCATTTTTCAGCGGATGGCTTTATTTTTGGCGTTTTTGTGAGCGCGCGCAACGCCGCCCGGCCCAAGCGAGTTGGAAGGCGTGACGTCACGACACCCCCGTCGGATAGCCAGCCGGCCGGCCACGGTCATTCGAGGTGCGCCGCCGCCGCAATCGCGAGCATGGATTCGGGTTCTGGTGCCTCTACCAGCGATGAGTACACGTCTGTAGATGAGGACCGTTCCAACTTAGCAAGAAATATAATCGCTTACGGTTACGAGCCTTCCGCGTCAAGCGGCAAAGAAGAGCAGGCGGCCTTGAACGTGCCGGTCAGGCGGTCCGGGCCAGCAAAATGTTAATTTCTTTTTCTAGTAAACTTGAAGTGCAGCAGCAGCAGTTCCTAAAATTATGTTACGTAGGATGCAAAGTGCCCAGTTTCGTGACCCGCGTTGAGGCAGAAAGGGAGCTATTACGGCTGAATCGTAGGTAGCGTAGCTCGTCGCTTTGTGCTTACCTACGCTGTCGGCTTTCGATCGCTGCACACTTCGTTTTTACGCGACGAGGCACGGCATGTGTAGAATTTTCCAGCCGTTTCCTAGCCCTGTGTTTACGGCTACTTTCACATTCACGCCATTAGAAGCCATTTACTGGTTGAACTCGTTTAGATGGGCAGCTGCGCTAGGGACCCGTCGACCAGATCACTTAGCTACATAGATTCTGTGGCCATAGACAAAGGAAAGCCTTTAGCTGTGACATTTAATAGGGAAATGCTGCGCGAACAACCAAGTCATGAAACCCGACGCATGATTATGCAGAGACCTATGAAAATCCGTAATTTTTTGCTTGAGGTTGAAAAGCAACGTGTGAAACGGCAATGTAGATAAATGTGCTGCGCATTTTAGATTACTACACATGTACGCTGTTGTCTGGCGTTCATTCACTGGCTGTGTTTTGTATATTTGATCAATTAAAAGAGCGCTCGTATGCTGTCGTTCAATATTAGACGCAGCGAGAGTGCACACAACATGACTATTTTGTTTTGTGATAAACACATGCATCCGCAGGGTAAACAATTTCTGTCACAAGCCGAGAATATCTGTTCTTGCACAGCCAATGAAAGGGTAATTTCCCTTCTTACAACAGGCACTCCTGCGGTCACCGCTGCGGCTACATGCATACAGAAAGAGAGAGGGTCTGTTGCAAGAACAACAAAAGTTGGCGAACACAGCTAACAGTTACGAATCCGTCACTAAGCACCCGCTCTTTGAATTGCATTGCCTCAACAGGAGCCTTTTGAGCGGCATGCCAAGGCTTTTGAGCACAGCCGGGTTAGCCCGGTCGCATAAGCATCGTTGACGAAGTGGTCCGCGCAAGTGAAGCCATTTTTTAGAAGTCGCCATGCTGGGTGTGGTGGCTGACAGGCACGTATGCAAAGTTCACGCACCCTGTCTCTGGGAGACGTGCGCGACGGCGTGTCACGACCGATAATGCTGTTATAACAGCCGTGGACGCAGTATTGTCTGGGCATTTTCTTCCGCTACGAAGAAATGCTTCAATACCGATCGACGACCGTGCGAACACGCGTGTAAGATGCACCACCTGCATGGAGCGCTGACGGGGATAATGTTTCAGACAGACCACGTGCGAACATAGCCGACGGCGATAAACAAACGCTGCAAGGGATCGACACTCCGGAAAGACTGCGCCGGCTGTGGCTGACCTTGGCCGCGCGCGCGCCGGCACGCGGGGGTGTCATGACGTCAAGTTTCAGCTTCTCCCGGCGGCCGCTTGGAGGCAAGGCGCAACAGAAAATCGCAAAAGAAAGGTGTTTCTCGTTCTTTTTTTCTAAGCAGCTTGTTGTATTCGTCATTTTTAACAGTTCAACTTTTGTTCTGACGCAGAAAACCACCCACCAATTTTTGTGTCCGTATCCCTTTAATACGAAATCACTACACAAGAACAAAACCATTTAGCAACGCGTCTTACTGATTTTAACTTTTTTACACGAACTCGAGAAGGTCCCACTTTCCGGGGTTTTCTCGCAAGGTGCTGTCGTGAAGAAAAGAAAAGCCGCTAATCTGCCCGACGCACCTCGTAGCTGCGACTTTAGAACAGCCTCTGCGTAATAGAAGAGGGGTACATTCACAGACCCGCGCGCGCGCTTTTCCCTTCAGTGCTAGACCATTGCCTTTCTTTGCCCCAGCGAGCGACCGACTCATGTAACTGCCAAAGAAAGCTTCCCTTTGTCCTGCTTGCCACGAGACGAACCCAATGCTGTTAGGCGGCGGTTACTAGGTCTGAACCTTCGCGAAACTCTCCTTGTCGCGATGTGCATCACGCCGATCCCCAATCTCAGCAAACGCCTAAGCTTGCGATTTGACGTCCTTCGCTATTTCACTGCCTTCGGCTGGATCTCTACCTTCGCGCCTAAGCCTCTGTCGCCTTGGCGCTTCGCACGTTTGATTCCCGACGTCTTGACCCCGTCCGCCTTTTTCCTCTTGTGAGTACGCCTTCACTTCACCATCTGTTCTGACCTATCCGAACAGCCATAGGTGAGCTTTTCCGGCAGACCGGCCGAACTTGGCTCCGTACAAAATGGCCCTAACGAGCCCTTGGTTTCCTGTGTGGGAAAACCGCCGCTCTCTACCGCCTTCTCCTCTCTTCAGGCTACAAGCACGTCTGACTCGTCAATACACGCAGCTGCCTCGGTAATCGTTCCATGGTCCTCGGACCGCTGCTCAATAGGGGACACGCCTATCGGTCTCTGAATCTCCTCCGGTGTTTTTGCCCTGAAAGCTCCCATGAGGGCGAAGGGTTCTCGTTCCGTCAGTGTTTGCTCGGACCTATTCGAAGACCAATAGCTGACATGCTCTGCATGAGGTGTGTCACCCTCTCTTTCCTGATGCGTGCCCGGGGAACTTGAAGTCTCCGGCTTAACGTTCCTACGGAAAGACTTGTTACCCGTTTGCTTCCCTGCACCATATAGCGCTTTGTCGCTTCTGCAGAAACTTTGGCGCGTGCAGCTATCCTCAGTGAATTCTGCCACTCTCTCTTCTTGGCCTTCGATGCCGGCGCGAAATTCCAGACCGAAGGGTCTGAACAAAGCCTTCGTAGCCGTATCGTAGTCATTCGCTTAATCTTCGGATAAGCAGTTCATGAATCACGTAGCGATACTCAAAGGCACTAGCGCTGGTACTCTCTCGGTCCAGAAGTCCCGGCTGACAGTCTCTTTCACACACGCACTTTGAAATCCGGCGATGAAATTACCTATAATCTCGCCTGCCTCGAAAGTGTGGAGCTGTTGCAGCGCTATCTGCCATCAAATTATCTGGCTTTTGCGCTCAAGTTCTGCCATCCTAATAATAATAATAATATTTGGGGTTTCACATGCCAAAACCACTTTCTGATTATGAGGCACACCGTAGTGGAGGACTCCGGAAATTTTGACCACCTGGGGTTCTTTAATGTGACCTAAATCTAAGCACACGGGTGTTTTCGCATTTCGCCCCCATCGGAATGCGGCCGCCGTGGCCGGGATTCGATCCCACGACCTCGTGCTTAGCAGCCCAACACCATAGCCACTGAGCAACCACGGCGGGTTACCATCCTAAGAGCATGCTGTTGCGCTGCCTCCTGCTCGCGTCTCTCGTACTCCTCTGCTTCTCATTTGCGCCTCTTTCTGCGTCTTCACACACGCGGATTTCCGCTCCACGCTCACGGCTCTGTACTGCTTCACGCTCACGCCTCTCGTACTCCTCTGCCTTTTGCTTTCTTTCAACAGTGGTTTCCCAAGCCTCCTCAGCTTCCTCAAGCGTCACTTCTTCAGCCTTCTTGACGTCGAGAACTGCTGCTTACGTTTTTGCGGAGCCGACAGAAATGCCTAATTCTTCGCAAATTACAAGTAGGTCCGGTATTTCGAATTTTTTCGTAGCGAACGCCGCCGCTGTATCTACATTTCGCTTTCTTTCAACGATGGTTTCCCAAGCCTCGTCAGCCCTCTCGACCGTCACAACTTCTTGCTTCATGACGTGGAGAACTGCATCTTCTGTTTTTGCGTAGCCAGCGGAAATGGCCAACCCCTCACAAATTAGAAGGAGATACTGCACGTCGAATTTCTCCATAGTGAATTTGTTTGCCTTCGAAAGTCACCCTTCCTAAAGCTAAAATTTCTTGTTTAAGGAAGGCGAATTTCAAAACAGTGCCCACCAGAAAACAACCGCACTCCCCTAGCATCTGCTTTCTTCTACTATAGAGACAGTTCAGGCGACATGAGCAAACCCCGCCCTTATCGCTACCATTAGGAGACTGGGGAATTTCTCAGCGCTCCTTCCTTACAACGCTTTCCTGGCCTTACCGGCCTGCTCCCAACTCCTCTCCTTATTCTGCGAAAGCTCTATTTTCTTCCTTTTGCCTTTCGCAGTGCCTACCGAAATGCCAAAATGCTCATGAATTTCGAGGAGTCTCGACTACTACAGTGGCTACTCCTACGTGGATTTTCCTTTCCAATAGCATTACCCCATGCCTGTGTCTAGTAACCAAACCCACTTTTCCCTAATTCTGGACAGATTGCCCAATTATCTCCTATATGGCATGTTATGCACTTGTATCTCTTCAAGAGGACACCTTGAATAGGCAGACATCACAATTAGCGAGCCAAATCGTAATACTCGCTCCACTAATTACCAATTAATGTTAATAAACTCTCGATTATTCACGTGAAGGCTCATGTTGTCATATCGGAATTGAAGTCGAACATTACCGAAGCCGTGCCCATTCAACAGAAATCCCTACACTAGCGCCTCTTTCTAACCAGCCATCCTCTAAATAAAATGCGAATTGCATTTCTGTTGCCCTTAGTCTTTGCGCAGTACCCGCAGATTTTTCTTGGCAAATATATCGCGACGTTTAGCACGTGCCTACACAGCCACTGAAAGGAAAACACTAATAATAATATTTGGGGTATTACGTGCCAGAACCACTTTCTGATTGTGAGGCACGCCGTAGTGGAGGACTCCGGAAATTTTGACCTCCTGGGGTTCTTTAACGTGCACCTAAATCTAAGCACACGGGTGTTTTCGCATTTCGCCCCCATCGAAATGTGGCCGCCGTGAAAGGAAAACACTAAATAACATTACATTTGATAAGTTATTTCTTGAGACATGCATAACGACATATTTACAATGTGAGGAAATAGTCAGGACAGTCGAGGTAAATAAGTTACTTTCCCAAACGCTTTTCACACCACATTAAAATCCACATCGAAATCGTCAAATGAGCGCATAACCCTTTTGGACACAACCAAAAGTTTACAATGGGATACTAAAGACAACGACGCTCTATGGGAAACTTTTTGACAAACAACAATACCTAGAATATACAAGCCATCATACCAGACATTGCAAGCAAGGTACCTTTAAAGGTCAAGTCACACGAGTACGTCGCATTTGCCCTGAAAAAGACTCTATCACCATGAGTAAACCTCATCAAACAGGAACCACACGAACACTGCCCTTCAAAAAGCCACACCAACGGCAACAAAACTTGAGCGAGCCGAGGTCGTCAAACACCGCCTTAAGATCACAAGGACAAGAACGCCTCTCCTTACTATTGAATTCTCGAAAGCACCCCAAACCTGAGCAGCATCCTCAATAAATACTAGCCAGTTCTCACCAGCACCTAGATATTTTCCGCCCCGCACAGTCTAGCTTCCAGATACAACATTAATTTCAAGAAGAATCTTGCACATGCCAAACTAAGGACAAAGACGAAACTAACATGCGGTCCCTGTAGCCGCCCCAGGTGCTCTAATTGCACACACGTACAATCTGCTGCTACAGTAAAATTGGGGTCGCCGAACAGGTGGTTATTTCTCTAGCACTAATTGATTCAAGAAGAGCTTTGGTGTTTAGTGACTCGCGATCTGCGATTAAAGCCTTCTCGAGAGGACTTGTAGCGGAACCGGCTAACAGACTGTCCCGTCAGGACTGCATCCAGAAGTATTGCACGCCCTACATGACGATCCGACCGCTGGACACCTCGGATTTTCTCGGACACTATCGAGGATACAGGAAAGGTATTATTGGCCGCGCCTGACCGCCGACGTCGCACGTTATGTTAGAACATGCCGAGACTGTCAGCGACGCAAGACACCACCGACAAGGCCAGCCGGATTACTACAGCCAATCGAGGCTCCTTGCCGACCATTCCAGCAGATCGGAATGGACTTGTTGGGACCCTTTCGACGTCAAAAACCGGAAATAAGTGGATCTTCGTGGCGACGGACCATCTCACCCGCTTCGCTGAAACTAAAGCACTGCCGAAAGGTAGCGCAGCCGATGTGGCGAAATTCTTTGTCGAAAACATCCTGCTGCGACATGGCGCCCCAGAAGTCCTCATCACCGACAGAGGAACGACCTTTACAGCGGAGCTCACCCAAGCCATTATGCAATACAGTCAGACAAGGCACAGGAGGACAACGGCCTACCACCCACAGACGAATGGTCTTACGGAGCGGTTGAATAAGACCCTCGCCGACATGCTAGCAATGTACGTCGACGTCGAACACAAGACCTGGGATGGCGTTCTGCCATACGTAACATTCGCTTACAACACGGCGGTGCAAGAAACAACACAGATCACGCCGTTCAAGCTGGTTTGCGGCAGGAACCCGGCAACGACGCTCGACGCCATGCTGCCGCACGTCACTGACGAGGAGAATCTTGACGTCGCTACCTATCTACAGCGCGCCGAAGAAGCCCGACAGCTCGCCCGCCTGCGGATCAAGAACCAGCAGAGGACCGTCAGCCGACACTACAACCTCCGACGACGCTTCGTCGAGTACCAGCCCGGCGACCGTTTTTGGGTATGGACCCCGATACGCCGACGAGGACTCAGTGAGAAACTACTGCGACGCTATTTCGGACCCTACAAGGTCATACGACGTATTGGCGCACTGGGCTATAAGGTCGTGCCAGACGGCATTTCGCATTCACAGCGGCGCCGCGCATGATCTGAAGTGGTCCACGCGGTGCGTCTTAAACCCTTTTACGGACGCTGACGAACTTCCTTATTTTGTTGTTTTCATTGCTACGAGTGCTTTTCTTTAACACTTTCGTTTATTCGCAGCGTCGGGTCGATGATTTTTTAAGAGGGGGGTATTGACCCGTGTATTTGTTTTTATCGGACGACACGTTTCACCGTCTAACAAGTGTTATCGCACAGAGCAGGACGCGCTTGCATGTGTGGGAAGTTTCTGGAATGTTATAGATTGTTCCATCCACTGTCTGTGACCGAACCTTGTGTAATCTGATTGCATGTGTGCGCGACGCGAATAATGTAGAACTCGCGTCGCGCACACATGCAATCACATGCAACCCGTGCGTTTGGTGACTTCGTTGACTAATTCACGCGTTTCCATCAATACATTCGCAATTACTCTTCTTGAGGCGACTTTGACAACACCTATTCGGCGACGTCACATGTACACATCGGCAGAAAAATCATAACGGCATGTGCAGACATCGCACCGTGCAGATTTGTTTGATGTAAGTCTGCACTAACGACGGGTGTTTATTATTGAGGTACAGAAGCAGCATTACGGCAAGGGTAGAATTAAAAAGAACGATCGAGACATCGCATTACTCTACAAAACAAACATTCGGGTAGTTAACATGAGCTTCACTTCATGTAAAGGGCGTTCATGGCGCTGGTCTGCCGGACGCACATGGCCCGTATGTGAACCGTGTTGTCCCAAACACCCGTAACATCGTGTTCATACCCGCTCCCACAGAGGTCAGCGTCTTCCCTGCAGCTGTCACCGCAGAAGAAGCAGTCTGGCACCCGAACAAAGGAGAAATCGCAGCCGCGATCTTCAGCCACCCTTGCTGCAAAGGGCTGTCGCCTGCTACTGCTTCCGCGCGTACTGTTGGAAGCGCCCGCTAGGTGGGTATCAGTGGCGCCTCTATAGGCGGTGCACGAGGCGTATATAGTGGCAACGACGACTAAGCCTTTTTAGTGAGGTCAACATCCCATTAGGGACCAACGCGCTCCCTTCCACCGCGTATTCCGCCCACCAGCCCCCGTTCTTTCCCACAGACTCGACGTGGCAATCTTAATAGATTCGAAACTTTTCCGGCGCACTGCTAATAGGCCACTCAGGTAATTATTTCAACTCATATCCTTTGGGTCGCAACCGCGCTGGCCGGCTGACCGGACCTTCCAAACCCGTAAACGCATGCCGCCTACGACGCCCACGGTTTCTGTACAGTTATAACGCATCCTATTATCTTCGTCTCCCGACAACTCTCCCTCCCCTCTCTTTCCTTTTTCTTCTTCCTTCCTCCTTTTCCACTCTCTCCCGTCGTCTTTCCTACCACGGCGGCTAGAAACGCCATATGAAAGCACTCCTTTTCTTCTTCACAGTCTCTTTCTTTACAGCCAGCCGATGCCGACGAAAGCAGGTGTGGTCACCTTAATAACCTGTTGAAAGTAATCCAGCAGGGATGACAATCATAGGTCGCTGACCATCGCTGACCTGCTTTGAACACCGTTGAAACTTTGACCAGGCTTTCTGGGGCACTTCATTCCTCTTTATTTAACTTTTGTACCACAGCGAGGCAAAGAGTAGCTTGATTGAAAAGTGTAGCGATTTGAGCGACTTGGTACATCCTGACTTTTTTATGTACGCAGCACACGATCAATAAACATCAAAAAATAAAGCGAGGCAAAGACATAGCTCGCCGCTCTGTGTGTTTCCTCTTTTCCTTTTTCTTTCTTTTTTACCTTATTTTACCGAGCCCAACGTATATGAAGTGAAGATGTACCATATCATGTCTTTTATTGTAACAAGTAGGCGTAAAATCCGAGAATCAAAAACAATGATTAGCAAAAAAAAATTATTCCCAGTCAATAAACAGCGTATGTGACAATATATTTGCGGAAAGCAGGAAATTACAAGATCTCGCGTTAATAAGGTCAAAACTGCATACCAGTTGTAGCAGGAGTGAACGAGAAAAATACTACACAAAAAGTCGCCAGTCACTGACGAGTTGCGTCATTCGCCGGTGCCGCCAGCGGCACGACATCAGCGAAATTGCGAGGGCTCAGTCAGGCTTCCGGGTCAGAGTTTGCTGAACCGATATTAAGGAAGCCTATAACGCCCCAAGCAACAGCCGGGACGTCCTTGTACTGCTTGAAAAGTATGAAAATTTGTGCGGCAATTAATCCGCCTCAGTCAGAGTGGAGGCGGGGCGCTTGGCATCACGGAACTGGAAGTCCCCGTGTGTAGAAGATCTCGTGGTGCTCGCCGCGGGCCAGGGCCGCACGTCGAAGGCGACAATGCGGACTTCTCGACGCCGCACGCGGAGCCAGCCACGCAAAAGCTGTGGGTGTACTCCAGGCAAGGCACGTCGCCCTTCCGCCAAGACCCACCGCTGGAACAGCGGCTAAGACTTCGCAGTACAGCTGCGATGTTCAGGCGGTGGGCGGAGGCTTCGAGAACCCGTGGTTGGTGAAGGCGTCGGATGGGATGACAATACTCTGCACCAGCGGCCAGCTCCGTACGCCTGCTATGAACCACCGCCTTGGGTGCGGAAGCTGGAGGGAACAGCGACGCCGTGGGTGCACCAACCGATTCACGGCCAGAATGGCAAGGGCCGCCTCTTCTGTGCTGCTTACCGCTGAAATAAAAACACTTTGCAATAAGTAGGAGACCTCTGCATCACCGTTGCTAAAGATTACTTCATAACTTATTTGTTCTCTTCGACTTGGTTTTTCAACCCAATAATGAATTTTAACAATAAATGCTTAAATAACACAAAAGTAAGAGGTAACTAAACTATCACTCTGTTTAGTTTTGTTGGTTACCGACCAATGGAAGTGTTCATATAACTTATATTGTGCTTTTGGCGATTGGGCGTAAACAATTAAAATTATGGGGTTTTACGTGCCAAAACCACTTTCTGATTATGAGGCACGCCGTAGTGGAGGACTCCGGAAATTTCTACCACCTGGGGTTCTTTAACGTGCACCTAAATCTAAGTACACGGGTGTTTTCGCATTTCGCCCCCATTGAAATGCGGCCGCTGTAGCCGGGATTCGATCCCGCGACCTCGTGCTCAGCAGCCCAACACCACAGCCACTGAGCAACCACGGCGGGTGAGGCGATTGGGCGTATATTCAGAATATTCCCATTATGCTAGAACTGCCGTGAAGCACAGATACCAGCCAATCATGATTCTGTTTACGTTTTATTACAGAAGACAACCGGGCAATGGCAAAGAGCCACTTACAAACAAGAAGCATGCATCTTGCAAGCATCACAGTCAGAGCGATAAGCCTACCGCAAAAAAACATTCGCAAATGGTACAGGTGTTCTTTGGTGTGTTCTTTTTGTTTTTCTTTTTGCGGAGCCTTAAATGTAACTAAGTAACCCTCAACTTCCCCAGCAACAAGTTCCAGGAGTCTATATATATATGCAGCCAGTGTACAAAACACACACACGTTTCTGTTACAAGTACCAGTAATTCAGAAGAATATTCGAATTATCCCTAATATCGCTAGTGCGACGATTTCTGTCAGTGTCGATGTGCGTTGCCACCGAGATTAGCGCTACCTCTCCACATAGCACTGCATCTAGAGGCTACCTTTTCGACATTCTCTCTCAGAAAGACTTTCGTTTCGCTTACAAAATATGTACGAATATTCACCTGTGAGCTGTTCCGTTGACGAAGGCGCGTGGACAACTCTCCCCGGACCAAAGGAACGCCGACACCTGAGAGCGGCCAGTAGGAAAAATCCCGCCATGCCTGCCGTGTATCGTGCGCCCACGAGGAGGTTGAGACCGAGCGTAGCCCAGTGCGCACGCTGTTGCCGAGCGCTGAGCGATGCCGCACCTGTTGTCTTGCTGAGCTGCGTGGCGAAATCCGAGGACAGTCGTCGCTGCATCCTGGTGCATAGCCGCGGCATCGAGTTGAGAACCTTGCGTCATGACAGACACGAGGCGTCGCTACAGCACAGCTCGGCGGTGGCAATAACTCGGCGCCGAAGCTGGCCTTGCCGCTGGGCTCGTTCTTAAACCTAGCCGTATTTTTCGTTGATTAAGCACTGCGGAACGAATAAACTGGTTGCTGGCGGACAGTAGCAGTGCGCGTGCAATATGGCGGAGGGCACGCGGTGCACGAGATAGCTGCCTGCTGCGTTTTTCATCTTCTTCTACTCACGCGCGTCGATCGCATACCAGAAAATACCTTGCGAAGATGCCTCGGATGCAGAGGACAGGATGTACCCAACAAAGCACTGGTGTCAGCGTGCATAGAAGTTTGCGCTTTATTAGAATTAACCTTGTAACTGACGAGATACTCAATACTTTTTTTTGTTTTCACTTTTTTTCATGACGCCCAAGTAGATACTGAAATAAATACAAGAACATTTCTCCAACAACATAAGCGTTCGATACAGGAACTCGCTTATGAAAGCTAGCGGCGCACCGTTTTCAGCGTTGTACAAATTATAAAAATAGACGAAAGAATTAGCCGTAGGCTTGAAATACAATAACACGCTAGATTTTGAACTTTTGAAAGCAAAACCACTTCTCCCTGTAGCGCCATCTTCACCCCCGCGCGTCCTCACACGTGACATCATCATCAGCGTTGTGCACGTTGGCAGGGGGCTCGTGTCGTGAGGAGCAAAAGAACGCTCCTTCTCGCTCTCCACGGGGCTGGTCGCCGCAGCCACCGTTAATTACGCTTGGCTTTCGCCTTCCAATAAAAATGTATGGACAACCGCACGGCTCGTCAGCCACTATCGTCCGCTCCTCCTACACCGAAGACCACATGTGCACTCGCCACTCCTTTAAATACCGGCTGGATGTGAACGGGACTACGTTCCTGTCGCAAATTGGCAATGTGAGACAAGCTTTTTGGGCAAAAGCATTCAGTAAATTCGGCTTTCACCTACGTTCTCGATTTTTTGCATATATACGTGATTTTCCCCTTTATCGTACTCCATGCTTTGTCGTCAGTAACGGGGATCAAATAATAAAATTTTAGCCGTGTGGTGCAGTCGAAGTGTTAGTTTGCTCAGCATACATAAGTGTTTATTACGCGGTGAAGTCCATCCGCCACCAAAGCCGGCCTTAGGGCGTTTTCGACCGCAGCTCTTTGGCGTCCGTTCCTGCGGTGAGCGTCGGTGTTGTCCCGCGTAACCGAGTGAATGAGTACTGCGAAGGATGAAATCGAACGCAGAGCGCAGGGCAAGATGAAAGACGGCGATAGCGAAAAGAGCGTGAGGAGGAAAGCGGAGGAGGAGACAGTAGCGGAACCACGAGGGGCGGAAATGGGAGGAGAAGGGTGTAGCGAAAGCGTGAGAAGAAAATCGCAGCGCCGAGCAAGACGGGCTTTGCGGCGCGATGGCTACGACGAAATACCACAACCACTTTTTTACGATATTTTTATCGCAATACATTTCCACATTTTTCGCGTACGAACGTAGCTGGGGCATACCCGTGGATACGATTTCGCTTTATGCTTTAGCTCTTTAAGTCTGGGGCGGCCGCAGTCTTTTTAGCCTATACGTACACAAACCGCCAGAACCTAGCATATAACAGCTCCGCTGTAAAAACTAAAGCACGAATAGAGACTGCTGAGCATGGATTGCGGCTAGCCGTCACAGGCTCTATTGGGGGCAAGGAATTACGGAGTCGCCATCTATCGGAAGCGCCTCCCTTGCGTAGTATGAGGGACCACGCCGCGTGCTCCTCATAGGTTTCGCTTACAGCGCCCAATAAAAACACGACGCGGCAGCCCTCCTGGACATTTATGTAGGTACTCTCAAAACGAGGGAAGTTTTTGACTGTCGATATAATAATCTTGGCCAAACTGAAAGCACAGAGTCGTTTAAAGACGCCATCTCTTTACCGAATACGTACAGTGAACGCCACTGCGCGCGGTCGCCGCGATGGAGTTTCCCGAACCGGCTTCTTGCGTTAAAGGTATATAGGCAAACGCTGAGAGTAAACTATGTGAGATATGTTCTTATAGTGAATTTATTTTTGGTCTGTACAGCCAAATGGGGCTTAACAGAATGAAGCCTCAATGCAGCGATCGCACGGGTTCGCAGCGACCGACTGCGCATGTGCATGCATGTCCGCGCACAATGCAATTGCTTTCGCTGTGAACGCGTTTTCGCACCGTGCCGTGAGCTTTAGGCCGCAGCATATGAGAATTTGACACTAGCAACCATTGTTGCGCGGACGCTATCAGAACTGTTCAAAAATAATTTCGTTATATACTTCGACACCTACGGCGACTGTGATGTGCCGTCGCGACGATTCAATCCTTTTTTGCCTTCTAAATTCTTGGACATTTCAATATTATTTCTCAAGTTGCGTCGCACTGTTTGTTTATCGGTCTTCTCAGCGTGCGATTTCCCTCTTCTTATTTTTCGTAATCCAGTGCATTAATTCCTAACAGAAACATGATCATATGCGATGCCTTTCTTTAACGTGCGTCTTACCGCTCTCTTTCCGTTCCAGTGAACTTGAAGTATCTAGCATCATGAACTTCATAGACCAAACCATCTTCACATTAGCGGGGCAGCGGGCGCGGGCGAGCGTCTGTCTGAGTGCGCGTTTTCTGCTACTTACCGAACATTGCGCAGTCCCGGCGCCATAGCAGAAATATTCTTTGCGTCTGTGGTTGCTGCATACCCCAGTTGTAGCCGATGGCTGTTTGCCGGTTCTAAGTTTCGTCAGCCAAGCTTCACGCAGCTCCTTGCCCTGTGGCTACGTGTGAATAAGGCTGACACCGGGCTCCGTTGCGTACGTTCGGCACTGCGGCACCGAGCAGTAGCCTACCATGCTGCACGCCTCCAAAGGCATCCACTACCTATTATAGTGATTTCAGATGTTATCAAGCAGACACCCAAGGCGGTAAAGCCTCACCACTTAATCATAACCGCGGCGCAGATGGGACTTTAAACTTTCGTTTTCAGCTCGTTTCGGCGCTTCCGAAGCAGCCGACGCGGCCGCTGTGTCCACGTGATCCCTCAAGCCACGTCACGCCGACGGTGGCACCAACTTTTCCAGTGGTGGAGCTCGCCCTCAATAGGCAAATCCCGTAGCTTTATTTCAGTTCCAAGTTCCACCCCTGTGCAGTACGTACGCCGCCTGCGGTGAGAGTGCTGAAGAACAGCGCGCCTACGAAGAACACCGTCGTGAACAGAAGCAGGAATGTGCGCGGCGATGGCGGGTGGAACGTAATACGGACGAACATTTATTTATTTATTTATTTATTTATTTATTTATTTATTTATTTATTTATACATACTGTAACCCTAAGGGGATTATTGCAGGAGTGGGGTACAAAATTAAGGGTGCCACACACAAAGCAAAAAGGGGTACACAAGTCAAAGGTACAAGGAACGCAGCAAAGTACTAGTGAACAAAATAAGAAAAAGAAAAAAATGGTCTCAATACATACATATATGTCTATAAACATGGTATATAATATATGGTCCAAGGAATCATGAGCATGAACCAGTGATTGCCTTAACAAAATTATCAGGTGTCAGTTTTACCAGGTTAGAAGGAAGCTGGTTCCACAATTCAATGGATCGGGGAAAAAACTATATTTGAATTAGTCACTGCGGGCGTACAGGGATGTTATACTTAAAGGGTGCAAATTCCGTGTGTTAGACGCTTTAGCAAACTTCATGTATTCTAACGCTGAGCAACGTTCAGAGTTAACA
Organism: Dermacentor variabilis; assembly: GCF_050947875.1. NCBI lineage: Eukaryota > Metazoa > Arthropoda > Arachnida > Ixodida > Ixodidae > Dermacentor > Dermacentor variabilis. The sequence goes on along the minus strand of NW_027460313.1, from coordinate 9,349,208 downwards.
GTGGTGTAAAACAGTTTAAAATTTTCTACATTACGTCACTCTACTAGCGAAGAGAGGTTCAAGGAGGGAAGATTAGAAGAGGGGGAGAAGTCCTTGTCGTAACACGGGTATATAAATCGAATAGTTTTTTTTACGGATTCCAATGTTTTTTTTTTATGTAGGATTTCAGGTATAGATCCCAAATGGCACACCCGTAATCGAAGATTGGCCGCACTAGGCTTTTATAAATGAGCAATTTTGTTTCTTTGGCGGCTGAACGTGGAGAACGCTTTAGGTAACCTAGATGCGCTATATCTTTAGAACAGGTTGCCTTTAGTATGTTTGAATCAGGATAAATCGTGCGTGAATTTAATGTCAAGATACTTATATTCCGAAACGTTTTCTAGAGCAATACCGTTGAAACAATAAGGAAGACGCAGTTGTGTAGGACGTGTCGGAGAAGGACATTAGAGACAGTTTTGCGAAAATTGATGTTCATCTGCCACTCGTTACACGAAGTACAAAAGTTGGAGAATGCTGTATTCAGAATGGCGTGATCTTCATGACTGGTAATTGTGTGATAGATAAAGCAGTCATCGCCGTAAAGACGGATTTTGGTTGGTAGCACGCTCTTAGGTAGGTCATTTGTATACAGGAGGAAGAGAAGCAGGACTAAAAGAGAACAATCGATCTGATTGCGTACATGCGTCCGTGTCTCAGCAGCTAGTGCCGTTTATTATCAGTGACATGCTTTTATACAGTTGGGGCATTCACAGCCTTGCCAGCTTGCTACACGTTACACGCTCTTTTTATTTTCGAAAACACTAAGCATTGTAATTGAGAATTTGACAAATAATGAACCACTTAGAAAGTCTATTGATTTGGTGAAACTGTTCATTGTAGTTGAGCCGGCAGGGTGGTCGTCTCTCCCTTCTCGACCTGCGCATCGCGGGGCTAGGGCTGGTAGAAGGGGGTGCGGGCAGCCTGCCCGTGCGGAGACTGTGGCTGTGCCCGCAGAGTTGCTGGCGTCGCTTCCTCCCTTGTGCACATTGGGCTGTTGGATTCAGGAGGCGAGCCCCAAGCAGTTTCACTTCTTTCCCATGTCGCGCCCACAGACGTTGCACTACTTTCTGATGGCGATCTCACAGAGGTTGCACTGCTCTCTGATGGGGAGCCCACCGGGCACGTGTCTTGTTCGTTGAAATGTTCTGCTGTTCGCCTAAGGTCTCGACGGCTTCTTCGAAGCAATCTGCCCTCTTTTGCAGGAACCAACTACGAGCGCGGGCACACTAGCTTAAGAACCTTGGATTTGACGCGCCAGCTTCTATTAATCCTAATTCGAATAATATCACCTTCTAGAAGTTGTGGTAGCCGCTGGCCTCTTTGCATGTTCTGTTTATGTTTGAAGGGCTGCGACTCGGGAGAGAGTCGAAATTCAGGGAGTGGTGTACGAATGTTTCGGTGCATCAACAGCTCCGCTGGCGACCTGCCGCCTTCGAGTGGTGAAGTTATGTATAGTTTAATAGTCCCAGCCAGAGGTCGCTCGCTGATTCCGATTTCTTTGGTAATCGTTCTTAGTAGGCTGGACTCCTTTCCCAGAGAGGCCATTTGATCTAGGAAAGTGGGGTTTGGAAATAACATGTTCAAGGTCAAATATCCGTGAAAAATCTTTGAATTCTTTCGCAGTGAACTGCGGTCCTCTGTCCACACAGAGCTGTTTGGGCATGCCATATCGAGCAAAAATGCAGGATAGCTTACTAACCACTGCTCTTTCAGTCGTTTCCTGAAGCCCCTCAAAGTGCGGCAAATTTGAGCACGAATCATATACAGCAATATAACGTCTTCCGGAATATTCAAACAGGTCTGCTCCTACTCGGTTCCATGGATAACTGGGCGTATTCCGTGGAAGCAACGGTTTGTCGGCTTGTTTGTACGCATGCACATGACAGGAAGGGCACCGCTCAATCATAGCAGTTATATCGTCATTCATTCGATGCCAGTACACGAGCTATCGCGTTCGTGCTTTGCACTTTCCAATTCCCAAGTGACCGTGGTACAGGCGCTCCAACATTTTTTTACGCATGGAAGTGGGAATGACCACTTTTGTTCCTTTAAGCAGTACGCCCCTTACAACAGATAGATCACTTGCGCATCTTTTAAGCTCACCGTCGATGGGCTGAGGATCTTCCACCGCTTCTCATCACCATCCGCATTTCACCGTCAGTAGTGGCGGCATCAGTTAATTCTCCCATCGTTTTCGGACTTACTCGATTAAACAAAGTGCTTAAAGCATGAATTTCAACGACTTCAGAAAACTCTTCTGGCGAATCTCGGCCCTGAATGCGAGAAAGCATGTCTGCTACTATCAGCTTCTTCCCATAGATGTGCCCAGAATTCATAGTCATATTTTAACATGCTCAAGAAAAAGTCTTTGCAGTCTTGGTGGTATATCGCTGAGCCCTTTTTTAGAAATGGCTATCAAGGGGATGGGATCGGTTTCGATTATCTGTCTGCCAACGACAAATTCGTTGAACTTTTCGCACCTGAACACAATATTCAGGGCCTCCTTCTCTATCTGCGCGTACCTGCGCTCCTTGTCTGTTAACGTTTTGAACGCATATCCCACGCAGCACAAAAGAGATACATAACGTTTTTCTATCGTTTATCCGAGACGCAAGAAACGGTTTAAAGAAGACACGAGTAAGACAACTTCGTTGGTAAAACATCGTATATGCCTGCTAATGTCCGGCGTAATTACTGTTTTTCAGACGATCTAGAACAGCTCTTTAAAACGTATTCGAAAAGCTGGTCTTATATAGGATTTCGAAAGACACAAATAACCCCTTTGCAAGGCCTCTTCATATATGATTTCTAAACGCTTTTAAGACGTTATCTAAAAGCTGGTCTAGAAGCAGTCTTGAAAGGTTTACGATAATCTGAAGCTCGCGGTTTCCAAATGAGTCGAAGCGTTGGTATCTAGTGCTACTGAGCTCCTGGTGCAGCGCCAAGCACTGTTGCCTTTAGAGGCTGATGCATCCTCGGCCAAGTCACCTGAAAAGGCACATATGTCCAGGAAAATGAATTCGCAATGCCGCCTTTGGTATGTAGCAACGATGTTTATAACCAAAATGGGAATGACATCCCGCTAAGAAATGGGCACGTCTTGACAATTGGCCAGGCCAGGGATTTTGTGCCAAGAGCGCATTAAATGAGCATATTACAGAGCAACATTTTATTGCGAAAATCATGTTTATGCAAAGTTCGAGCAAGACATATGAGAAATTCAAAGTAAATCGAATTAAAAGCGCATCAAGAATGAATATAACTACCAGAAACAATTCTTGATGAACTAGAAATAGATCAACAATGACCAAAGCATGCATAAACGGAATTCATAAGTACGCATACAATGACGACCAGCAAGAACGCGAGGTGTGCTAAAGTTTCTTATTTTGCACAGTAAAGAGCACATGCTATCAAATGAACAGACTAGAAATATTTAGAAATTGATATCACCGCAACTGTAGAAAGTAGAATGAAACTGCGAGACTTAATCCCATGGTATCTGTCAACGAGTTATGTTACCGAGAATCTAGAAGCTTGAAAAGAACACAAAAAGGAATAATGACACATACCATCAAAAATCAATTCTTTGATAAAAACCAAACAACCGGACCATGTTAAGCTTGAAAATATTGCCTGTACGGTACATCAAGTGTAGTAATGTTGAGAGAATTAAAAGAACCATAAAACTAAAAAACAATCTCGTGAACGATCCTAAAGAATACTCAAACAAGGAAATCTGTGTAACAAGTGAGCACCACTGTAATGCAGAGTACGAGGAGATTGAGTAACGCTATACATAACTAAAAGAATCTTAGTACTCTAGCACACGAGAAATGAATGCACAAGCCCCACTATTACAAAATTGTATAAACGTGGAAATTTCACGGCCGCGGCGGCCGCATTTCGATGGGGCCTAAATGCGAAAACACCCGTGTACTTAGATTTAGGTGCACGGTAAAGAACCCCAGGTGGTCCAAATTTCCGGAGTCCCCCACTATGGCGTGCCTCATAATCACATAGTGGTTTTGGCACGTAAAACCCCATAATTGAATTTTTTCGAACCTGGAAATTAACTGGAATGCACAGGAATCTGCGTTTCAGTAATCAAGGGAGCAATGGTCATAATAAATACGAATCCGTTTATATAAACAACATTGTGCAAAAGGCACCATACGTACCACTCTCGCAAAAACAGGCGTAACGTCGCAATGAATCATTTGCAAACCCATGAATACATTAGTACACCTTGCACTCATCTCCAGTCTCCTAAAGTAAATAAAGGAAATTGGCTCACCATCCCGGCACTGCGAAAGTGGATGTCCAGCGAAGATGTTTAATATCACCACTACAACTGTTGTGGGGGTGTGCAATGTATTACTGCTTTAGAGTGATGGTAATTTTGACAGCCCGCCGCCGCCCGCAGCGGTGCTGCAACAACACTGAAATCATGTGCTAGGCTGGTTATTCCATATATGCAAGGCTAGGGACATCACTTCCCACGTCGCAAGCTGCCATCGCCGCGGCAGCTTGCGCGGCAGTAATCGCTGTCGAGAAACGTATGAGGGGAGCGCTACGTTCTTCGCATTGTTATCAGCCGCACCTTATCAATTATGTCGCTCGGATGCTTGTTTTTCGCTTGCTCTTTATTGAAAGGTACTATGTTCTATATGTTGCATCCATGCTTCCAAAGAATGTGTGCACTGTGCGCTTCGCTTTGCTGAAGCCTCTGCCTTACACGGGTACGAGCCATCGCTTCTGACCCTGCACTGCCACCGCGATCGGCCCACATTTTCGGTAACGGAAACGACACAAAAAATGCCGACCAACTAGGGGCTAACAGCTTCGGTGTAAAAAGCACTCTCAATGACAAAAACCTTTTGCACATGTAGCCCCCTGCCAGTGCTTTACCAGTTCACCCCCACTTTCACATCCAAAAATATTTGGCCCAGAATCGAGGCAGAGTTCCATTGATGAACAGCTTGAGAGCACACCACTTTGTACTCTACAGTTCCACTGGCAATGGCACTGCCGTACATGATGGTACTTGAAATTTTTTTCAATGTAGACACGCTTGCTGCCCTGGACAGGTATGCCCATATATTTGCACTGGTGCTCCATTTCGTCAAAGTGGACACGACATTTTGCACTACGCTGGTAGTTGAAATGTTTTGAATGCAGATGCAGTGGCTTCACCAGGACGACTTGCCCACATACCATATCTGACACATGTATGCGTCACTCTTCACTTGGCACTGAACTTTAAGTGTTCCCACTCGGTATGCTTGCCAGATAAGTGGGCAGGCCTCACACTCAATTTTTGGCAGCTTCTAATGAAACATATAGCAGCACACTTAAGCTACAATGTGAAAGGTATGCTAAATCTTATGACTTATGAAAGTGGCATGAGCACAAAATATGTAACTACAACACTGTATCCAGATCATAAAAATGAACGTAACCAATGCTAACTATAAAAATGTATTGCGGAAATTGTTTCGAACAAGCTGTTCATTGAAATGGGTGCATAATAGGTAGATTCCGCATTAAGTATAGAAAGCATTTCAACTATGTAATGACAATGTAAATTGCGTTCACTCGCCCTTCCTGTGCTAGCAGTCTGATAGCTTGCATTTCTTAAACAATTTGGAGGACGCCCTTAAAACCAGATGAAGGAAGATGCCCCGATGTATATCCACACATTCTCCCGCCCTTTGACCAGGGACCACTGTGTTGATGCCAGTGGTCTGAATGAGAACGATCAGTTGGTGCATTGTAATGAAGCAAGAATTGAAGCCACTATGTACTTAAGATATTATCACGTTTTATGTCACCTGTCATCTGCTTACTACCATTCAAGAGACCACGCTAAGTTGCCAAGCGTTAGTCCGATATTGCTGCATTTATTGGCACACAGTCGCCTGATAATCGCATTTTCAACTAAGACTTCCAGGTATATGGACCAATATATGCAATTAATCACGCACAAATCCATTCCGCAATACGAGGTTAAAATTGCTGTGCAAATAACCTATATTGTCGCAGACAGCTCTCCACATGCCAGTTACGAGCACTCGCGTGAGGTACCCTTCCAAGCGCCTCATCGCTAAAGCCTCTAGGCATTACTCACCGCATCGCCATTAGACGAGCTCGAGCAACGGCTCGCGGATGGCGAGACAGCGCGTGCCTCTCGTGCACGCGCACACGGCAGCGCCCGAGTTCTCCCGTCCAATGAAAAGTCTCACTGGCGTGGCTCATTGGTCTTCGCGGCGCGTGAAAGTGTGTTCGGTGTGGAGACGCGGTTCAATGTTGATAGGCTCCTGTTAACTCTGCTTGCAAATTGCGTGAAAGTGCTTTAGGCTTGAGTTTCCGGGCACAAGTTCGCCCACAATGAACCAGGTTGTTTAGTGTGCTTCATTGAAGAGTGCTACATTTCTGCTGGAGGTGCCGGGGTATGATTTTAAGTCCCCAGTTCGTAAGAGAGCGGAGCACCGACCCTCAGCGATTGGAATCCAGAGAACCGACTCCAGTGCACCAGCGCACTGCCCGCTGCCTCCGAGGAGACCCGCCCGAGGTCGGATTGCCTGTTGCTGCAGCTGTGCAGGCATGAGTTACCAGCGACAGTGCAACCATGACCAGCCCTGTGGCATCGTCTCAGCTCATCGTGTACCCACCACGAACGCCCCAGTCCTTCCACGGCGATAAGTCCGAAGATGTGGAAGACTGCAGAACACTTCGAGCGAGTCGCAGATTTCAACGGCTGGGACAACGTTGGGACAAAGACAGTTGCTTGCCACCTTGCCAGCACCGATGGGCGAGAGAAGGCAGAGCACGCTGTCCAAGCCAGAAACCAGCGCACTAACGAGTGCTCGTAACTGGCATGTGGATAGCTCTCTGGGGCATTACATGGCCACATTACAGGAACTCTAAGCAGCAAGTGCTATTTACTTTTACCCATCAACTTACTTAGTGAACTGACATCCCTAAATGCCTAAGAGGTTCCTCCGTTTGACGTACGCTTGGAAGATTCGTTGCACAAGGACCAAGAACAACGGATGCCCTGTTGCGCGAAGTGCACGAACAGCGCACAAATAAAAAAAAAGCCACGCGAGCGGTTCCGGAACTCCGTGCGTACACACGGCACACGCACGAACTCGGCGTCTGCCGAGTTCGAGTCCAGCACCAGTCATAAACGGCAATAAATAGTGACTACCTGGAGTAACAGGATATTTTGCGCCAAAGGGATTCACGGCTCACGAGTGCAGTATCCACTAGTCAGTTATACATTGTATATGCGGCATCCGATCGCGTACTACAGAAACTATAACAAGGACAAAGCTAGAAGCAGCGAAAGATATTGCTAGGATTCCGAGGCTCCGAAGAAAATCGAGTTCGGTCGTCTCATATTGGACACAAAGTTCCTCTTAAGACCATGAAATACGGGTCACGTGGGATAAAAGGGGCCCAAACACAATCAAAGCTGAATCGCAAGCGATAACAGCACGGTGTGGTTCACCAAACCTTCTACGAGTGCGCTGTAGGACAGGCCACGGAAATACGACGGGCACTTCACCTAATGTCTTTCGCTACCTTACTCGCGATGAACATTAACAAAGAGCCCGTTTGTCAATTCTCTTGACTGCAACATTCTTGCTATACGGAAGACTGAAATACCACAGTGATTGCTGTCTAGAGGATAGTGGCAATGTGCTCAAACACGGCATTCCCGCCTTTCTTCGCATCGCCCAAAACTTGCTAGTTTCACGCATGACGGCCGATCCCAATGTCAGGCACCCAAAAGCAACAAAGCAGCCCTTCGTCTCTAACTTCAATCTTAATATCGCTCTTAACGCCTTAATTACAACGCCACTGAAAAGGCGCCTCGCATAGCCATAACGACATGACAATCAGCTTGAAGAGTAAATTAGCGCCCTCCAGTCGGCGCTCTGGAATGAAAAACTCAGCTGCTCTCCAAATTAAAATCATACAAACAAATCACTGCACGTGCTGTGCCAAGTAAGACAACAAAGCACGTTACTTACTTGACCAAGGGCAGCACGACCGATAACAGTGAGAAACGCACCACTGCCCAAAGGAACACGACTGCGGAACTATGCACAGCCCGCTTTCACACGGTAGCCACAGCGGCAGCCACGGCAGCCGTCGCCACACGCTTGGTCATGTGACCAATGTGACGACGGTATCGTATCGCCCCCCTTGCGTAAGGTTGGATTGTCTTGACGGGCTGTTGAAGCACCGCGGTATAGAGAAAGAAATATAACAAGAGGGGACACTCGGCGAAAAGTGGCAACAGGAAATGCGTCATGCTATAGTATTAACGCCGACCGTTTGCTGCCTCGAGCATCGAAAAAAAAATGGAATGTGAAATGAGATTAATAGAAATTGTCTTATTTCTTTTTTATTCTTTCCCGGCAGAAGTAAAAATATATGCGTATAAATTAAATTAAACTTTGCCGCTTACTACCGTCGCCCAGCAACAGGCGAATCGGCGAATGACGAGCCAGATGCATGCGTCATTCGTCAGACACACCGACGAAGCGAGAGAGAACGGGCGCGCATCTGAGCGTTGGCCTGTTCGTTTACCCGTCTGCCTGTTTTTCTTTCTAATTTTGGATTTAGCCTGGTTTGGTGGGCTCCCGGTGTATTCTGGCGTTCCTTCTGAACTTCGACATGGCACCGCTACACTATTGCACTACTGCGAGGTGAGAAACCTTGTTCGACAGTCTGCGACGCATTTCAAGCAATTAGATTACAACGAAGGCGCCAAATAAAACAACGGACGAAGGAAGGCGACACAGGACAACCGTTCGTCCGTTGTTTTATTTGGCGCCTTCGTTGTAATCATCTATAACCAACTCGCCCACCAGCACGTGCTAAGCAATTAGGCTTACGGCACGGCACCTAGGCTAGACTTGTGACACAGGTAACGAAACACAGCGTGGCCGTCGCGGCGCCGTTAATTTGAATAATTGACTCGTACTGGGAGATGTTTGCGACACTTTCTATGAGCCCCAATATTATTTTAACTTATTTCGGCAGTTTTTCGGCACGCTAGTCGCACAGGGCGCTGTGACGCAATTTCGCGTGTACTGAATCTTACTGCGACAAGTTTTGGCGCTTTCGCTGGCCCCCAATATTATTGTGGCTAATTTCGCTACTTTTTGGGATACTTTTCAAGCGCAGTGTGCGCGCCTGGCACTGTGACGCGGGCAGCGAAGGACAGCTCGGTCGTGGTGCGCAGTTAAGATTCGCGCTTTAATGCACTGACAAGTTCGTGGCGCTTTCTGTGACGCTCAACATTATTGAAAATTATTTTCGGTACTTTTTGTTACTTATGAGGCACGCTCGCCGCGCGTGTCGCGACGCAGCGAAAAGCAGCTCAGCCGTCATGACAAATTTAGCGCGTACTGAATCGTACTGCGGCAAGTTTGTGAGAATTTTTATGGCCCCGCAACCAATTTAAGCCTTCTTTCGATACTCACGTTTGTCGAAAACGCGACGCGCAATTGCCAAAAGTTATAACACGGGAGTGTGTTGCTTGCGCCGGCAGAACGCGCTAAAGGTAACACCAAGGAGCTCAAACGTCAGGAACTTGTAACTCCAAAATTCTGTCTTCTGAGCGACTGAACACAGGCTTTACACCAACGCATTTGTCTTGAGTGCGAGTACAAGGAATTCTGCGAGCGTCCAGCATGATCTGGTCGAGAGCCTGTGTTGGGGCCACCTCTGCGTATTCGTAGCGTACTATCGCGCCGGTTGTAGCCAAGTTCTGGAAACGCGCAGTAGCCCGTGTAATCGTGCTATTAAACTGCAGGAAATAATGCCCGGGAAGAGGGGAATGCTTGGAAATACAGTAAACTCTCACTTGAGTGAACGTCAAGGGACCAAAGGAAGTAATTCACTCAACTGAAAGTTCACTAAAGTGAATATTCACTAGACCAACATAAAATATGGCATAGAGAGTCAAAAGTTTGAAGTGCAATTTATGGAGCCAAATACATGGCATCCATAGTGTTAAAAATGTGTGAAATGGAATTTGTACATATCAACAAGTGCAAGGTTCGTAACAGTTATAATGCTGCCTTTCTCACTTAAAAAAAAATCTGTAATCTTCTTCTGCACTTGTACTTTTAAAGCACAGGAAGTAACAAAACTGTCAAAAGAGTCATTGTTTTTGTACCCTTCTGGCACAGCTTGCTGTTGAGACTGTCTCTCAACTTACCAATGTACCCTACAACCTCAGCTAGAGTTATAGGGCTTGAAACTGGCTTGGCAGTTGCCTCTTCTTCGTCGCACTCTTCTTCTTCAGGACGAACACTGAAAACAACCTCCAGATTCTCCAGAAAATCACACACCACGTGGTTTGTGCTGTGACAGATCGCCGCTTTGCTCTGGCGGTGTTGTAAGCGCCAGCGATTCTGCTATGTTCGTGGCCTCCGAGATTGCATGCTTGCTCGTTTTGTGCGGGCAATCTCGGAGGCCATGCCTCGTTGCCGTTCATTTTCCACGCCGCCGCTTTGCCCCAGGGGCGCTGTAGCGCTAGCGACGTTACCTTGCCGCTGGAGCGGCAGTTTGTTGAGAGCGGGCATCGGTTGCGCCTGCAGTGCAGGGCGCAAAACGTCGTTGAACTGAAATATTGACGGTTCCGAAATTCGTTCAAGTAAAATATTTTTGCATAGAATCTATAAGAAAACTGCTGGGGATCTTTAAAAAGTTCCTTATTCTGAAATATTCGATAAACCGGCGTTCGTACAACTGGGAGTTTAGTGTAGAATGTTTTCGTGGTATGTGCGGTGTTGTTTGGGAAGAGTCGGGTATTTTCGAAGCCATGTATGTGAAAGTGAACTGCTTTAGTGAGCCGCCGGTTACGTTGGCTGCGCCCGACTATAGAGGGGTCGTTTTCGCCGACCTGACGTAGCGTGGGCGCGCGCGTTACGTCGGACTATAAACGGCCCTTATTACTTTGCGATATGGCGCGGCGCCGACGCCACACGACGACGCATCGGTTTCCAAGATAAGCGGCTGACTTGGATCGTAGTGCGCCAAGAACTTAGCTTCCTCTAGCAGCCGCTTTGTTGCTCGGAACGCGTTATCTTGTCTCGCTCCCCACTGCCAGCGTGTGTTCTTTCTTAGCAGCTCATGCAGCGCCTCCAGAACAGTAGCCAAGTTTCCCAGAACTTAGTGATAGGTCACGAAGCCCAAAAACGCCCGTAGTTCCGTAACACCGGTTGGCTTCGGCATTTTCATTATTGCAGCAATGTTGTCCGTCTTAGGTAACAATCCGTTCGTATTTATGCAATGTCCCAGAAATTCAACTTCTGCTTGTCGGAACTTGCATTTCTGCGGATTCAGCTTGACACCGTGTTGCCGGAAACTTATGAAAACTTCACGCGGCGTCTCACAGCTGCCGCGTTTCTGCGCGACTACCACGTGGTCCAAATATACTTGAATGCCCGGAATGCCTTGCAGGATGCCGTCCATAAAATCGCAGGAGCAGAGGCTACACCAAAAAGAAGCCTATTAAAGCAAAACGGGCCTTTCGGAGTGTTTGCGACCAAAATGTCCTTCGTTTCCTCGTCAAGCGGCAACTGAGTCTTCTCCATATGATCAGCGTTGAGAATGCCACCTTGGCCTCTAAAGCTATATCTTCGGCTTCTTTCAGCGTCAGCGAAGGCCTTGGCAAAAGCTTCCGACGAACGCCGGCATCAAGTAGACCCCAAACAAGTCTGTCTCGTAGCATCCTGTCCCGTGCCTCGCCAAAGTTGCAACTGCAGGCCTTCTTCCGAATTTCCACAATGAAGTCCTTTGTTGCCACATCGGGACGCTAGCATCTGGTGAAGTACTTGTACGACTCCGCTATTTCGTTGCCCTGTGGCGCAAAGTGTTCTGCCAGCAATTCAAGCAGCTTCTCGTAGGTGAGGTCTTCAATCTTCGCCGGCGCGCACAATATACCGTTATTATGCCGACTGTTGCCGTGCTTAAGGCTGCCGTTAGCAGGGCTCGTCGTTTCTTCGAGTAAACGATTTCGTAAACTTCAAAGTAGGACTGCAGATGCAATTGGTAGGCGTCCCAACTGCCTTCCATTTCGTCGAAACCCGGCGGTCCGGCGTGGGTCGCCATGGAGATGACACGGCCCGGTGGTGGGCTGCCTCGTCGCCGCTGAAGTAACTCGAGAAGTGGTTGGCAAAGAACGAACGCTTTATTAAAGGTTAGTGTAGCTTTTATAGCCTTTATCTGGTGACGTCACCGCAGCCACTGCCGATTCACAAGAGGCGTGGCCGGTGAATCTAACAAAATGAACACGTGCCAGCGGCGCATGCTGATTCATAACACAGGGCGTTCCAGTCCCTTGCGGTTTTCACAAAACATGATCGTAGATGGGAGGTAGCCTGCGCCGGGGGAGGATACACGGCGTTACTGTGGTTTATGCGGCTGGACTGGCGATGAGCTGGTAATATAGCTGAAATCTGGAGTGGTGAATGATAGCATTTGTGAAAAAGACGCAGTCTAGAAATAAAACGTCGTGATTCTAAATTAGTAAGACCTGCACGGGTTTTCAGTTCAGACACGATTGAATGATAATAATATTCATAGTAGATAAACCGGGCTGCACGTTTTTCAACTGATTCCAGTGTATTAGATAGGTTATGTTGATGAGGATCCCAGACAGAGCATGCATATTCTCACTGAGGGCCGGACATGTGTAACATAAGCTAATAATTTTACTGATTGGGGAGCAAGTCTTAGGTTCCGGCGGAGAAAACCGAGGGCTCGATTTGAGGCATTGACTCAGTTAATGACATCATGTGACCAAGTTAGGGTAGTTGAAAAGGTTAGGCCGAGGTATTTATATGAGTCAACGGATGAGATTTCGGAGCCGCATATGGTGTATTTCCCTGATTGGTGATGCTGTCTGCGACGGAAAGAAACTAGTGAGGTATATGTGAGGTATATAGACCTCACATTGGCCAAGAACCTTTCCAGTGTGGCCACAATGGCTCACTGACCGTATATCAACGCCGTCCGAAAGCGATAGTCATTTTGGTGACCAAATAATAAATCCAAAAAAGCAACCAAGAGAACGTTAAAAATAAAAAAGAGGCATTGCGTATGCAATTTGTTAAAACAACAAACAAGTCGTGCAAAAAACGAAATTCATCGTGATCTGCATCTTTTATTTTCAATCAACTTATTTACTATCGCCATTTATCACCATATAGATGGCGTCCCAGCTTGCTTTCGCGAGAGTTTTAAAGTATGCGAATGCCGCGTAGCTTGAGAGAACCAAGGTAATGTTGTTTGCCGTCGCTTGGAGTTTCTGAAATTATTTTTTTCAATCCGTCAAAGCAGACATGTATTCATCCGACGATTGTAAAGCGTGCGGAGCCAGAGCGACGCTCCAGCACATGCTGTGGGAATGCACTGGTAGCGAGCACCAGGACTCCCCGACGAACGAGGTAGACATAAGTCTCGAACCCAGGGGCGCGTTGGGAGGCGGCCTCGTTGATCAACGGTGAGCCGTCCGGCACGCTGAGCAAGCCGCCCATGTCCAAGGACTCGAGCCCGTCACCCAGGCTAGTGTGCTTATGGCCCCACCTCGCCCCAATCGCCGGACATTTAGAATAAAGTTTTCGCTCCGTCTAATTACGTAGTTAGTCTTCATTAATTATTGAACTTCTCAAATATTACCGTTAGATCAAAAGTGCCAATGAGAAAATCATAGTGCGACATGACAAACTCCTTATACAGCTTTATGTTGCTCAAAACGTGCGACATAAATGTGTTTTTCCGAGCGTGAAAGAAGCCCGCAAATGCACGCAAAATTGCCGCGTGGCTGTCCACTCGAGGTGCGTTGCGTGTATTCGCATGGTTATGAGATAAGACACAACCACGCAGTTTTCTTGAGTGCGCTCACCTACGCAGTTCCATTACGCTACAGACGTAAATGTTAGTGTAAGAGCAGGAACATTTCAGACTTGCGAAATATTCTCGTGTGTGCATATTCTAAGCCTTCAACTATAACAATGCATCAAATTTTTTTTTTCTTGTAAGTTGATGTCCTTTTTTTATTGTTGTTATTCATGAATAAAGAGTACATATATACCAACGCAAAGTATTTTTTGCTCACTTTACGGTCACCCTAAAAAAGTACGGCAAGTATTTGGCGAAATAGGTCCCGCAGAAGAATTGGAATCTCCAATAAAAAAAATTTACCCTGGGATGTTGCATATGGCGAAAAGAAAATCGACCCTGAGAAGGTTAGTTCAGGTGGCTTCTCATCTTTCTGTCTTTTTCTTTTATTTCTTCGTTTAACTTCATCTTCATTCTTTGATGGCGCATACCTACTGCGAGGGTTTGGCGAATATTCGTATGGTATACGGAAATTGCAGTTAGTGCATAAATTAGTGAAACTTATCGGGAAGAAATCAATAAAAAATGACGTATGAAAAGGTAAGATAATCTCTCTAAAACAGCTATAAATTCCTCAACTTCTTCCCGTCTTAAGCTTCTTTTTCTGTTCCCTCCTTCCTAAAGAGTAGGCAGGCGTTTTCACCTCTAGATGGCTGTTGCCAGCCTGCTCCATAAATATTTCCTTCTGCGTGCAATCTATTTGTGTTTTCACATCGATAATTATAGTAATAGTAATATTTATAATAATGACCGTAATAAGAATAATCCCCTCGAGAAGAGGCAACTGCTCAAGATATTTCCTAGAAAGTGTTCGACGTGCGTGCGCAGAAGAAAATGAAGAACGAAGCAGCCAGCTCGCTCGTGCACTGCGCATCCGGCTCCATTCTGTGGAACCAGCAGCTAGGCTTCTTCGTTCCGCAGTGCTTCATCTAAATTACCCGGCGAGACTTTAGGGCCCGGCAAGTGGGAAAGCCTTCTCTGCAGCCGATTCACTGTCAACGCCGATCTGTACTCCAGCGTGGACTCGTGTTTAATCGTGACACAACGGCTTCAGTCCGATTCCAGCACCTTGCACCAGGATACAAAGATGACTGGCCACGCATGTCGACACGCAGCTCAGCGAGACGACACCTGCGGCGGCACTCGGACACCAGCAACCGTGTCCGCACACGGCTACTCGCGGGCTCAACTTTCTGGTCGGTGCACGAAACGCCGCTGGCGTCCTGGGATCCTTCCTTCACGCGGCTGCCCCCTTTCGGTGTTCCTTTGGTCCAGGCACGCTTGGCCACACGCCTTTGTCAACAGAACAGCGGACAGGTAAATATTTGTACAAGTTCTGTAACTGAAACGATAGTGTATCTGAGCGAGATTGCTGATAAGTATAGGCTTCCTGGAGTGCACCGGCGAGAGTTCGCGCTCATCTCGGTGGCACCAGTGCAGAGGCCTGCTTTAGACAGGGCGCTCGTTTAGTCCACTGGGTAAGACATGCCGCTTCTGAGCCTGGGTTCGTAGGTTCGAAAGTCACTGCCCTTACCGTTTTTCATTGCGAATGTATCGTGTATTTCATACATTATTTCATCCGAGCGATTACCGAGGCGAAGTTAGAACGAAGGCAAGAGCTTGCGCGGACCACGAAAGCGCGAACAATGCTGGCTCCCGAAAGCGAGGGGGACGTGGTGTCGTGCCTATGCCCTCTCCCCTCACGCAACTCTTGACTCGGAAACGCAGCAGCAGGTCAACCCTTTCGCCCGCTCTCCTCCGTCGACGCGCGTGCGTGACATGACGTCACAGCCAATGGGAATATAGGTGCCGTTTCTGTACTACAGGCGCCGGCTTTTTCGGTCGGTGGACCATTTGAGACTATTTCATCAAAAATAATAATTGAAAGTCGAAATTATTGGATTTTTTGTTACCATCGCGTTATTTAACTGTTTGGTATTGGAATTCATTGTGCGAACGAGAAATGTTATAGTAGAGAACAAAAAACTATGAACGAATCTTTAGCAACAGTAATGCAAAATGTGCGATTTATTGCGAAATTTTTATATTCCAGCGTAAAGCACCGCCAACGAGTCGGCCCAAGACATTCTGGTCGCGGATCTGCTGGTGCAATCTCGGCGTGGCTTCTCGCTGCATCTGCAGCAACAAACACGATGACCCACAGGAGGCGGAACGAGCTCGCAGCTGGCACAGCACCTCATCCCAGGCGATCTCTACACCAGCCCCGTGTTGTCAAAGCCTTCGCCCACCGCCTGACCATCGCAGGAGCACTGGTCAGTCCTGGTCACAGTTCCAGCGGTGGTGCTTGGCACAAGCGCGGCGTGCCTCGCTTTGAGTGCACCCACAGCTTCTGCATGGCTGGCTCAGCGCGTGGAACTGAGGGGCCCGCCGTCATGGCCTTTGATGCGCCGCTGCCCTCTTCCCTGGCCAGCCCCACCGGAGCTCTCCGCGAGGACGAGCACTCCTCTGCTATGCTGACTGTGGCGGAGTAACCTTCAAAGATGGCGTCGCACTTTTCAAGCAGCACAAGGACGTCCTGGCGGTTGTTTTGGACGTTATAGGCTTCCATAAAATCGGCTCTGCAAACGTCGATCCGGAAGCCCGAATGCGCGCGTGGAAATTTGCCGCAGTGGCGCATCTCGACATTTCGGTGGATGACGCAGCTCGCCGCCGACGCGAACATATCTGCGTTGGTTTTTTCCGATGAATCCTGCTGGAACTCGTACGCCGCTTCGTCGTAATTACACCGAGGTGTTAAATTTTTTATGTTTTGTAAAAATATATTGTCACGTATGCGATATTTCTAGTTTTTCTTAATATTTTCTTTTCAAGGGTGACATCGTTTTTGCATTCCCGGCATTTACGCATACCTTGTTTTTACAAGAGGTATGAGTTGGCACATCTTGACATATACCTAGCTAACAGAGAACAATTCCAATAAAAGGAAAAGAGAGGAGGCACGAAGCGCTGTGAGCCTTGCCTGGGCTTCGCTCTCTCTTTTCGCCTTTGTCGATCGTCCACTACGTACGTGAAGATGTGCCAACTCGCTCCAAATCTCCCCACCCGTCAATTTAATTACTCTTTGCCTGACAACTACAACGTGCGACTTACTACCTTATACATACATCTGCTGCATAGTCTTTACTTAGGACGTCCCATAACTCTCACGTCAGGAAATCCTGAAGGCAATGCACTTTTTAAGATGGTCATTCAGATGGTCATTCAGCTTGCATTGCTTCCTAAAGTGAGATTTATTATACTTCCTAACTAGAAACTAACAGAGCAGCTACAGGAGAACAAAGAATAAAAGTAAAAAAGATATACGCATTATCTCAGAGCTTAAGCGTTATGCTAATATACTCTAAATACTCTTACAGTCGCTGTGTATAGAAACGGAGAATGATCGAGTACACTGGCTTGCTTTTCAACGTGCAGCAACTTTTACGGGCCATGACTTCTGCGCCATGGATAAATGGGCAGAGAAGCTTTTGAACGCTTGGCATTCCCACAGGATATCCTACGTATATGATGCCGTTCGAAGGCAACGTATGGGACAATTCTGCCGTAGCTACTGTCAAGTCTTGCAAATTCACAATATTGTTATGAATAAGTTAATTATGAAGATAAAATGAAATTAATTAGGGAATTTCTGTTTATTATTTAAAGATGTGATTCCATTTTTCGCGCTAGGAATGCCTGCCTCTACGAATAATCCAGCTCAGATACAAGAAATGTGCTTTCTGGCATGGGCAATTTTTAGACATTCCTGAAAACATTAGATCGATCAGCCCGTAGATTCCAGCATTATTGTTTGATCTTCTTAATTAGTTTCTAACTACGTACGGTCTTCATGAGAAATAACAGTCGCAGTCTTTCAGTGCAGCTTAGCAGCAGCATTGAGTTTTTCTACGAAATACGTTTGCGCTGTTTACCTGTAATTATTTGTCGGTTATGCAAGTGAACTTGAATTGGTTCGAACTGGTTTGAACCGTTATTTTTTCGCTTCGGAGTTTAACTGGAAGTGAACTTTTATATGTGAACCGAAACGAAAACCGGGACAAAGAAAGTTTCAGTTCGACACTCTGCTGCCGAAGCCCCAAAACGCGTGGTTTTCGGCGTACATGAGGGAGGCGTGTGGCGCCGAGCATGCCTCCCTTGAAATGGTGCCCATCAAAAGTACTGGCGATGCGCTCTATCACATCTTTGTCCGAGAAATCAGATACTTCAGACCTCTCACTTATCCATCACACTTCTCTGTCCAGTCCCTCTCCTCGTCGCCAGCAACGACAGGATAGTTGCGCTGCTGTCTACTGGTGCTGTCGAATGAACGGAAATTTCGTCCTAAAGAGCACAAATGTATACAACATGCATATTAAACATGTATACAACAACATACAAGTGTATACAACATGTATAGAACATGCAAAATGACTGTCTTGCCACCACGTCCCATGGGACGGTGTGGCAAGACAGAGTGAATGTACCTTTTTATGAGAAATACTTCACTCCTTTGCCATGTCAAAGCAGCGGTTGTCGAGGCATGCCACAAGTGTGTCAGTAGAATGCCAAGTGTAGTTTGCTCCCCTTGGAAATATAATTTATTCCCTAGAAAGGTTCCCTCTCACCCGCCGCAGCAGTTTTGTGGCTGTGGCATTATGTATATAGCGGGGCTCGAGGTCGCTGGTTAGATCTGGCTGGTGGCAGCGACGCTTCAACGGAGGCGAAAATGCGGAAACGCTCGTGTGCTTACATTTATGTGCGCGATGAAGAATGCCAGGCGGTCTAAATTAATCCGGAGTCCCCCTCTACGACGTGCTACGAATTACGATCGCAGTTTTGGCATGTAAATTTAAAGCAGGGCATTTGTTTATTTAACCAATGGAAGTTTCCTTCTTGCTGCCTGTGTGAATGCAGGCGTGTGACTTCCCCTTTGTGGCGATGTTGTCGCACGAGCTGTTGAGGCCTCCGCTGACTGCATGCTGTAACACACTGCCAACGAGTCGGCTTAGAAGGCGAGCATTGCCTTATTTAGGATAATGGTGGTCGCCGTGCATAAGCCCTCTTGATCGACATGTCTGGCCGCGGTAGGAACCACATGGATGCACTCTAGCCTTTTTTACTAAAGACAGCGCCGATGTCATAACAGGTGGCCAGGCGGAACGTCGTGGGGAGAGCTCTATGCGATTTCTTGTTTTCCGGTCCGCATCCTCTCGAGGGCAATCGTACGTTGTACTGCGCTTTGGCTCCAATTTCTTTTAAATTAGTAACATGTCTTTCTATGACAGTTAATTGCAAACAAAATATATTCGTCATTTCTCCAACTGTACTTATTATGAA
Organism: Dermacentor variabilis; assembly: GCF_050947875.1. Taxonomy (NCBI): domain Eukaryota; kingdom Metazoa; phylum Arthropoda; class Arachnida; order Ixodida; family Ixodidae; genus Dermacentor; species Dermacentor variabilis. The sequence continues at coordinate 9,329,897 of NW_027460313.1, read as the reverse complement.
ATTCAGAATCCGCCGCTTCTGCAGCAACCTGGTTCATTTTCACAACTAAAACTGTCCTAAAAGTATTCCAGATAAAACATTTTGGCAGTCAGCGCATTATTTATTCATATATCCTTGACAGTCTTCCCAGCAGCGGTGTACTTGTGACCGTGAACCATCGAGATGTCCAACTTTTAACTCTATCTATAGGGCTGGGAAGCATAATCCATGAAGACTGGATTTTGTTTATTTGTCGGATAAGGGTGCCCGATTGGCGAATAAGAAAAGGGCATGATAGATTTCTCATTTTTTTAATTTCCTGCCTAAAGCGCGAGAAATGCCGCCACTTATTATTACGTCATCCGTTTCAAAATATTTTCTCACCTTTGGGCCATATTTTTTCAGTAAAGGTAATGTTGCCACTGGATTGAGTATTTTGTTCCTTTAAGGATGGCCGTACGAGTAATTTTCCCTACGTTGCCCTTGGCGTCTTTGTTTGTTAGCTTCTTATGATATGATTAATAAATATCAGGCCCTTCGGTTCTCTTTCCTATCGTTTATTACATAACGAGGGTCTCGAATCCGGCAAAATAGATGTCTACAGGTATCATATGTGGGTTTATTGACCAGTTTCCTTTCCCCAAAAAGATCACGTACTCGTGACGCCTGCGGCAGAAAAGTTGTTCCACATTTGCCGGGAATTTGTGAGTGGTAGCGCTCGCTAACCCTCCCAAGGCTAGTTGTAGTTGAAAAAGACATAAATACCTCAGGAAAGGGATGGGGAAACGGCGCCGCGGTAGCTCAGATGGTAAGGGCATCGCACGCCTAATGCCGAGACGTGGGTTCATATCCAACCCGCGGCCAGTTGTTTTTTCGTCCACTTTCATTTCCATGTGTGTAGCATTTCTTTAATTCAATTAGCAAGTACGAGTAATTTCCACTTTGTTGTCCTTGGTGTCTTTGTGTATTGGCTTCTTTTGTGATCATTAACAACAATGGGGCGCCTAGTTTCTCTTCCTTCTCGTTCATATATATATATATATATATATATAATGTGTGTTACCTTGCATACTACATCACTTCCATATGCATGCGCGACTAGCTAATGGCTACACATCCAGATACATCTATCACTGCTCATGTTAAACTAAGATTATTCAGACCGAGTAAATATAATAATTTGCAAATATGCGATATTGATTCCTTAAAACTAATCTCATTTACCATTCAGCCTTATTTCCCTTGGCATGTCGCGTTGTCTCTACTAAAAATTAGGATTCGTAAGGAGCGTAATTAACAACAGCCAAAAAAAAACTCTGACGGATAAAAACACATTTTTTTTCTTGCGTCTCTCATTTTGAAAGTTTCTCCGTCCCTGTTGTTTGTGCTGTCGTTGAACGTGACCGATAGTTCCTATTCTCCTAAGTGTAATTTTGATTTCACTCGTTTTCGAGCACTTGACATGAACGGCACATCAACTCGATTCTTCGTCGTTTTTCGTTGAGGACCTCGAATAACGTTGATTTCCTTCCTTCCTTCCTTCCTTTGTTTCGCAGAACAACACGGCGGCAGAAGAACGGGTCAGCCTCGCATCACGTGATGCAGCCCCGAGACGGCGAGCCACGAGCAAGGCGTTACCATGAACTCGCGCTGACGCTCACGCGAATGGTACGAGGTACGATCCAGCCACCGGCCTTGCTCGGTTCCAGGGATGGCGTCCAGCATCACGTACAAACCAAGAGGCGGTCCAGCTCCACGGCCGATGATAGCGATGATGCCGATGGACCTGAGGCGATGGCGACGCTCCAGCGACAACGTAAGGCACTTCCCTTACTCTCAGTTCTGTTGGTCGCTAGGGTAAAGAAGAGCTCTTTCCAACACATCGTTGTCTAACCGTGGGTGTATGTCGCTGTGCTGCTGAGCCCAAGGTCGAGGGTTTGACTTTCGTCCTGGATAGCCACATTTTGGTGGTGGCTGCATTATTATTTTCTTAGACGACGAAGAGGCTGCTACGAAATTCGAACTGCAGGCTCGAGTTCAAGGTAGCATCCTCATACGAAAAGAATTAATCGGAACACATGTTCTATGTAACTAACAGGAAGCCACTATGTTAAATCATTCCGTAGTCCGTCTTTAAGCAAAGTGTCAACCGCGGACCCAAAAGCATATCGTGCAACGCGAAGTAACTCGCTGTGCACTAAATATAGAGAAAGCTAAAAAAAACACACAATAATGCCGCGTCCTTGCTTTCATACCACATCACGTTTCAAGTTAAGTTGATTGTGCTTGAAAATAGCCGCGGCTGGCGGGCGGATTTGATTTACGCCAGGCAAGGCACGGACAAAAGCAGGCCAATACCATTACTTACATAATGTCACTTACATAAATAAAAGCAGTTACGGTTGAAATGAAAGCGTCCGACGCCCCAAAGTTACGTTTCTCAGTTACCTGACAGCGGAGGGGTCGCTACAAGGCGTCCTCTAGTGCACGATAGTGCCTCTAAGACAGAGCAGTTATTACTCTGACGTCTAGTGACACCCTGCACAAGTTCATTTACATCAGCATGGTTCTCTCCCCTGGAGGGCCGAACCCCAGCGGCAGGTTCGGTCCAAGTGCCTCGCTACCGCGAAACACTCTATCAAGTAGATAAGCTGTAGGTTGTAGTAAGGCTGTTTTGCCGCCATTTGCGGGATAGCCAACATATTTTTCGACAAACTGTACATACCAGCACTTTCTCGGAAAGCAGATGAATACACCTGAGTTCTTGCTCGAATGATACCCGCCGGGCTTGCTCAGTGGTTATGGTGTTGGGCTGCTCCGCACGCGGTCGCATTTCGATGGGGGTGAAAACACCCGTGTCCTTAGCTTTAGGTGCACAAGGAAACTCAGGTGGTCGAAATTTCCGGAGTCCCAAACTACCGCGTGCTTGAGAAACTGGTTTTGGCACGTACAATCCTTAATTTAATTTTTTCTTTTTTTGCTCGAATGATGCTGGCCGATGATTATTCTTGAAATAGACAAATGCCAAATAGCGCAGAGCCAGTGTATTCGTCTGCTATTTTCGCATGCACTAGTCAACGCCAGCCCTCTATGTTAACAAACAAGCAACTTTTGGGTCTTTCAAAGAGAGCACCTTATTCCTGGCCCGTGCACGCGCAGCTTGCTATTCAGGATTGCAGCACGTACCAGAAAAACATGTTATCGCTGTGCAAGGCGAAAAGCAGACATGCGTACGAGCCCGACGGATGTTTGTCCCCAGGTTTGCGAGATGACACCATGGAGAGGCCGCCTACGAGAGTACCTCTTGTTCTTGGTCGGCAGCTGCCCCGGCCTCTGCTCACCGGCGAACCAGCTGGTTTCCAACATTCACTGCTTGCGAATGATCCGGAGCCATCCCCGGGTGAACCTAGCCAAGTCGTGCTCAGCCAACGCGGCCGGCAGCGGCTTCTTCCTTTCGGAGAGGTCCCCGTGCAACAAATCCCTGCAGGTCGTCAACATCGAGCTGCAGGAAGGACGGCTCGCCTCGGCTTGCCTGCGTAGACGCGTGGTTCCTGCAGCATTCAACTTGCAGCCCAGGCACTCGTTCGTGCTGGTCCACTGCCTGCTGATGGACTGTCGCTCCATCAACTTCGTGGAGCTCTGCGAGTGGCACATGTCTCCAAATCAGTTTCTGTTCCAGAACGAGTACCAATTGAGCCGAAAAATTAGGCACGCCAAGCTCTGCTACCACCTGCTGGATGACTACCCGCCTAGGAATCTGACTGACTCGCTCCGCTGCTCGGCGACCGCGCACAACATGCTGGAGACTGGAAGCGTCCGCTTTTCGAGCGTCGGCTTTCACGAGGCGAGTGAACTGCCCGACAGGTTCGAGGCCATGCGCGTGCTCCTCTTCCTTAAGAACAGGAGTGCCGAATCCTATGGTGAGGTGCTGATGCGCTGCTGTGTCACGCATCATAGTGAGCGCGAGATCCACGTCGAAAAGGTGATCAAAGCGGTCAACTTCTGCTATGTGCTGTCCGAACCGGTGTCCCGTAGCGTGGTCATGGAGAAGCTCGTCGTGAGCCGCTGTGCACCGGGTAAACTCTGTACGCCCCACGTGTTCGCGGCGCTCACGGCTTCTCGGGCTATCGTAGATCGGTGCGAGTTGCTCAGAAAGTTCGAGATCCACAACTTCGAGGAAAACGACGCAGACGTCCCGAACCTATCCAGCGAACTGAGAGTCAGCGCGAACGGGAACACACCGATGGACAAATGCGCCGCCGCCTCCCCAGGCAACCAGTTGTCTGTCGCGCCTGATATTTGGCACAATGCGACGCTCGCCGAGATTTATATCAGCAGTTATTTTGTGCACATTGACAACTTGCGAGAGAACGCGATCGAGGAAAATGCCACGCTCAAGAAGCGAACACTCAGCCAGACGTGTCTTAGCGGTGGTGACGTCTTGGGGCTTGCAGATGCCCAGTCGGTGTACTAGACGCTGGACTTGCCGAGCCTCGGCACGGTGATGCAGATGGGTCTGCCACATTTCTGCACGGAAGTCGGCGAGAGAGACATGAAACGCAGTGCAGAATTCAGTGGCTGCGATGCTGTGACCGACGACCTGATCGATTGTCTGCAATGCGGCCCCAAGGTCTCGCACGCCACATTTGAACCACCCGTTTTTCTACCCACGTCTAGGTACCAGGAACCCAATCACGGATTCTACTATACGGAAACGCCAACATCTCGGGTCTCGTGTTTCTGATGGGTCGAGTGATCTACCGTAACGTTACCGTCCTGCTGTCCACGGTGTATCTCCGAATGGCGCTACCCCCGGGACGCACAGCTGGCCTTCGCCATGCAGACTTCTCAGACCGGGACGCAGCGCAAGAGCTGCAAGAGCCCCAGCCTCTGCTCCCTCATGTTTGCCGGCTGGACGTTCGATCACCGCGCGGCGACCGCCTTAAGTGACATGCTGCGGAAGAGTAGCACCCTCAACCGTGTCACGTTCGACGCGGTGTTGCCGCAACCCGGGAATACGCAGAGGACGGCCCGCGAGGCTTAGAAACAAATTACACGATCTAGCCCGTCAGAAGCTACGAGTAGCGCTACCACGCGATGAGCGTGTGCCTCATTAGCGACGGGGTTCGTCTTGCCGCGCGGGCATACACCTCTCAGATGGCAGCCCCGCTAGTGAGTATGGTGCTCGAGAGCTGCAGGCTGCTCGTAAACATGTCCCCACTGGCTGGCCTGACCGAAGCCGAATCGGCTGAGGGCATCACTCGGCGACAACGCTACCAGGACATGAACTTCCTGGTAATCGCTGGTGTCGCCAGGACAAACTTCAGTGCTATTGCGACCCAGCCACTCGCCAGCAGCATGAACTTAAATTCGATAGCTGGATGAAGATAACGTCATAGCGGTGCCTTTATTAAATGCGCAAGATAGGATTGCGGTTATAGGCCACGTTACACCTGCATTACGCTGCATTACGGCTGGCCGTTCGAATAGTGCTGGAGATACCTAAGCCGTACTACTAGCTGTAGACGAAGAGAAACTCAGAACATTAAGTGTGTCGTTTTAATTATGATCTTTGTATCGTTCTCCTGCTGTAATGCACGCTAATGAGTTTTTGTTTAATAAAAGGTTTGTGCAACATGCGCTTGAGCGCGGTTGGCTCGCGGCACTGGGCATGGCACTCGAAAAGCCCGTTTCCGGGCTCTGGCCTTTACTGCCATGTTCATATATGATGACACATTTGTCATGATCAAGTTTTAAAGCGAACCATTATTGCATGTAAATTTCTTGCAATAGTGCTGAATATTAACCTTCGCTTCTATTCAGTGTTATTTCTCTCGACAACGCATTTTTAGTGTGGTGCTTTTTGAGCCATACATGGCAACTGTAGCTGCAGATAAACTTTCTGTTGATTTTTTTTTACACATTTGTTGGGATGCGAACGTTTATGCAGCATATTGGTCGCAGTGAAGAGCCTATTTATTCAGTTTTTTTCCGGGATCATAACACGTTCTCTTCGTTTAATGCGCGAAATCTATTTTGGCCTTAGCGCGTCGTTCTGCTTGACCTTAACATGCCAGAATTCTTTTGGTGTGCAGTAACGCAAAGTCTAACCGATATATATGATGGTATCGTTAGCAGAGCTGAAAACATTTTCATAAAATCCGTATAGCAATAAGGATTTCTGAAGTATAATGAAATCACTCGCAACAAAGGGTTAACAAAGAAGAAAGTTTTTTCTCAAGAAGGCCATAGCGTCACATTGTAGCTGCAAGGAGTTGAACTCGCTACCCAAAGGGCCATCACCCAAACTGATTCCTTGCCAAATTGAGTAACTTGGCAGTTTGAGTTGGGTGCATGTGGTGTTCGCTGCAGCCAGTGCCAGGGAATAGCATCGTAGGCGCGCTTATTTCAGGGGCAATAGCAAGCACATTCACGCAGATATGACTACGTATGTATGTGGCTGTCGCTTTCAAAACACTTGTAAAATGGTCGTTGTTGCTGGCCATGTAATTGTATATGGCAGGCAATATCACGGTGGCAGTCGCAGGTATGGTGCCATCAAACCTGAAGTCGGGGCTTTGAACGGGCTTAAGTAAAGCCTCCTCTGCACCCACACCATTGAATCCGGCAAGGATGACAGATGTTTATAACTGCAGTAGCGAGGGCAGGGAGTAATAAAGAATCCACAGGAGAGCACCAATACCTAGGTCCAGATAACAGCGTCGTCGACGGTGGCGTTTCGGTAGTATGAGTAAATACGGTCACCTACACAATAGCTACGTTAATGTATAGCTGCCGCTACCTAAACTTGTAAAAAGGTCGTTATTAGTCATTATGTAGTCATTGATGGTAGGAAAGTTCATGGTGGAAGTAGCAGGCATGGTGCCATGAGACTTGAAGTAGGGGCTTTGAAAATGCTATGTAGAGCAATAGTGTTACGTCGACAGAAAGTTAGGTTATGAAAACTATTTGCTTCTATAAACTTGTGATCACCAATAAATACTACTACAGCTATGATTCTGACTGTCGGGTCGCGATTTCCGTGGATTGAATCCGAGTGTCAGTCGCATAAGCGTAATTCGTAATATGATGCCCAATTGGAGGCGTCCACAATCCTATACCAAGGCATGTGCGAAATAATAGAGGGTATTATTGTTTACGTGTGCAGTGTGAGAAGACAACTTTGATTACACGCAATGGTTAATTCGTATATATGTAACTTCATTTTTGACGAGTGCCAGAAGTGTCATAATTCGTTCAGTCAATTCAATCGCGTGTTTTTTAGAAGCGCAATGACACAGAAGACTACGCTTCGAACATGCGTGATGCACGTTTTGGATACAATTTTTGAAGTTTTTATCAATCTTTTTTGTTGTTTATATTGTTACGTGTAGAAAGACACAGACGGAAGAGGCTATTTACAGGCTATTTACACTGGACTGGAGCCAAAGCGCAAGCCGCCAACGGCACACGCCCACTTTCTCGTCGTTCTAGCGGCGGCTCGTCTCTTGAGTATCTACCGATAATATCGTAATACTACCCCCCGGCGGCAAAAGCGCCGTCACGGTGCTGTTAAATGTCCCAGGCGCGTGGAGAGTTGTAGGGCTTGAGTCCGGCGACGTGGGCAATGTCACTGGTTGTCACAGCGGAGGACGTAGTTGGCGTGGCTAGAACAATTTCATAGGTGACATCGGTCAATTGGCGGAGCACGCGATGTGGGTCTGTATAACAGGAAAGCAGTTTCTCACTAAGGCCAACTTTACGCGATGGTGACCAAAGCAACACGAGGGTGCCGGGCACAATATTGTTGCACGCGCGGGTGAAATTTTCTCTATTATTCTTTTTGTTTTGTCTGTTACTATCAATTTCGTTTAGTTCATTTATATTTACTGCATTTTCTCCTTGCGATTGCATAATTTACTGCGTTAGTCTTATTGCAACTCCCAAATGCACAAGTATATCTTGTTTTGTATGCTCCATTACTTACTTTCTTCCATGCTTCATTGTATATGATATTAATGTGGTGCTCCTAGTTGCTTTAGAAAAAGTATATTTATAAATAACAGGAAGTTCCGATACGGTCATCGACAATGGGATCTCCTTCTGTATGTTATTGTTCTTTATAATCTCTAATCTATTATGAATAAATCAATTCGAATTTCAATTCAATTTCAAAAGTAACTTTAGGAACACACAGACACAGACAAACCTATATATGCACACACAGTTACATATATATATATATATATATATATATATATATATATATATATATATATATATATATATATACACACATCTGTGTGTATGTATGTATGTATGTATGTATGTATGTATGTATGTATGTATGTATACGTACGACCATGTAAAGCCAACAGGCCAATGAAGCCAAGGAAAACGTTGGGGTGATTAGCTGTGGTTGAAGTTGAAATGTGGGTTTCCTCCCACCCAGTAATCAAAAGCCACCGCCGGAACGCAATTGCCCTATAGTATTTACTGCGGTGACTTGGAAACTGCCAAACCCATAGGTGCAAACCGCGGTTGCAAGGGGAAGCTTACCGTTTTCTTTTTTTTTTTTACGTCTCAATTGTGAATCTGCCTCCACATCTACGCTCGAGTGTAAACCAAATACATTTGCTTGCCGTAGGTCACGCACCTTCTCTGAAATCATAAGAGGCTAAATGCGAGCGTCTGATGGACGCTATTGGTGTCCTGAAACGGTTAGCGTCCGATGGCATTGAGTTTCATACATCAAGCGGCAAAGAACTGTTTCGTGGGTTCATCGCACGCTTCACAGGCGACGCCCTTGCAGCAAGTGATATAGTTGGGTTCAAAGAATCGTTTAGTCCGAACGTCTATCGTTCCTGCAGAACGTGTTCCTTGCTGTCAAAAGAGATATCCAACGACCAATACCACTCACAGTGCCCGCTGAGAGGCGAAAATGAGATTGAAATTCAGCTGAAGACAATTGAAAGCGCTCGAGATGACAAAAAAAAAGAAGAGATTATCGATGGAGTATGGGATCAATGGCATATCAATGCTGAGAATGTTCTCGCATTTTCGAGTAACTAAAGCAGTCTTGTATGATCCTATGCATGTTCTTCTAGAAGGGATCATTCCTAGAGAAGTCACTCGGTTAGTGCGCGGCGCCATGAAGAGGGAAGGCATTTATTCGCGACAGCAACTTAATGGCGCACTAACAGAGATCAAGTTTCACTTTTCCGACTCAAAAAGCGACCACTCTATGGGCTATTCTAAGCGTGACTTGCATCGTATCGCCTCGGCGAGCCACTCGCATTGCAACCGCTGTTGCCTCCCACAGTCTGGAGAATTTGTGAGATGCCTCGTGCTTTCGGCTCAAATAACTCACGCATTGTTTGCCACCAATTGTCAGCGCTGAAACAAATTTCGATCTAGAACTCATAGCAGAGCACCACCCACTATACTGTTTGTGCCATGGCGTTGATGCGCTCACCGATTCCGTGACGTCGATAGCTACAATGACGCATTGCAGGTGTTGAGCTGTGCGTAAGCACGCAATACGTGCCGTTCCGTGCAACATGAAGAGAGTAGCCAGTGAATTAATGAAAGCTTGTCTTTATCTTTTGCATACTAGCTCAACTATAAATCGCATTCCGTATATACAGTAAACATGGCAAGCTGACGTTACGCTGTCGCAGTGCAGTTTTCTATGGTTTTCACATCTGCAAGATGAAATTGAAAGTTCACTTTTATAATTAGCTATTTACGGGCGGGCATTAGTACGCTCTCCCAGCAGCCGCCAAGCCCATATGTACGGTACAGAAAATATTATCTTCCTTCAGCTTTCATTTTAAATGGTTTCTGACGACCAGAAACGCATCTTACAGAGCAGGAGAATGCCGCATCAAGTAAACTCCTCTCTTTCACCTTCACTAAGCGTTAGGAAGGTCGCCAGTCACGGATGGCAAGCGTGAGCGGTTAGCGTGAAAGTGCACCACGCCTAAAACAAGCGTGCAAAAATAGCCCTGACTCCCGCTTCGCAAGCGTTACGCATCCCGCTACTCATGCTTAGGAAGCGTTATTTTTTTCAGCGTCAAAGCACTTCACGCTTAGAACAAGCGTGCGAAACATCGCCGACGCTCACGCTTGCTAATCGTGGAGACTTTTAGAGCGTCGAAAAAATCGTCGCCCCTTCCAGTCCGTGAAGATGGTCGAACGGCGAAGCTGTGTTTCTTACACCGAGTGTTCTACCATGCAGCTCAAACTTCGCTAGCAGTCTATTACGTAAATCTTTTGTTTCACCATTCTGTCACCTCATTTTTGCTGTTGCTTGCTCAATCGGACGCCCCGGGTCTAAACAAGGATGCAACGACGACTGCCCGCGGATTTCGCCACGCAGCTCAGCAAGACGACAGGTGCGGCCTCGCTCAGCGATCAGCAACAGGGTCCACACAAGGCTACGCCCGGTCTCAACCGTCTTGTGGGCGCACGATACCCGGCAAGCATCGCGGGATTTTTCGTATTGGCGGCTGTCACGTATCGGCGTTCCTTTGGTCCGGGGACGGCTGCCCACGCGCCTTCTTCAACGGAACGGCTGAGAGGTGAGTATTCGTACGTGTTCTGTAAGCGAAAGGAAAGCCTTTCTCAGAGAGAATGTTGAAAAGGTAGCCTTTAGATGCAGTGCTATGTCGAGAAGTGGCGCTCTTCTTGATGGCACCGCACATCGAGGCTCGCAGAAAGTGTCGCGATAGTGATTTTAGGGATATTTCGAATACTTGTTCTGACTTAGTGGTAATTTGTGAGAGAAACCTGCGTGTGATTTGTACACGGGGTGCGTAGACTCCTGGAACTTGTTCCTCGGCAAGTTGAGGCTAATATATTTGTATTTCAATCACAGCAAAAAGACAAACTCGAAAAGAGCACCCACCGCACTCTGCCTGTATCATCGGCGGGCCTTTTTTTTTTTTGTGTGTGTGTGTGTGTGTGTGTGTGTGTATGTGTGCGTGCGTGCGTGCGTGCGTGCGTGCGTGTGTGCGTGTGCGTGTGCGTGTGTGTGTGTGTGCGCGTGTGTGTGTGCGTGCGCGTGTGCGTGCGCGTGTGCGTGCGTGCGTGTGCGTGCGTGCGTGTGTGTGTGTGTGTGTGTGTGTGTGTGTGTGTGTGTGTGTGTGTGTGTGTGTGTGTGTGTGTGTGTGTGTGTGTGTGTGTGTGTGTGTGTGTGTGTGTGTGTGTGTGTGTGTGTGTGTGTGTGTGTGTGTGTGTGTGTGTGTGTGTGTGTGTGTGTGTGTGTGTGTGTGTGTGTGTGTGTGTGTTAGCCTTATCGGACTCTCTAAGACGCTTTTAAGCAGCAGCCCAGCAAGAGGCGGCTTTTCGCTTATAAGGCCGTATTTGCAATCGGAAGCCCGCCTTCGGTAATAAATAGTACGAAATTATGATCGCCTGGTATCGGCCCTGAGCACAGTTCCGGCGTAATGGTAGTTTTGTGAATATGCTCCCCGCAGTCAAGTGCCAGTTATACCACTATTACAGCCGAGCTGCCATAGGCAAATTTTCATCGTTTCGTCATGTGCCAAAGCAAAATATGTTGGCGGCGTCTATAGAGGTAGAATAGCTTAAGCATAAGGCAAATTCTATCAGCGTATGTGTCCCAGCTCCGTTTGAGGCCAGACATGTCAAAACCGGTGATGGATGATGGTTTGCTGCATTGCGATCTACGCAAGCAATGACAGCACGGCCATCGCGCCCTATGCTTTACCGATGACCGGCCTGATCCTTTCCATGAGAAATGCCGACTCGTGCTCCGTACTGACTGGACGGAATCGTTGTCGCCGCCGTATACGTTCATACCGGAACGTCAACGACGGACCTTGAAGACTTTATAATCGACAAGTTTGGGTCAATCTTCCGGGTGGACGCAAAGAGCGCCGTCATTGTGGATGATTCGCCCGTCGATGTGTCACGCCCCGACGGAAACTGGTTCTTGGCGTTTCCCTTGGAACGGTTCGGCCTTCAGTGGTACCCCAAGACCAATGTCTCCACTACGCGCCACCAGTCGTGCATAGACCTAACATTCGCTAAGAACATCTGCACTGTCGTCCAGAGCCCATGGTCGTCTGCCATGGCGACTATAAAGCTATAATTACTGCGGTCAGGAGATAAACGTCTATGCATATAAACGTAACGAGGTGCACACTTGTGTTATATGGTGATGTTGTTTCATTTTATTTTATCTTAATTTATTTAATGCGATATACACCTGCGCCAGTGATCCACCTTTACAGTGTGTAATGGCTCTGAATTTTATAACGAAGGAGACAGGGCTGTAACAAAATATTTTCGGAAAATAGAGACGATTTGATTTCTTGTTGCATTTGTGTAATTTAGGCATTTAATATCGAAATATATTAAAAGAACCTATCTTGTTAAACCAATCGCGGGTTTCCCGCTCCAGAAACGTGATCTGATTATTAGGCGCGCCAGAGTGGGATAACCTACACCCCAGAGCAGTTAGGTGTCGTGCATTTTGCATTTCGTCCTTAGCGGCCATTTCGACCAGTATCAAATCTGTGACCTTGAGCTCAGACGTGCAACGTTACAGCCACTGAGACACAGCGGCAGGCAAAATATGCAGAACAAGAAATAAACTTCGAATTAATCTTCAGCAGCGTTGATGTTAACGTCGCTTTTCCCTCCCCCTTCAGTAACCAAGACGATAGCTCACATGAGGAGGAACGAGCTCGCAGCTGGCACGACGCCTCATCCCAGGCGATCTCTACACCAGCCCCGTGTTGTCGAGGCCTCCGCCCACCGCCTGACCATCGCACGACCACTGCGCAGTCCTGGCCAGTGTTCCAGCGGTGGTGCTTGGCGCAAGGGTGGCGTGGCTCGCTTTGAGTGTACCCACAGCTTGCGCGTGGCTGCCTCCGCGCGTGGAGTCGAGGGGCCCGCCGTCATGGCCTTCGACGCGCTGCCCTGTCACACGGCGAGCACCACGAGACCTTCAACACACGTGCGGGGAGTTCCAGTTCCGCGAGGCCGATCGAGCACTCCGCCGCTATTCCGAGTGTGGCGGAGTAATTTTCGCACAATTTCTCGCATTTTTTCAAGCAGTACAAGGACGTCCTGGCTGCTGTTGTGGAGGTTATAGGCTTCCATAAAATCGGCCTTGCGATCGCTGACCTTTCAGCGTGGCTTGGCCGGCTAAATTTTGTCGACGGCGTGCCACTGGAGAATTCGACGGATGACGCAGCTCTCCCTAGACGTGGACATTTCTGCGTTGTCTTTTTCCGTAACCTCCTGCGGGAACTAGCACATCGCTTCTCGCTAATTACCGCGAGATCCTGCATTTCGTCCTCTTTTCTAAAAATATATTTTCACGTATGCGATATCTTTAGTTTGGGCTGAATGTATTCTGTTTACAGGGACGCCATTTTTGTATTCCAGGAATTTAAACATACCTTGTTGTTACGAGAGGCGTGAGCTGGCATATTTTGATGTAGCATATACCTAGCGCATAATTACCAAAGCCAATAAAAGCAGAAGAGGGAGCTTACAGTTCGTAGAACTGTGAGCTTTGTCTCCCGTCGCTCTCTGCTTTCGTCCTTATATATTCTCTACAACGTACGTGAAATCAAGATGTACCACCTCACTTAAATCACCCGCCGTGGTTGCTCACTGGCTATGCTGTTGGGCTACTGAGCACGAGGTCGCGGGATCGAATCCCGGCCACGGCGGCCGCATTTCGATGAGGGCGAAAACACCCGTGTACTTAAATTTAGGTGCACGTTAAAGAACACCAGGTGTTCAAAATTTCCAGAGTCCTCCACTACGGTGTGCCTCATAATCAGAAAGTGGTTTTGGCACGTAAAACCCCATATATTTTTTGTTTAACCTCGTTCAAATCGGTACACTAGGGAGGTAAATTGCTCTTTGCCTGGTAGGTATGCCATGTGGCCTACTAGCTTATAGGTATGTGTGCTCTTTATTGTTGTGTTAGGATGCCTCATCACTCTCAATTCAGGCACAAATGCAGGAAGCGCACTTTTGAATAGGTCGGTCAGATGATCACTCCTGATGTGAGACTTGTTAGTCTTCCCAATTGAAAACTAAGCAAGCAGCCGCAGGACAGACAAAATGCTGATCAAGCAAAAACGAAAGGATCGGCAGCATATTTGGCTCCTACAAATGTTAAGGCGAAAGCCTGCTGCACACTTGGTAATGCGTTAAGTTATCCGATCGGAGGGATCACACTTCTTGAAAGACATGAGCTGCAGTGAGAAGTAAACGTATGGCGCTGTATGTCTACCTTCTCAAGGAGATATGCGACCTCCTAATGCTCTACGAAATGGTTCTATCTTTATTTCTTTTCGTTATACTTTCGTTCTTTCACTCTTTCTTTCTTGCTTGCGTGGTTTGTTCTCTCCTCCTTTGTTGTTTCGTTCTTTATGTCTTTCCTTCTTTCGGTTTTCCTTTTTTTTCGTTTCTTTGATACTCAGCCATTGTATCTTTCCTTGGGGGTATGGCCATTCCTGATGTTAATGTTTCCTTTCTCTCTTTCCTTCATTCTGTTTTCTTTCGTGTCTTCATTCATATACAGCCATTGAATCTTTGCTTGCTTATGGTGGTATGAGCCACAGCAGGTTTTTTTTTTTTTTCTGGTATGAATCGTTCCTGATTATGATATTTTTGTAGCACTCTTCAACTTCCTCTTTACCACTCGACTTGATGCTGATATATTTGAACCGCTCCACTAGACGCCGCTTTTTTCGGGTATGAGCCATTCCAACTTCAGGCTCTGGTCTTAGTGAATATATTCAATGCCGCAGATCCTAGGCGCTATGGGAATAATATATATATATATATATATATATATATATATATATATATATATATATATACACACAGGTCGCTCTTTAAAAAACCAAGACGATTCGAGTAGACTGGCTTGGTTTTCAAGCTGCAACCTTCTTCGTAGGCCTCCTCCTCTGCTCAATGCCGAAAGAGGCAGCTACCGACGTTCAACGCTTGTCATTCCCACAAAGTGCGCTTTATGTGCGGTGCGGTTTGAATGCAACATATGGAACAATTCGGTTGTTATCAGTTGGCGGTAAAGATCGACTGCAGTACCACCCTGCACTGATTGCCATTGAGAAGTTAGAGCTGGGTTTGTTGCTGCACCATTTATTGCGAGTGCGACACAGTCACGCTGCAGGCGATCGATGCCTGGAGGCTGCGAGGCATGATAGGAATTCTGCAGATGTCCCCGTGCCTTGATTTCGTTTTCTCCAGTGAACGCCTTAAGTAACTCAATACCCCATTGGCCTTAAATAAACGCGTCGTCTGGTCGAATGGTAGACGCCTCAAGTAGCTCAATACCCGAATAGTAGAAAAACTATTATCATCATTATCGGCAGCGATACATTGACTGTATCGGACGCGATACAGTTGGCAGCGATACATTGGCCTGTTAAACTGATCGCCTGTACTTCCACAGGAATATTTTCCTTTGTAATCTTTTGCTTCTCATTGTGTGTGAAGTGCTGCCGACTGCCAAGCGTTGCTTTTATAAGCTGTCGCGATGTCCGAAGACAGCCTTTGTATTGCCTGTCAAAAAAGTCTGCCTAGTGATGGACGTATTATGGCGTGTTGTGAATGCAAATATTCATATCATCTCGGACAGACTTGCTCGGGTATTGCCCCTAATACCTTTAACACTATGGGAAAGGCGAAACGTGAGGGTTGGGTATGCAAGACCTGCAGAGCGAACAAAAAGCAGCCTTCTTCATCCCAGTCGGATTCAGCGCAGGTGGCAGGCAATAACGACGCTATTTTAGCTCTTGTTGCGGAAATCAAGGACGTAAAAAAAAGCTTAGAAGTACTACCGGCACTGCATTCTAAGGTTGACTCACTGTTGCTTCTGAAAGCCGAATTCTTAAAGCTGTCGAAGACCGTCTCTGACCTTGAAGACGCCGTCACTTTCTTGTCAAAGCAGTGCGAGACTACACGTGAACAGCTCAAGTTGTCTGAAGACGCCGCAAGGACCAGAGACAGATAAATTCAGAAGTTAAATGAGACTGTCCGTGTTCAGGCTGAGATTTTGCAACGATTGCAGCATGATCAAAATGAATCTGAACAGCACAGCAGAAAGGCAAATTTGGAAATTCGTGGTTTGCCGGTTGCCGATAAGGAAGATTTGAAGAAAATACTGCATGATCTGGCTGAAAAAATTGATTTACCCGAATTTTCTGTTGATGCTGACGTCGTTGCTGTCCACCGACTTTCTGGCAAAACAGACACTGTCCCTACAGTCTTGGTTCGTTACTCAACGGTAAACGTGAAATAAAACTGGATGAGGGCTCGTGGAAAGCTTCGACAGCTCTGTGAATCCAAAGTACTTCCGAAGCTCTACTTTAATGACAATCTAACCAAGGCAAATCGGCATCTGTTCTGGCTTGCCCGGGCCGCAGGCAAGCAACACAAGTACAAGTTCATTTGAGTGAGAGCAGGCAAAATCTTCGCTAAGAAGGACGAAGTCGCTCCACTCATTCGCATTACCAATGAAATAGATGTTGGAAAAATCCAATGAATATGTATCCATCTGTTTTGCTTGATTTTTTGAGCTTTCGAGCTTTTAAGGACAGCTTCGGTCCGAATTCCGAATCAGACTTTACTTTGGTCAATATAAATATTCGCAGTCTACGTAAATACTGGGATGAGTTTAAACATATTGCAGAAGATGCAACAAATTTTGTAGATGTATTTGTGCTAACCGAAATAAATATTCCCGAATCAAACACACAGTTCTTTGCCATAAAAGGTTACAGTGCAAAATTTATCACTCGTTCACACCGCCGAGGGGGTGGAATTGCAGTTTTTGTGAATGAAAAGTACACACTATCATGCATTGATGTAGATCTGGCTCATGCGGAATGCCTGTGTTTAAATGTAAGCTTTCTTCAGACCGCTCTTACTTTGTTAGCGATCTGCCGGCCTCCTGCAAACAGCGTTAGTCGCTTTATAATAGAATTAGAGACTGTTTTGAAGCGTTTCAGTTATGAGGAGGTGTTTTGCCTCACCGGTGATTTAAATATTGACGTATTATGCCCAGGCAAAGCTCAAGTGTCAGACTATTTATCTACCCTTTCTTCTTTTGGCCTCGAAAGCATGGTCACCACCTTCACACATGAAGAAATTGTGAATGGCCTAATGACGCATTCCTGCTTAGACCACATCGCCGCCCGGGCGCCTAATCATGATCTGCATTCATGCGTGATTACGCAACGCTTAGCAGACCACTATTTCACTGTCTGTCGTTTTAGCTTGAGGTGCCTTTTTAACACATCTCAACATTGGAAACTAAATAGCTCAGATAGGCGGACGCGCGTCGCCTTTGTTGATCAACGCAAATTGGATGAGATGATTGGCAGGTTCGACTGGTCTTCAGTGATTGTTTCCTGAGTGCCAGTGTTTATTTATGAACAATTTTGTTCGAAAATACGCAGCTTTCAAGAAGCCTGCACTCGAATTGTTCTAACTAAACAGAGAAGAAATCATAACTGGCTTACCGTGGATATAATGAATGCAATCGCCTACCGAGACTTGCTGTGGAAACGGCTTAAACGAACTCCTAACAATGCTGAGCTTCGCGCTAGTTACAGAATCGCAAGGAATAAAGTCGTCGCCCTTATACGATGCGCAAAACGACGCTACTTTCAACGTCAGTTTCAATTATCTGTTCGAAACCCGGCGAAGACGTGGTCACTGATAAACCACCTACGCGGGAAAGACACTAACAATTCAAAGCTAGCTGACGCTTTCCCATGTGATCTTGCACAGACAGCCACAATCTTCAATCGACATTTCGCGCGCGTTTCGGGAGTAACTTCAATGGTGCCAGCTGACCGCTCTGGAAAAGAAAAAATCATATCGGCTTCCGCGTTCTTACCGACGATAACATTCGACACACTCGCAAGAATAGTTGCTGGGTTTAGACGACATAAGCCAGCTGGTATAGACGGTATATCGCTATCTTTGCTCCAACGAAACTTCAACGCACTATCGCGTATTCTTCTTGTGATACTTAATGGATTCCTAGAGACAGCTACAATGGCGGCGGAATGAAAAACGGCTATTGTATCTCCATTATTTAAAGGAGGAAAGAAAGGTATTGTGGACAGTTACCGACCTATTTCAATCTTGCCTATCATGTCACAAATAATAGAAAAATTTCTCTTAGAAACTATGACGTCATTTCTAGATAAGTTTTCAGTTATATCGAGTCGTCAGTTCGGCTTTGTCGCGGGACGGGGCACCATTGCTCTGCTCGAGGAATTTTCAGACGAATTAAACACAGCTTTAGAACAAAGCATGTTTGCATGCGCATTGTTTCTCGATACTTCAAAAGCATTCGATACTGTGAACCACGAACTCCTGCTTGAAAAACTATACCTGCATGGTTTCAGGGGGCCATTTTATCAGTTCCTAAAAAACCATTTGTCCGGCCGCTCGCAGGTGATATCTTTAGACAACGAGTTAATCCTCAATACCAAGCTACCTTTGAAAGCTGGAGTGCCTCAGGGCTCTATATTGTCTCCTCTTTTTTTTAACATATTTATAAATGATTTTTCTTCAGCTGTATCGAAGTGTATGATATTTCAGCATGCAGATGACACTGTCCTTTTAACTAAACATATCTGTTACTCAAAAGCAATTGCGTTACTTCAAGAGAGTGTGTGCGATGCAGTGACCTGGTTTGCTAACAACTGTTTGTCAATAAACAAAGAAAAAACAAAAATGTTACGTTTTAGCAATCCACTTAAAGGAACGGTTACAAATTTACCCTTGTTTCTACACTGTCGTACTTGCCAATCGTGTCAGTGTGCCCCTGTAGAATATGTAAACTCCATTAAATACCTTGGTGTTTTCTTTGACAGTGACCTCTCATGGAATGATCACATGACATATCTTTGCGGCAGGCTCAGAAGTGTTTCCTCGCTGCTTTTTAACATTAAATCCATTGTTCCGATGCCTGTAAAAATCACTATCATGGACGCCTTAGCATACAGTGTGTTACGTTATGGCATTACATTGTTCGGGTTTTGCTCATCTCGATGGCTCTGTAGAATTGACAGAATTCTAAAAAATATGTTGAATTCCATTGCTTATAACTCTTCCTCGGCCGACAGTGTAAACTTGTTTATACATCTGAGTCTTCCGTCATTTAAAACTTTGTTCACTCAACGGTTGTGCTAAGACATTTTTGGAACCCTGATTTCAAACAGGGATATGTTGCTCCGCGTGCACTGCGAAAAACATTGCGTTTTATAGTACCGCACTGCAACACAAAATTTGGTAAAGCTAGTAGGTATGCTTACGTCCCAAGAATGTTCAACGACCTACCTGATCATATATTTACTGCAACTTCGAAACGAAACTTGAAAAAATGTTGAAGGCACTGTAAGATATGTATAATACTACATTTCTCTTTTCTTGTTTCTTGTGTTTCTTTTGTCACTGATTTCAGCTGAATTTCTGTTTCATTTTTGTGTGATAAACTTCACGAGCTTTTCATTTCTGTACATGTTGCCATTTTCACTTTGTTTGCCGACATGCCGGGCCAAGTCACGCAAGCCACTTCCTTGGCTTTGACGGGCCTGCCTTCTGATGTACGATTATTCTAAGATGGCAACAATAAATATTATTATTATTATTGTTATTATTATTATTATCATCATCATCATCATCATCATCCACATCAAACAAGCACAAAATTCACTGGCTCATCCCCCTCGTACTGCAGGCACTACAATCACTCAGAAAAGTGTACAGTGTATACATTCGCTGGAATCACGGATACAAAGTACAGAAACGCAGCGTCTAGTCGAATGCTAGGGAAAAAAAAGCACGTGACCGCCTAAATGGCTCAAACCGCCGTAAGCAATGCTTATACCCCCGTAAGGTGCAGGCTACAGGCCCGCAGTAAAGTTAAGAGAACAGCGCATAGATTCATTGAAATCACCCATGCAACCGAGCACAGCATACATTCCAATCACCTGCTGAAAGCATGCAACATAAAGTCGAAGAGAAACGTCGTTGGCGCTAGTCTGACTCCGCTATACGAGCGCGCGAAGCCGCAGCTAAGCGTCGAAAACGAGCCGAAGGACCTGAACTGCGAAAGGAGCAACGCGACGATGCGAGTCGGCGCATTACCTCGTGTGCAGCAGGCTTTCATCTTCACATGTTACAGGAGTGTAACATACCGGCGAATTTCGATTTTGTAAAGTAGCCTATGTCTTAAATTAGCGTAATTTATTATAACGAAGTTCCTTCAAACAATGTGGATTACTGTGGCCTGTTCGTCAACTGCAAGTGTGACCTCCAAGTGTACCCTCCGAGTGTGTCCTTGTAAGGAGCTATGCGTCACTGAGTCCGTCTTCCACTGATGCAGCAGTGTACACACGAAGCGGGATGCGTGATGCCCTTAGCGTGGATAATGTGCTGGTACCAAGTTCTTTAGCTTGAGTTGCCCTTTTATGTAGAAGATAGGAGCCATTTAAGAAAGCCGCGAAATTTTAGTCAATAACGCAAATTGAGCAAAGTGCACTAGGATAAATAATTTAATTTACTTATTGTCTTAATAAAAGGTCCGAATACAACACAGTTTGGCAAATGCGTGGGAGGAATGTCGACGCTACCAATGCCAGTGAAAATGGGGACTTCTTAATATTACGCATACTAGCAGTGCAAAGACGATATACATTTGAGCGGTTGCATACACAGTTTACTTTGATTCAGGAGGAAGAAGCGAGTTCGAGGCATAGGTCCCATGAAAGACAGAAGCTCTTAAGATGTCTTGAAACGGCTACAAACGGCTATAGACGTCTTGGTCTACGATAAGACTGAAAATATCTCTTCTAAACGAAGCACAAGTGCCTCATATACGCTAGTACATATTCTATCTGACTTAACAACACACTACTGGTGTTATCAGAGTCTGTATTGTTAAACACCTTCAAAATGACCAACTCAGAAGCTTTATTAGATGTTGTTGTCTAAAAGTGCCCGAAATTCCAATCGCCACGGTAAAGGTGCGCTGACTGTCGGTGTTTACGAATAAAACATGCCAGGGACAAAACGATCTCCTAAGAATCAGTACAATAAGCTGGCTTCAATGTTGAATGATTTCACACTGGAACTTCAACAATCAAGGATGTGTTATCGTTTTCAAGCCAGGACGCGCACACGACGCTTCGCAACCATTCTTCCACGCTCGCGCAGCAGGGGCTGACATGAGGAATGAATGATGAATAAAACTTAATGTGCAACGGTTAGGAGAGAAACGCCGGTGTCCGAGTGATCGCAGTGATCTTCAGCAGTGATCACAGCCCTGTGGAAGTTACGCAGATAGGTTCTCAACCTGTTAGCCATCTCCGTCCGCGCTGGAAACTCTGGGAGTCAGGAAGTTGGAACAAAGGAAAAAGATTCGAAGGACGCTTAAGCTTCGCCTTTAAGAGTGGAACGCGATAACATTCAACGATCCCTGACTGCTTCTTACGCTTCCCGGCAAATGTTGCGTATGTAACCGTAATGTTTACTGGGAAACGCTCTCAGCGAACGCTTTGCACGAAGGCGGACTTTCTTGTAGAAACGCGGCCTCTTCCATGCATGGGCCGCGATGGGGTGGAGGCCAGTACCACCTGGAAGTATTTCAAGGAAGCGGGCGCGCCCTCCGTGGACTCCGAAATATTTACCCGCCGGCGTAGGCAAAGTACGGACGCTGTGTCCGCTCTATGCGTTGTAGGGAACTCTGGAAAAGGGGTCTGTTAGAGTTTTCGAGTAGCAGAATTATCTTTTCTCGTATATTCACAACACGAGTGCTATCACGTCTGTAGGTTGTGTGCGACTAGTAGTGTATGATTTTTCTTCGTATTTTACCTAGAGAAATTTAAATAGTTTAGTCAATTGTTTGCGTAACATGGAAGACCTGTATATGCGTGTTTCGAAAAAATTGATACCGTAGTGACGTAACACGTCCGACGTGGGAAGCCGCATGTTCTGTGACATGGTCTCGTTAACGCTATCGCGTTGAAACGGCCGCTGGCGCACGCACTTTCTCGGTCGTGTGTTCGGTTGAGTGCGTTATGCTAGTTGTGTGTGGTTCTCAGCTGTTTCGTACATATATTAGATATTAACTGGCAGCATTTAGCTGTGCTGGGTCTGTTTCCTGTGTGTATTGCATCATTCTTCCGTGACATCGGCTGTATTGTGCGTTTCCGCGGACGTCATTCTACCACAATGGCGGGATCTGCGTTCGCCGCCTTCGTTGGCAAAGTACGGACGCTGTGTCCGCTCTATGCGTTGTAGGGAACTCTGGAAAAGGGGTCTGTTAGAGTTTTCGAGTAGCAGAATTATCTTTTCTCGTATATTCACAACACGAGTGCTATCACGTCTGTAGGTTGTGTGCGACTAGTAGTGTATGATTTTTCTTCGTATTTTTTTCGTATTAGATGCATGTGCGTAGGTCACACCGTTCGAATAACATTTTTTCTGGTAAGTGAAATACTTTGCACTTTGTTTTTCGCCAACAATGGTTGAATTTTTCCATGCGTTAACCGCCACAATTATTAATGCTCGGGCTCTTCTGCCCTGTCGGTTTTCGCCATCTTTAACTTTTTAAACGAGGGTCCTGCTTGTTTGTAGCCTTCGTGGTTAACGTAGCACGAAACAACCGAAGGCAGCGCACTAAAAGAGGACGCGCTTGCCGTAACCAAGGACTACATTAAAATCATCCTATTTTACGTCCTTTTCTTCTTGCATGGGTTAAAGCGTTGCGAGCTTGGGCGCGCGTTCATATAATCGCATGCTGAATAACGGTTCTCAATCAGTTGCTGATCATGTTGCCCCGAGTCACAAGTTGGCGACGAGGTAAGCAGCGGACCGGCGCAGGCCTATCCAATGCGTGCGGGGTATTTCCAGTCAGCGCCTTCGAGGCCTTCGTCTCGGGTACAAGCGCGTGGTGGGACGAGTACGCAGAGCGACTGGAAATGTTCTGCAAAGCCAACAAGCTCTCGAAGGACGAAGAAAGCGGGCGGTTTTGCTCAGCTCCTGCGCAGAAGAAACGTACAGTCGCGATCAATTTGAAGGGGATCGCGCGAGCATCGACCGGCGGGCCTTCCAAGCAGCATAGCGGCCGATTTCGGAACTGCGAAGATAAAAATTGCGGTGCCTTCTTCCCCTATTATGCTCTTCCAGGCTGCAGCCATCACCCCCAAGACCAACTCGCCATATTTTTGCGTTTGTTTACCTTTCATAGTAATAATCAGTGTGCGTCGCTTCCTCATGCATATCTGGCTAACAATGACGCCTCCGGGCAAAGGCTCATAACGCAATCGAAATGAATTCGCAGGTTATGCCGTGAACGGTGACGGGAGGGACAGCTTTTCAGGGAACACCAAAAGAAAGAGAGGAGAGCTATTTGATGTTTCCCTCTCGACCGACGGTGATGACGTAACGTGGCGCTGCTCCTATTTTGGGTCGCCGCTCGAGCGATCACCTTCAAATTGATCGCGACTGTACGGTCTCATCTTGACGATGGTCAAACCCGAAAGTTCGAGAGCTGCAACCTACGATAGCATCAAGAAGTCGGTCCGCGAACACATGCATCCGAAGCCTTCCGTTCTGGGTGTTTTTTTTTTTTTAATTTTACAAGCTTAACCAAACCCAAGGTGAAACCGTCGTAGACTACGTGACACCGCTAAGAGAATTGGCTGAAAACTGCGGTTCTGGAGGCGAGACCCTTCCATTGTACGATATGATGAGAGACCGTTTCGTCTTCGGCATCAGCAACGAGGCGGGGGAACAACGCCTACTGCCAGAAGGGAACGTAACAGTCGCTGTGGCGAACGGCTCGGCTATGACAGCAGAAGCAACTCAGAGACAGCAGCGATAACTGACGTCACAGAGCCACAGTGACGCGAGCTGCACGAACCACGCGGCCGTCCGCGAAACTCGCAGAAGGCAAACGGCTTTGTCCACAGTAGTCGCCTGCTACCGCTGCAACGGTAAGCATGGGTCTGAAATTTGCAACTTTAGTTATGCGGCATGTCACTACTTCAAGAAAACATGCCGTAACGTCAGTGCTTGTCGCTTCGCAAAGTAAATGCAGTCAAGTCTAAAGCGGACTGCTGCATAAAAGCAAGGAAAACAAAGCAGGAAAGAAAGCAAAGCCTGGCAAGCAGACCGATTCACAATGTAGAACAGCTTTACTCCGTTCGCGAAGTTAACGAGCTCACAAAGTTCATCGCCACTGTACTGATTCAAGGAACAGAAGTGCAGATGAGAGTAGACTCACACTTGCTAGTCAGTCAACAAACGTTTCGAGCGATTGAAGGCAGCGAAGGCAAAATTCTGCTTCAGAGTACTGAAACGCAGCTCGTGGCTTGGAAGAAAGAGCCACTTGAGATGCTGGGAAAGGAAGTCGGAGAAATGCGCTTCAAAGAAAAGTGCGCGAAATTGCCTTTACTAGTAGTGAGCAAACAAGGCGGGAAGAAGTCTGCTGCGAAGATGATATAAGGCTTTAGGAATCAAAGTTCTAAACGTATATAATTGCTGGCTTTGCCGTAATCCAGAGTAGATGTAAGCATGAAATGGCTACTGGCAAAGCAGATCAGTTGATGATGATACTAGCCAAAATCTTGAAATTCGTATCGTGCATGGTCGCAACGGCACACCATACCATAGCATACGAAACTCCTTCGAACTGAACCTCATTGCGAGAGTAATCTCAGCCGAACAGCCATCCGCGGCGTACCGGACGCTGCCGGCTTGGTCACGCAGCGTAGCGCCATCTCTCGAGCCGGCGCATAACCCGCGCCGCGGAACTCACGAACCGCTGGTGTTGTGCAGGCAACCCTGTACCAGCGCCAAAACACGACGGTAAAGTGTATGGTGCACTGCTTCTGCCTTTTGAACGTCGCTATTGGAAATGACAAAAAATGGTAGCGTAATATATGTTATAGCTTGAGTGATATTGTGAGCAAACATTAGAAAAAGCTTCATAGCTATATTTCTTGGTACATCTTTGGGAGTAACTAGAGCACGTAATGCGGCACTGTTGGGGGCCACAGACCGCATTTTCTCAAGTTCTGACTGTTTGCTCGGATGATCTCGCTTTGTTTTCACAAATTTATTGGCTCAAGGTCACTTGCAAGTCGCCGAACACGGTGGCTAAAAGCATTTCAAATAGATGTGAACACCCATACAAACACATGAGCGATTTCTTAACGCTCCGACACTTCCTAATAATATGGCTAAAAGCATGAAATGGTTTTACCAGTGTTAGCAAGTCTCGGAGGGTTCAGAAATCGTTGAGGGCTTAGAATAGGTTTTAGTTGAGGATCTGCCACGCTGCACTCAATATCCCGTGCAAACAGATCTAAAAGACGAAGCACAACCGGTGCTTTTAAAGAGCAGATCAGTGCGTTCGCGCTGCGAGATGACGTTGCAGCAGAGATACATAGAGTAGTTAAACAAGGTGTGTGTGAACCACTACAGTACTCTACTTGGGCAAACCCCATCGTAGTCGTGAGAAAGCGAACTGGTTCCATATGCTTCTGCGGTGATTATCGCAGCACGGTGAACAAGGCTGTTCAAAGCAGAGTATATGCTTTGCCCACAACCGAGGAGGGGCATGCAACACACGGAACAACCGAATTTTACGGCGGAGCTGTTATGCTCTAACTTGTGACTTGTGTGAGTTTGTGTGCGTAGGCAAAAAATATGGCGGCCACCCTAGAGCTAAAAGTAGTAAAGCATGAAGCGAAGGCATATAGCCGGGTGTGCCCCAGCTGCGTTTAATCGCGAGAAGCATCAAAACGTATTGTGATAAAAAAATATCGTAATAAAGAAAGACCGGTATGGGCAGTGTTTAGTGTGGATTGGGGTTTTGCACGCAAAATTGCCACACGACTGTCCGCTCGAGGAACTTTGAGTGTATTCACGTGCCTCTTGCACGCTCGGGAAAACACCTATTGAGCAACAGGAAGCTGTATCGGTAGTTTTTCGTGTCGCTCTACAATTTTATCCTTGAGACTTTTCATCTAAATATAATATTTGAGAAGTTGATTAAGACTAATTATCTGATTCGACGGAAATAAAAAATAATTTGAGTATATTCAAGGGAAGCCTAGCAACGTTACCTAGTTCTGTCCAGCTACGTGGAATTTGCATATATTTAAACTCTGGCTAAAGTTAGCTGGGACCTCCTTTCTCCGTTGGTCATCGATACCTTCACAGAGTGGAATGGCTCGGAATTTTTCACGAAGCTGAATTTGACTCAGGCCTATCAACAGCTTGTTGTGGATGACGAATCAGCTACAGTCCTTACTGTGAACACAATGAATGGCTTCAGTTTGCGGATGAAGCATATGCAGTACTGTCGGCGATAAAACATTAAAAAGGTTTTTAAATATTTACTGACCTTCTAAGCGTGGTTAGATCTTTTTTGTCGATCTATAAATGTAAAGATCCTCCACTTAATGACCTTTATGCACTCCTGCGCACGGCATACACATTTAACCAGCATGCAACAATATGCTAGGTGCCAGGGCACGGAATTAAGGGCAATGGTCTCGCTGACGAATCCATCACACGCGGAGCAACACTAGCTTTTAATCCTTCCACTGCTGTACCCGCTATAGACGTAAATCCCTTAATTCCTAGAAAACTAAGATACTATAGGCAACGCGCGTGGGATGCTGAATCTTCTAATAGTCTGAACCTGATCAAGTCATTGGTAGCGACTGCACTACTCGCAATAATATCAAGACAAACCGATGCCTTCTTTCGTCAAATGTGGTATAGAGCCCACATCCGGCGCACACAATTACCTACTCACTGGCAGCGTATTCACATTATGTGCAACGTGTGGGGAAAGGCTGACTGTCTTCCACGTGCATGTGCAGCATAGGAAAGCCGAAACTGAACAGAAAAAGTATGCACTTTGCGCAATACTTTTGTTACCCTCTGCACCCAGCATTGTTTCTTGGCTCTAACATTTTTTAATGTGAAAGTTCTGAATTATGCACACGCTGAGCTGCTACATGTTATTAGCCCAGAAATCTCGTAGCCTTCCTCTAACCAGTGGGTGCTCAGGCGATAGTATTTTTTGTAGAGCACACGCCCCCGTATCCTTGCGTTTAAGGGGAATCCTGAGGTGGTAGTGCAAGTTCCATGTTCTTAAATTTCATTTCATGGCACACAGTCATGTTCAATATTTTAGTAGCTATCTATTTTAAGAACTTCACAGCGACTGATCGTTAGGCCCTTTTACCGCCAAGTAACATATACCCATCGCAATACATGGGTCCATCTCATTGACAGATCATTGACACCACATCAGCACTTACATGACGCTCTTTGCGCATATCTGGCCCTTGCGCCGTCAAACAAAACACACAATCATCATCCGTTTAACATTACGGAACAGCCATCACAAGCGAGCTTTCCTAAAGTTCAACGGCATTCCATCGGTGTTCACAGCGCCTTTTCATCCCGCTAGTAATTGAAGGGTGGAGCGAATGGTACAGAAAATAAAATAATCGTTGAATGAACAGTCGGGAAACGGCACCCAGTCCAGGTTATCTCCCTTCTCATTGAAACAACATAACACCTTGCATTCAGTGACTGGAAAGAGCGCGGCGGAGTTGATCATGGGTAGGAAATTGCGCTCAGCTTTATATAGACAAGCTGCAACCAGACCGCTACCATGCGACCTCCAGCGTTGTAGTGGAATTACTTAGTGTTGTTGATTCTGTCTATATGGTGGAAGTTTCGTCGTCGCTGGACCTCAATGGAAACAGGCGGAAGTCATTGAAGTCAAGGGTCCAATCTCCTACCTGGTGAGGATGGCCAATGGCGACGTGTCACGCAGGCATCGCAACCAACCTTCGCGCGCATGGCGAACAGTGGAGCCTTCAGGGCCACTACCGGACTGCCACTTCAGTCTCCCTTCGGTACGAGCGCTTGAAGACGCCAGGTCCGGCGCCGCTAGTCCGAGTCCTCTCTACACGGCTCAAAGCAAAGAGTTCAGAAGACCTACATGTATCCGAAGACCAGTCGTTCGTTATTGACTATAGCGTTTAGAACTATTATCTGGTCATAAACTTACACGGGAACAGTGTTATGACCCGGCTCCAAACGCTGCTTTCTCTTTGTTACACATATAACCCACGTGGCAAATACGGCATCGGTTTGCTGAACACATAATCGCACGCGTAACAAAGGTTTTAACAATTCGCTCATACTCTGTCTCTTGGTCATTATGCATTACAGAAATACCGTTTGGCAAATATAAACAACATTAATTGATGGCATTCCATTCGCTATTCCGACAACGTATAAGCAAACAAGCAAACGTTTTAACACAGACGGAGCCCTCAGAGCAGTGCTAGACAGTCCTGCTGCCATGAAATTTCTGTTCCCCTCTTGCATTATCCGTCTCATTCTTGAGCAATCCTCTTTGGTGGGTGTGAATCATTGTATGTTGTAGGAATATTGAAAAGCCCCGGCAACGAACGTATTAGATTGCTTATTTAGCTGTATACTTCTCTTTCTTGGCCCCCCAAGTAGCAGCTTGAAATCAAGTTTTATTTGTTGTTTCTTTAAACAGCGGAGTGTTATATCTTCACAAAAGTTGAGGGCCAATTCCAGTGGGAACATGATTTCTCGAAATTACAAATAACTTTTTAACATGGTGTTTGTGCTTGTATTGCATAAACCACGACCTACAATGCAAACTGACACCGGTGCCTTTTTGCGTAAATGTTATCGGTAAGAGAGTCGCACACAACGTTCCAAGTACGACCCTCCAGAGTAATTGTGCTTCTCAATGCGACCGGGCTCCTTGGCCACTTCTAAACTTTCTACAAGAAACTGACATCGCTACCCCTTTGTCCAGCGTTTTTTAGCGAGGCACAAAACGTTGCTATTTTTCTTTTGTATGTTTTATATTATAATGTGATCCATACGACCTGCGTTTTTTATTCTGTTTCTGCGTGACTATCCTGTTCGTGCTAGGTCATTCTATACTTTGTTGTTGTTTTAGTTTGGTCCAGGTGGCTTCTCATCTTTCTCTTTTTTTCATTTAATTTCATTTTCCTTCTATGATGGCACATGCTTACTGCGGGGGTTTGGCGAATATTCGTATGGTATATGGAAATGGCAGTTAGTGCATAGATTAGCAAAACTTGCCTGGAAGAAATGAATAAACATTGACGTATGACAAACGTATTATGATCTCCCTGAAACAGCTATAAGTTCCTCCTCAACTTCTCTTCTTCCCATCTCAAACTTATTTTTCTGTTTCCTCCTTCCTAAAGAGAAGGCAGGCGTTTTCCACCTCTAAATGGCTGTTTCCAGCCTGCTCCATCAATATTTCCTTCTGTGTGCAATGTATGTATGTTTTCACATCGGTAATTCAAGTAATAGTAATATTAATAGTAATAACAGTAACAAGAATAAGCCCTTGAAGAGGTAACTACACAAGATATTTCCTCGAATGTGTTCGATGCGCGTGGACAGAAGAAAATGAAGAACACAGAGTCAACTCTCTCGTGCACTGTGTATCCGGCTTCATTACGTGGCAGCAGCTAGGCTTCTTGGTTCCGCAGAGCTTCATGTAAAATATCCGGCAAGACTTTAGGGCCCAGCAAGTTGGAAAGCCTTCTGTGCAGCCAAGTCACTGTCAACGTCGTTCTATACTCTTGCGAAGCCTCGTGTGAATCGTGATACAACGGCCTCAGTCCAGTTCCAGCACCTTGCACCAGGATACAAAGATGACTGGCCACGGATTTCGACACGCAGTTCACCAAGACTTCACGTGCGGCGGCTCTCAGGCATCAGCAACAGTGTCCGCACACGGCTACTGGCGGGCTCAACTTTCTCGTGGGTGCCCGAAACGCGGCAGGAATCCCGGGATCCTTCCTTCTCGCGGCTGCCCTGTTCCGGCGTTCCTTTGGTCCAGGCATGGCTGGCCACGCGCCTTTGTCAACGGAACAGCAGACAGGACAATATTTGTAAAAGTTATGTAACCGAAACGATAGTGTTTCTGATCGAGATAGCCGAAAAGTATAGCTTTCATGCAGTGCTCCGGTGAAAGCTCGCGCTCATATCGGTGGCACCATAGGCTAAGGGCCGCGGGGGACCGTCACGCGAGTGCGATCTTAGGGTTACTAATGCACGCTATTTATCCAGACATATACACCGCAGATAGATGCAAAGTGTGTGGCCACAGAGCCAGGCTAGAACACATGCTATGGGACTGCCAGGGAGTAATACAGGACAATGAAAGCGAAGCCTCCATCGACAGCCTACGCGCGCGATTGCAGGCCGCGCTACTGAACTCGAACCTGGAAGGCCAACTCCGGCCAGTACAGCTGGCCAAGGAAGACGCCGAGAGGCAAGAACTCTTGGCCGTAACCTCAGCGGAAGCCGCAACCCACTAACTCGCCGGACGCGAATCGTTCTGATTCGAAATGAAGTTTTCTCACTCACTCACTCACTCACTCACTCACTCACTCACTCACTCACTCACTCACTCACTCACTCACTCACTCACTCACTCACTCACTCACTCACTCTATGCGTTTTACGCTCTTAGCACTTTGCTATAGATCAAAAATTATGTGGCTGCACCTAGTTCACCTGTTTGCCACGCGACGTCACAAAACCGCGAGAACTCCGCACATCAAAATGATACATGCGCTGTAAAGATGCATTAATATACCAAACAAAACTACAATATTTTCAAAATAGCGGGAGATATCCCCGTTCCAGGAATGAATTGAAGATGGCTGCCCTTTGATTGATCTGGCACCATATACAGGTGACACTCGATTTAACGAAGTGATTACCATGCTCGAATTATTTTGTTAAGTAGAGAAGTTTGTAAATTGAGAAAGGAATTTTTCGGTCCTTCGAAATCTAAAACTGTAAGGCAGCGTCACGCAAAAGCTACCGCGGCATCGCACTATTGCCGCGAATCCAGCCATCTGTTGCATAAACAATAAAATAGCAAAAACAACCACCGCCACCCCTACCAAGGCGGTGTTTAGTCCGCAGTTCCTTGCATGGGTGCGGCGCGCACCCCCGTCAAAATAAAGCTAGGGCCGCGAATAGAGCACCTAGATATTTTAACGCGTTAGCTTTAGAGCGCACGGTCGAAGAAAAACCTGTCTGTATCAAAATTAGAATGGAATCACCGCTTTTTTTACCCTTTTATTTCAGGAAAAAGTTCGTTAAATAGAGTTCGGCCAAGTTATTTTCGTTAATTTGGGTTGATGACAATATTGAATCATATGTGTACCTTCCGAGGAATTGAAACTTCTTGGTTAGATTGGGAGCTTCGTAACATCTGGTTTCGTTAGGTCGAGATTTAACTGCATCCAGATAACTGCATCCTTCTTCTCTAATCAACGCGATTTCAGAAAAAATTTATGTTCCGACACGCAATTATTGGAATTTACCACTGACTTACACTTCAGCATGGATGAAAATAAACAAACTCATGGCATGTTCCTTGATTTTTCTAAATCCTTTGATCGCGTAGCTCATGTAAACACAAATGAGCCCATATGGGCGTTTTAACAGTTGATATGCCATTTTTCTCCCCTAGCTTAAAATGAGTACTCCCACGAGAAGAAGTAAAATAAGCTAGAACCATAATTGTACCCCCGACCCCATTTGAAGGGGCATTGCGGTTGTAAAATGGGGGTTTTCAAGGAATAACGGTGGCTTAGGGGAAATTGGGAGTGTTGAAATACACCCATATCTGAGACGAGCCAAACAGAGAAAAGAATAACTCAGCCATGACCAACAAGGCAGTCAGCCGCAGCGACAATTTCAGTAGGATTATTTCTGCAGTCAGATTCGAAATATCCCGCGCAATGTGTGTCGGCGCTGTTTTTCTGGTCGGAGTAGCCGCGCCTTGGTGCTGCAGAGGACGCCGAAGTCGGAACTACGCGCGGAGGAACACCAGCCTTCGGAGCGCGCGCGCGCGCGTTGAAACCTGCGATCGAGCAACCATTTGCCCGCGACGGCACATTCTTCTACCGTGGTTGATGTTTCTCACTGCTTTGAACCCCCAAGACTCCACGGTAAGTGACTTTGAACGATTATTACATGTTCTATGAGTGTGCATGTGTTCTAAATGAGGAGACGCGCTGATATGACTTATTGAAGGTCTCGGTACAAAATGGCGCGACAGTTGGCCGTCCAAAACCATTTTGCACGATCACTGTGTTTCTTCGAGCTTTGTCGTAATCGAGGCGACTTGAGTACTCAGAGTCAAGCGAGTGTACTTAAAAATTAGGATTTTATATAATGAGGGACTTTGCCGCGTCTTCAATTGGGTGTAGTGAGCATTCGCCATGATCCCCGAAGCGCAAGCCACTACCATAATAGTTACGTGCAGTGCGAGGTGAGCTAAGCTTCGCCGCCTAACCGCGGCCTGAAAATGCGGCGGCTCGTTAAGGGTTTACTGCGGTGCGCGTGTGTGAGTGTTCGTACAGCGATCATTTGAGCGAGAACCGGCGGCGCTTCTTTGTGCGCGGTATCTGTTAGCTGGCGCGTATGTACGTGGCGCCAATCCCCTAGCTCGTGAGCTTGTGTGCAGTAGGTCGCCCACTTAGCGCGCATTGTGCAGATTTGCCAGTACGCTCCTTGCTATCGTCTGTGTCTCTTCGCGCCCACGTCGCTGATTGTGCAGGCAGTGCGCGCTTGTGGCTCGTAGCATGTAGAGCCTGCGCCCGTCGACCTTGATCTACGGGCGTGAAATGTCGGCGGCGCGTTTGTGGTATTAAAAGCGTGTGGTGAGCTTTTAACGGCACTACGGGTCAACGCCGCATGAGCTGCCGGTCGAGTATAAGAACCTCTTTATTGTTAGCGTACTGCTTGGCGGTAACAGGTGTCCTGCTTGGGTTCAGATTACTGGATACGCCGTCACTTGAACCTCGGCGGCCGGAGCAGGTGAGTACCAGTGGCGCCGGCACCTCGGCGGGCAGAAAACGGTGCCCGTGCCTTGACGAGATATATCAATTTACGCGATAGCATTGCCGGCGATAGGTCATACGGGTGCGTCGCTCCATGGCTGTGTTCTTTGCTGAGGCCGCCACTACGCCTGCGGTGCACATACTACGCTACATCTATATAGTCGATGCTTGTGCAATGTTGTTATTCAACAGCTGGCGCTGTGCACTGGATACCTGGACTTGTTTAATGTTTAATTACTTTGCTGCTGTGCCATTGCGTATTGGGTACAGATATTTAGTTTTGAATTCTAGGTGCCAAATTCACACAAAAAAGTTGCGCATTTCAACTCACGATCATATCACACATCACAGCATCATCCTATATTGCACGAGTATTAATAACAAAATTTCTGTTGCTGGTGAAAAAAAAAAAAGGGCAGACCGATCAACCTGTATCTGTGAGAAAAATGTGCTTGAAGTCCGCCATTGTCTATAAAAAAAGGTACTACCTTGGTATTCAATGTCAGTAACACTCATAAGTTATGCATCCTCTTGTGTGAAATAATTTGTCTTAGTAGCCATTCACTGTAAGAGATCAGCAAACATCTCATAGCTTAAGTAGTGCATAAGTGCATGAGTTGGGCAAAGGTATTGGTTTGTAAAGAGCAAAGCCATTAAAATATAAGATATTGGCAAGCTTAGTTTAACAATAAGCTGATGAATATACAAAACCTAATATAGCAGCAGATGTTCTCCAAGATAAGGTTGTGACCAGCTTTTTCGTGTTCTGTGTGATCATTGTAGTGTCAACTTTTTCATTTTTATTTCAGGACTGCGGCTGCGGTCGTTTCATTGCCAGCTGTGAGGATAAAGCAGCTTCATGGCCGGAGATCGGACGCCTCCCATCAGTTTCCCTTTTCAGCAATAGAGGCCTTGGTATGCTCTTACCTAGAGTTTGCTTTTTTACCCTGTATGTTTTGAGCGCAATGGCTAGTTTAGCGGCATTACTTAGAGTGATTGGTGTGACACCTGTTCCATAGGAGGTATGCAGGTTATCCCACTTAACTTTAGCAAACATTAAAAATATGAATGCCACCTAGCAGCACAGAACCTAGGTAATGTTGTTTCCTGTCTCTTGGAAATACTTGGATTTTCTGCATTTTGCCTAATTACCTAATTAGTCTTAATCAATTAATCAACTTCTCAAATGTAATTAGATAAAAAGTCTCAATTATAAAATTGTAGAGCAACATGAAAATTTCCCAGTACAGCTATCTGTGGCTCAATATGTGCTACATAATGTGTTTTTAGAGCATGAAAGAAGCCTGAGAATCTCGCAAAGTGCCTTGAGTGTCTTTGTGTGTGACAGCGCCTGTGTTGTGTTCTTCCTTCAGTCCTCGTCTTTTGCGCTGTACAAACAGTCGACCTCGTGTGGCCATTCCTGTGGCAGTCTTGCATGTATTTGAGTGTTTGCCCTGTATAGGCATGTGTGTTTCCAGTAAGAAAAAAAATTCTGAAGGAGCCCAACGTGATGTATTTCAGGACAAGTGTATAGTGTAAATTACTACGTGACAATAAAATAAGAAACTGAAACAAGACTTCACAGTAGAGGTATGCAGGTGCAGAATTAAATTTATAGTTGTGGCCGTCCTATGTGTGATAACAAAAAGCCATTTTGGAACCAGGTGACTGTTATGCAGTATGCTAAGTGTGCGTATTAGAACAGTCACTTATATTTTCATTGTAACCATGTATAAAGTATGTATGTACACATCTCAAAGCCATAGACTGTGTACTCTTAATTGGTGGTGTTATTGTGTGGAGTAGGTTTTTTTGTAAGCATTGTCTAGAATTTGCACTACATTAAGGTGTAGTGAAGCCAAGGGAAAAATATTCTTAAGACAAAATGGTTAAATTACATCCTTAAGAGTATTAAGCGCACTTAGATGACTTTACATCATGTAGTAAAACAAGAATTGGAACTGAAGTGCTTAATTTTTGTTCATTATTACCATATGGCACCAACATGCAATGAAGACAAAAGAGGAAGAGAAGTGAAGTGCACTAAAGGGCAACTCGCTCCTGATGGGAGCTGCATTCACATCTACATGATGCATGCAATCTTTCAGTTATAGCAGCATCTATCCACCTGTTCACTTTGTTGCACATTTGTATTGTTTATATACTAAGTCTGGCCCTGGAAGTGTTAGGCAGTGCCACTTGTGGCATTGGTGCTGCATGCAAGACATCCTTCTAACCACAGGTGTTATGTATTATGTAAACCTAAGTTCTTTTAAATTCATGTAACCCACAAAAGTTCCATTTGAAAGGATGTGCCATATTTGCCACCATTGCCATGAGTAGCACTAGCTGACAGTCACAGGGTGAGACGTTAAACTTGCTCAGCTATTATGCAAAACTATTTTACATACAAATGTGGTAATTAGTATACATGCCGAAAGCCTCACAGAATAAAATTTTTTATTCGCATCTTACAACGATTGTTATTTTGCTTTAACTCAGGAGGCCTTTCTACCTGCGTTGCATCCTGTGGCTGGACCACTCCAATGATCTCTGCAGAATCGTTACACAGGTGTGTTCTTTTGTGATTC
Source organism: Dermacentor variabilis (assembly GCF_050947875.1). NCBI lineage: Eukaryota > Metazoa > Arthropoda > Arachnida > Ixodida > Ixodidae > Dermacentor > Dermacentor variabilis. Next base: position 9,294,304 of record NW_027460313.1, on the reverse strand, counting down.
TCAGTACTGATATTTTCTAGTTTACGTTCGATGTAAATGCACAGATCAAATGAAAAACAGGTTAAAAGATGAGCTCACAGGCACTGTATTCAAATGTTTGTTAGGAAGGAAAATCTTTTTTACAAGTTGTAATTATAGCAACACAAGAGAGTGTGCACATCACACCACCAGTACCTAGCAAGAAACAGCACTATACTGTAGAAGAAGCCAAAACATCAGGCGAAAACCTGTACTAAACTAGGGACTGTATTAAGACGTTTTGGAGGCTTAAACTATTTCTTGGGTTACTCTGTCTAATTGCTTGAACTGAACTGACGTGTCCTGCAAAACAGTTTGCATTCGCATTTGATACAATCTGCAGCAAAATATGAACAAAGGGCTGCAATACTCTAAGGGCCTACTATTGAAGTTGCAACCAGTCTTCCCAGTGTACTGCAGCCTCAGGAAAATGATATGTGGTACATTGCACCACATGCACACACAACAAATTTTGATCCATAAGCATCTGTACACTGTGCTTGTGCAGGACTGCGCAACTGGCTGTTTGTTCGTGACTGAAACAGCTACGTGCATCAAGACTGTATTGGGAAGCCGCCATCTTTTTCAGTCAGTGTAACAGTCCATAAACATATGGATTTCCATGAGCATTTTGTCTGCCACACTTTTCTTTGTCGTTTTTTTCTTTTTTTTTTTTTGCACTCCAGCTTTGATGGCTGCAAGACACTTCAGGCTGGCTGAAGAGACAGTTGTAGCCTAGTAGGTGGCCTCACAAAGTTGTTATTTTGATTTTTAAGAGCCAACTTGCTTTGGACAATGCTGAATAACACATCAAAAGGCACGGGATTATTGACAAGGTTAGAATGACTTTGAAAGAAGTTAGAGGCTTCTTTTTAACTCTGATCTGTCTGCTGAGACCAAATTATGTCAGCTTTTAATGAAGCAATGTTCAGGTTGGAAAACTGCAAGGCTGTGTTGGTACTCAAACACCATCATTGCTTCATATAGCTGAAGTTGCTGTGACATCAAGGCAGAAGCAAATGACATGGCAAAGGAAAGGTTGGTGGACAAAGGACTCTCATTGGCAATTATGTAGGTTCAAGGGCTATTGCACTGAGTAAGAAAATGTGTTCCTGATACAGCGTGAACAGTGTTAATGCTGAAGAACAAACTAGCACCATCTCCCCAGTCCTACACAAGCACATGCACAGAAAGGGATGCCTGTTGGCCTTGAGGGACACCACTAGAGGGATCACCTGCTATCGCTATGACATAGAATGTGACATCAGATGACTATAGTTCACACCTTTTGCTGCAGCTCGCTGGCTGGGCAGTTGAAGCCTTGATTGTAAGGATGAAAAGTTTCAATCACAAGGCGGCAATTTAGTTGCCAACTCTTACAGCATGGTTCACTACTCAGTGCTGCAGTGCTGGACGTTTTGGACCAAGCCTGGTGCTAGTTCTCATGAGTACCCATGTTCAAGCTGCCGCTAGATACTTAGTTGATAAAGTCACTGAAAATTAAATTTGGTCATCGAAAGAGTCATGAAAACGATGCACACAAGGCTTGTAGCATGCTCACTTGGTATGACCTCAGTCAAAACACCCAGTGTAGAGATGCTGGCAAAAGTGCAGCAGAAGTGTGGATTGAGGAGACAAAAATATAAGCTGTTCAAGTTCCACGTATAACAGACCGATAATAAATCGTCGTTCAGCAAGAACTCCGGCAAAAGGGGCAAGCCGCGCTCCCCACAACGAATGCTATAAAAACAGTTCTGTTATTGCAGCAAAATTGCCTATAGCTCTTTTGTGAAAGATCATGCCAACTGAATAACCAATACAAGAGCATCAAGTTGCTCCAATAAAAGCCTTGTTATGCTACACACCAGACTGGGACGTAAGGTCTAGGTTGTTTTGTAGCCAAGATGCCCCCAAGCAATGCTTAAAACATGTAAACACTTGGAAGTGACTGTGATTAAACTGCTGCCATGATTAAACTGCTGATTAACACTTGATAGCTGGTATCACACAATGTTTTCTATGCCACGGAAATATTCCATCACGTGGGGACCACAATTCTCCTAGAGGCCAATACAGACACAGGGTGCCAGCAAGCATGGAGTAAAGATTTTTCCATGTGCATTGATGTAGTCTACCACATTTGGTTTTCTTGGGTGCACAGTCACACTGGGGTAACAATTTTCTGCCTGAATATTCATCGCAGGGAGCACTGCAGCCAGCTAAAGCGAGTTTTTTGTTCACACCTTGCCACAGATGCGACAAGATGTAGACGACCCATTTTTCTAGGCACATTTGTTGGGTTCAAGAAAGAACACAGAGTAGCTTAAGAACTTTATTCCTTCTAGATTTAAGGCGTGGGGCCAGGTATTACCCATTCTTTTAAGAATTTTACCAAACCGGGAAAGATTCTTTCTTGAAAGTCTTCTCATATCAGCTTGATACAGTCCCTGGCTTAGTATGGGTGCATGTGCTGTGGCTTTGTTTTAGTCTGTTTAAAAGGTCGTTTCCCTTTTGAGTGCTCCAGTTGCAAGGAAATCACATATATTTTGATTTCAGGAACCCTTGTGACATTACACAATTCCTTTACATGTTGCAACCAAGCTTATTTTTTAAACACATGCCTTTCTTTCAGCATGAAAAAAACATCTTAGATGAAACAAGGCAAAAATGGCTGCTTATGCATTTGTACGATATTCCAACTGAGAGGGGTGAAAAGTAATAAAATGTTCTTTCATAATTTTTCTACCATGTGTACAAAATTTCTTCATACGCATGAAGCAAATTCACTTTTATCACTAGCCTATTACAGAAACAAAAAATGACAAACTGAGTTTTAAGGGGGCCCTCAGAAGGGCCCAGTCCGTGCATCTTCTTTTCTAGCGCCATGGTTGTGAGCGCAGCTGAGCACATCTGCAGCCTTCACAGCCTGTTCTAGAGGTGATCTGCTGCGTGTGGAAAGACTAGACGTGCTGATATGGCGTGGTATTATGTGCACCGTCTTCCCACGTGTTTAGTACACGGGGTTGCATAATCTGTAGTTTCAGAAATGTATTGAAGTTTGAGACAGACAAAGTATTCGCCTCCACTGCCAGCACTTTTCATGATAGTGTCGTTCCACTGCGTGTGGCAGTATCAAAGAGGACAGGGTGGATGCGAAAGCAAGGCTGGGTTTGCTTCATGCTACCTATGTGAAGGTATCGTTAACACACCGTGAAACCGTATTTTTGGTCGCTGACTCTCAAATTCAAAACTTTTTCTCATTCAGATTTGTGTTTTCTGACTGCGGCCCTTTCCGTGGGAAAACAATCCATTTGCAAATGTACTTATTTGACTAAACGGTGGAATCTGAGTACAACAAACCAAATTGCTGCTTTTAGTGGATTCGTTATGTTGGGGTTCCTTTGTACATGACTCCAGAAAAAGCCGACCATTGTCTGCTCACACTCCGCCTCGCCCGCCCATGTAGGAATAAACTTAATTTTGGTGTAGTAGCTGTCGTGTGTCCATCCATACACATTTTGTTGGCTACCCGAAAACCTCAAAGAACAGCTGTATTTTGCTTATGTGCATTCACTAATCAAATAAGTACGTGTTTGCTAGAATCCCCATAATATTGAGTTAGCTGGTCTGCTTGAATATGTTCAAAATATGGCACTTAGATCTGTAATAAGAAGTCATACTAAAAGGCTTTGTATTACTGAGAGTAAGGGTAAGCTGCAATGGCAGGATTTAAAAGACTAGGAAATCTCTTCAGTTAAAATTATTTCAAGCATCATCATCATCATCAGCCTAGTTACGCCCACTGCAGGGCAAAGGCCTCTCCCATACTTCTCCAACTACCCCGGTCATGTACTAATTGTGGCCATGTTGTCCCTGCAAACGTCTTAATTTCATCCGCCCACCTAACTTTCTGCCGCCCCCTGCTACGCTTCCCTTCCCTTGGAATCCAGTCCGTAACCCTTAATGACCATCGGTTATCTTCCCTCCTCATTACATGTCCTGCCCATGCCCATTTCTTTTTCTTGATTTCAACTAAGATGTCGTTTACCCGCGTTTGTTGCCTCACCCAATCTGCTCTTTTCTTATCCCTTAACGTTACACCCATCATTCTTCTTTCCATAGCTCGTTGCGTCGTCCTCAATTTCAGCAGAACCCTTTTCGTAAGCCTCCAGGTTTCTGCCCCATATGTGAGTACTGGTAACACACAGCTGTTATACACTTTCCTTTTGAGGGATAGTGGCAACCTGCTGTTTATGATTTGAGAATGCCTGCCAAACGCACCCCAGCCCATTCTTATTCTTCTGGTTATTTCAGTCTCATGATCCGGATCCGTGGTCACTACCTGCCCTAAGTAGATGTATTCCCTTACCACTTCCAGTGCTTCGCTACCTATCGTAAACTGCTGTTCTCTTCCGAGACTGTTAAACAATACTTTAGTTTTCTGCAAATTAATTTTCAGACCCACCCTTCTGCTTTGCCTCTCCAGGTCAGTGAGCATGCATTGCAATTGGTCTCCTGAGTTACTAAGCAAGGCAATATCATCAGCGAATCGCAAGTTGCTAAGGTATTCTCCATCAACTTTTATCCCCAATTCTTCCCACTCCAGGCCCCTGAATACCTCCTATAAACATGCTGTGAATAGCATTGGAGATATCGTATCTCCCTGTCTGATGCCTTTCTTTATAGGGATTTTGTTACTTTCTTTGTGGAGGACTACGGTGGCTGTAGAGCCGCTATAGATATCTTCCAGTATTTTTACATATGGCTCATCTACACCCTGATTCCGTAATGCCTCCATGACTGCTGAGGTTTCGACTCAATCAAACGCTTTCTCGTAATCAATGAAAGCTATATATAAGGGTTGGTTATATTCTGCACATTTCTCTATCACTTGATTGACAGTGTGAATATGGTCTATTGTTGAGTAGCCTTTACGGAATCCTGCCTGGTCCTTTGGTTGACAGAAGTCTAAGGTGTTCCTGATTCTATTTGCGATTACCTTAGTAAATACTTTGTAGGCAACGGACAGTAAGCTGATTGGTCTATAATTTTTCAAGTCTTTGGCGTCCCCTTTCTTGTGGATTAGGATTATGTTAGCGTTCTTCCAACATTCCGGTACGCTCGAGGTTATGAGGCATTGCGTATACAGGGTGGCCAGTTTCTCTAGAACAATCTGACCACCATCCTTCAACAAATCTGCTGTTACCTGATCATGCCCAGCTGCCTTCCCCCTTTGCATAGCTCCTAAGGCTTTCTTTACTTCTTCTGGCGTTGCCTGTGGGATTTCGCATTCCTCTAGGCTATTCTCTCTTCCACTATCGTCGTGGGTGCCACTGGTACTGTATAAATCTCTATAGAACTCCCCAGCCACTTGACCTATCTCATCCATATTAGTAACGATATTGCCGGCTTTGTCTCTTAACGCACACGTCTGATTCTTGCCTATTCCTAGTTTCTTCTTCACTGTTTTTAGGCTTCCTCCGTTCCTAAGAGCCTGTTCAATTCTATCCATATTATAGTTTCTGATGTCCGCTGTCTTACGCTTGTTGATTAACTTAGAAAGGTCTGCCAGTTCTATTCTAGCTGTAGGGTTAGAGGCTTTCATACATTGGCGTTTCTTGATCAGATCTTTCGTCTCCTGCGATAGCTTACTGGTTTCCTGTATAACGGCGTTACCACCGACTTCTATGGCGCACTCCTTAATGATGCCCATGAGATTGTTGTTCATTGCTGCAACACTAAGGTCCTCTTCCTGAGTTAAGCCGAGTACCTGTTCTGTAGCTTGATCCGGAATTCCTCTAGTTTCCCTCTTACCGCTAACTCATTGATTGGCTTCTTGTGTACCAATTTCTTCCGTTCCCTCCTCAAGTCTAGGCTAATTCGAGTTCTTACCATTCTATGGTCACTGCAGCGTACCTTGCCGAGCACGTCTACATCTTGTATGATGCCAGGGTTCGCGCAGAGTATGAAGTCGATTTCATTTCTAGTCTCACCATTCGGGCTCCTCCACGTCCACTTTCGACTAACCCGCTTGCAGAAAAAGGTGTTCATTATCCGCATATTATTCTGTTCTGCAAACTCTACTAATAATTCTCCTCTGCTATTCCTAGAGCCTATGCCATATTCCCCCACTGACTTGTCTCCAGCCTGCTTCTTGCCTACCCTGGCATTGAAGTCGCCCATCAGTATAGTGTATTTTGTTTTGACTTTACCCATCGCCGATTCCACGTCTTCATAAAAGCTTTCGACTTCCTGGTCATCATGACTGCATGTAGGGGCGTAGACTTGTACCACCTTCAATTTGTACCTCTTATTAAGCTTCACAACAAGACCTGCCACCCTCTCGTTAATGCTATAGAATTCCTGTATGTTACCAGCTATTTCCTTATTAATCAGGAATCCGACTCCTAGTTCTCGTCTAGCAGCCCCGGTAACACAGTACATGCCCGCTTTTTAGCACTGTATATGCTTCTTTTGTCCTCCTAACCTCACTGAGCCCTATTATATCCCATTTACTACCCTCTAATTCCTCCAATAACACTGCTAGACTCGCCTCGCTAGATAGCGTTCTAACGTTAAACGTTGCCAGGTTCAGATTCCAATGGCGGCCTGTCCGGATTTCAAGCATATACTGTTCCAAACATGTAGAGATAGAGAAATTCATATCAGGCTATCATCATACCTCACAAGAAAGAGATTACACTAAAAAGGTTTATTAATTTCCTTTTACTTTTAGGTGATGCCTCACATTGTTTTTTCCTTGGACCAAAGGGCTGCAAGGTTTTTCAACCTGCAAGTGTTTGCATAGTTTTCAAAGATAATTCCCTCCCTGTTTTGTGTGCTTGATTTGAATGTAAGTTACATTACACAGAATGTATACCCCCCCCCCCCCTGCAATGCCAGTACAGGCGAAGCAGGTACTAAATGAATAACCATGAAAGGATTTTGGAGCGAGCAAAAATGACATGTGCAATAAAGATATGCGTAGATGTCCCGTTGGTGTTGCTGTCAAACAAGAAATTGTGATATCGAGGGACTGAGCAAAGTAACTACATGTGTGCTTGCCAAACTATAGCTGTCATTTACACCTTGATTGTGACTTAGCTACCAAAAGAGGTTTTTTTTTTTGTCTTGTTCTTTTTCTGTTAAAATATACTTTTTTATTTGTCTACTTTCGTTTGGGTTTTTGTAGCTATATCGTGCACATGTGACCAATAATGCCGTGTGGAAGTTAGTGGTTGTTGGTATTTATCACTGCCTGTCGTTTGTTCAATCTGTGTACTAAAGTCAATAGAGCACCAATCAGTATAAACCAGTGTGTTGAATTTGTTTTCTTGTTTTAGTACGAATGATCTGACTGGTTATGTGCCCAAATAAACAATTAGATTATGAAAACAAAGTTCATCAGAACATGTCATGCATTTTACTTATAATTACCCTATTTCAACTGCAGAACCCACATATTAAGGCATGTAGATTTAAGTAGAACAATTCTTTTTGCAATCCTTAGTTCTGAACAGGTGAGAGCAGTGCTAAGGACACAAAGTGAGTCCACATAGATAAATGGCATGGTGCGCTCTGCACTGACTAATAATTGATGTGTTTTTGCAACAGACAAGCAAATAAATATCCAGTAACGCCTTGTCAAAGGCAAGAAAGCACATAAAGAGGCCGGGGGTGGTCACATACAAATATACCACTTTCCTGTAACTTCAGAGAACAGGTGCTGCGCTGACACATTAATCTTGTTTTTTTTTTCTTGTTATTTTGTGGGATTTGATTAGTTTCTAGGTTAATGGTTGCTGCTTTCCCTAACATGTTGCTCTTGTGAAATTTGGGCTGTCATCTGCACTGTTTACAGTGTATGTACCCTTATGGTCACATTATAGTGGTGCTTAATCGTGAAGGCTCTCATTCAAATATAAGCTTGTCTGGTCTACATATGCTTTTCTTCATGCCAAAGGAATAATATACTATGTTTGTGTCAGAAGGAAAGAAACTGAGACTGGTGTCTATTATTGCACATAAATCTATGCTTAGTTGCGTTAACATTTTTGCATAATTTCAGCAACTTATTTGGTGCATTTCTGTAACATTCACACTCTGGCTTATGCACTTAGGTGTAAGGAATAAAGGCAAAAAAGTAAAGCATTGCAGTGGATTTAACTTAATGCTCTTGATTCTTGTTACCTTCTTGGCAGCTTTTCTTTTTGGAAAAGCATATGTACAAAAGCATGTTTTGACCAAATAGGTTGATATTGGCAAGGCTTTGCGAGCACCACTGTAACGTGACAAAAGCAGTGTGTGGCCATTTGGTTATACAATTTCTGGTGTAATGACACCACAAAAAGTAAACAAAGAAAGATATGTACGCACATGACACAAGCACCGGATCTCACTTCAAGCTTTAAAATAAGGAAACAGGCAATATTTAATAACAGGTGGAGACATGATGTGATGATATCTGTTAAAAGAAATTCTTTATGCAGTGCAACTAATGGATCACTGATACATTCGTCATTCTTTTTAAATGTTGCAAGCCACAATTGCCTTCCATGTTGTCAGGTCGTAATACCTGGCTACAACGCAAGTTTTGTGGAACACAGGACCACAGTCACATTCTTTGCAGTATTTAACATTGTGTGAGGGAAGATTGTTTTACACGGATGACTCATAGTCCCTTAATTTCCCTGATTTCGCATTAATAGAGCATCCCATCTGTCCAATGTAGGTACGGCCTTATGATGGCAGCAGACCACAACATTTGTGGCCTAGCTCACTAGATGCATATTGTGCTTCAAGCCACAACCAACCTTTTCCTTTTTTTGGCTTCTGCCTTTTATTGCAGCACAAAACTCTCCTAACAAGGGCCTGAGAAAACAATGATTTGTGCAACTAAATTAGGCATGAATATGGAATATAATGAATGAGATGAAGTAAAACAGTGGTTGCAGTTGTTTCGTATGCATTTGTGATTTTCATGGGTAATTGTGTAGCTGGTCTCTACGGTCAAACATTTTTTTGTGTATGAAACATGTGAAACGAGATTTGCTCTGATGAGAAAAAAAGACAAGCCAGGAAAACAAATTAATTTGTTGCGTGCAGCACAATTCGCAGGCGGTGCCCTCTGCAACGGAGGTTATGTACAGTCAGCCATTCCCATCCAGTCATGCTTGCATTGCATGGACACACATTGTATTAATTTGAGATTGCTGCTAATGAAGTTTGTGTGGAATAACTCTCATTCGCACATAGTGATGCACTGAAAAATAGATTGGTTCGTTCCTGTGTTCTTCAAAACTCGTAGCCAGAAATTATGAGCAGATGTACATAAGATAATTAAGCTTTGGCAGATTAGCACGAAAAGGACAAATGCATCAGTCATTCGCAGTTACATTGCACACAGAATTTGTTTTTGAATTAATGACATCACTTCCTGTCACTATGTGTTGTATATGATGTCCGTTTTCTTATTAAAGCGAGAGTTGAGGTTAGGCGCTTGTGTCCTGCATGTCTTTGTCTTCGTTTGCTTCTGTGGTGCCATTACACCAGAATAAGTCCATGACAGGAGCTGCCAGTCTATGCAGTTATACTACATTGGGCTCAGTACGCCTGGCGGCCTGAATGTGACGAGTGCGAAGTAGCAGTAAGAACTTCAGAAGGGTAGAATTTTGTGTCAGTTGGTGGTGCATATTGCAGTATGGTGAAGCGCTATAGATGGAACAGTGTGAGGCAAGACAGATGGGAAAGTGCTACAGACAACTGTGAATGTTTACTGGAAAGTTTCGCTGCAGCAGGACAATGCGTGCATTATCCTGGTGCAGCAAAATTTGCCAATGTTCATAGTTGTCAGTAGCACTTGCCCATCTACATTAAACTTCACCGTACAGTAGTAGCAGTAACAACAGCAACCAACTGACCCGACCAATAATCAAAGCCCACAGAATTGCCAAATTGTAGGAGAAAGGTTTCAGTGTAACACATGTTTTGTTAACTGACAAGTAAATGGCGTACATGTCTGCGAACCGATGATCAGATGCATTTTTCATGCACATACATTATTTTGTACAACTGCTTCCTGCTTTGGTTTTTTATGGCTTTTAGGAAGCATTCCAAAGTACTTAACTGTTTGTCTGTTCTAAAATTGAATCTGTTCTCAGCCAGCACTATGTGGCATTACTGTATAAGCCCTTACTTCGTCAGTGTCCTTCGCACTGTTCCCAACTAAATATAAATAACCAAATAACCATGTTTTTAAATTTTCAGATTATGAAGAGAATACTGTTAATATGTATTTCATTAGAAAAATTTTCTCAATTTTAGGAAGAAGTCTGGCTGGCCCCAAGCCTGGTGCAAAATGAAGAAATGGCACTCCACATCAATTCATGTTTACTTGTCGTCATAGCCAGTCTGTTAGCTTAATTTTTGGTTCTTCCTATTGAATTCTCAAGAAAGGTACCAACTCTGTCATTCATTGAAAACAAATTTTTGCACTTGGGGATGCAGCCATGCACAAAGCCTTTGAGCTCATTAATATCTTTATTTTTTAAAGAAAGTGCAGCTCCTGCGTGGAGCAATTGGTTGAATAAGACGAGGGTAAATGAAAAGATGGTGAAATTAGTCATCAACAGTTGTCCAACAAAGGAAGTCTCAAGCTGGAGCCAACATCTTTGCAAGAGAACCAAATGGCTCCAGCCTGAGACATTCGTTGTTCAACCTGGCAAGCCTCCTTCTCGAAATATTTCCTCTAGCCTGAGACCTATATCCATTCCACCACCCTGGACCAACAATACACCTATACATTTGGCAACCCACGGCAAGGTAACGAATTCACATTCAAAGAAAGGGAATGTAGTGTGCACCCTGGAAGGTAGCATGAACAGTATTTTATTTACTTAATGAAATGCAGATTTGCTATCCAATTACTTTATTTTGATTCCCATTTTATAATTGGACAGCATGGTTGGTCAGAGAGAATAATAATTCGAAGCTCACACAATTTTGCTCCTTTATGTCCGTTAAATCTGTCCTGGTTGCTACACTATCAGCCCTGTCTGCAATTGCATAGCAGTGTTTTGAGTATGCATCCAAATTCAAAAGAATAGTTAGGCTTCTACCTCAGAATGTCTGCTACTGCGTTGCAGCTCGAATTTTATATCTAGGTGGTGACTGTGATGCCATGTGCTTTGTAAATAAGACCAATATGCTATTTGAAGGGCAATTAAATGCAATCTCAAATGACCTCAGCTCTGGGTATGACACGATTGGAGGCCAATGTGATAAGGACGATTTGATTTCTGAAAACAAGGCACTTAAACGTGAGAAAGCATGACTAATTTCATATAAAGATGCTGCTATTGGATATGATCAGGGAAGGTACTTGTTCATGACTGCATTTGCAACATTTTATATTGCTGGCTTCATATATTGCACTGGGTACAGTGAAATGTTGCTGCTTTCACAATATTCAACTAAACATGGTAGCCATGCTAAAGTGTCCATGCAAAACACAACTCATCCACTATTATGGACTACAGTGGAATCTCGATAAACGAAAATCGCTTAAGCGAAACTGCCGCTGAAATAGGACACCATCCTGATGGTTGGTTGGCTCTCTGCAATGTCTCAGTAAATAGAATGCCTGGTAAATGGGACCAATTTCCCTGGCACCTTGAGGCTCCATTTAAAGAGCGCCCACTGTAAAAATATAGGGGCAATCCTGTTTGGAACTTTCGCAAATCTAGTCGTAAACAAAACCGCATTTCAGTGGGAGCGAAATGCAAAAGCACCCGCGTACTTAGACTTAGGTGCATGTTAAAGAACCCCAGGTTGTCCAAATTGATCCGGTGTTACTCGCTATGGCATGTCTCATAATCAGAAGGTGGGTTCTGGTTGTTAAAATATAATTTTTAATAGCTTGCTCAGAAATACAGCCCAATAACTACACTAAATTATGTAGCTTGTTTGTGTGATGAGTCCCAATTTCTCAATTTAGTACTTTGACATTTATCATATTTGTGTGCTAGTCCATCCAAAATACCATTGATCGGCTTCATTATACAAGCCACTGTTAATTAGGAATGGCTTAGTCAAGCAACTTAATCTTACAGCACAAACACCTAAGACGGACCACAAAAAGAAGATACGACACACACTGGTGCTAACAACTTCTTTATTTCTTCGTCGTCAATGCGGTATAAACCCTAGGCCACACAACCGCACAGGCACTCAGATTAAATTACACAGATCTGCCAAATTATCACATACGCAAATGTAGGAAGTCAAATTCAGTTGGGTGCAATTATTGCCTTGCCTTTTTTGTGGTAGGCCTCTAAGGCAAGCCGCGCATGCTCATTCTTGCTTTTGCCAAGAATCTACGTCCTGTCAAGTTGTGCCTCACAATTGTTGCAAGAGTTTATATGCGCACCAAGGTGTGCTCCTCTACCTACATTTTTGTTTACTTGTTGCGCATGTTCCCTGAGTCGCTCATTGACGCAATGCCCTATCTAGCCAAGCTATGTCTTACCACATGAGAGTGAATGGTATAAACCATGCCGACCGCGCACAACACGTATGAAGCATCATGCCGAATTTGGCATCCTCCTCTGCCCTCTCCGCAGGTGCGGGAGCATAGCTTTAAAAGCTTGTTCGGTGCAGAAAACGCCAAAGGAACACTATGCCTGCAAGCAACTTTCTTGAGTTGATAGATGACCTTATGTGTTCAAGGGACCACGCAGGGAACATGCGAAAAAAGTAAAAAAATATGTAGATAGAGGAGTGCACATTGTTGCGCATATAAACTCTTGCAAAAATTGTGAGGCACGATTTGATGGGACGTCGATTCTTGGCAAAAACATGAATGAGCTTGCGCGGCTTGCCTTAGAGGCCTACCACATAAAAAGGCAATGTGATAATTGCATCAGTGACATAGCTTTGTCCCTGCACCCATCTGAATTTGACTTCCTACGTTTGCAATGGGATAATTTGGGAGATCTCCGTAATGTAATGTGTGCGCCTGTGCAGTTGTGTGGCCTAAGGCATATATATGCATCGACGACGAAGAAATAAAGAAGTTGTCAGTTAGCGCCAGCGTGTGTCGTATCTGCCTTTTGCGGTCCGTCTTAGGTGTTTGCGCTGTAAGTTTTAAGTTCAGAATTATGTACCAACTAGGCCAAATGAAGTTTTACTCTTAGTCAAGAGAGCTCAATATGTAGTCTGTGCAAAAGTGTGGATTGTCAGTACAAAGTAACAGTTCAAACACATGGCTCTGTAGTTGCAGTTCAGTATGAAACGAGATAAGATTTCTTAGCATTTCTTTCATTTACTAATTTCATTGTGTTAGGACATGTAGAATACTAGCAACTGGCATGCTTACAATGTACAGTGTTCTTTTTTAAAATCCAGACATTTGTTTTACTGGGGCAGAAATGTGCTTTCTTTTGGGCCCGGAAGTGAACATATATTTCGTACATTTGGTGTAAAATAAATTTTCTTCACTGTCAGTGTGTGTGTCGTGCATTTTTCCTTTCAGCAAGTAGCAACTGCTCTCGAAGGCGTTTGCTGGCCTCGGAGGCACTGCCGATAAGCTAGGACGACTGTATAAAAGCTTTCCAAAGAGTGGCTCTGTGATCAGCGAAAGGAAAAAAAAATGAAGACGTGCGGTGACGGGTTCATTCGCCATTGGACCACGTGTGCACGTGACTTGGTCGATTCAGCGGTGGCCCTGTGCCGTCGATTGGACCACGTGTGGCGAGCCCGCAGCGAAATGCTTCGTGGCGGTACGCCGCGCCTATGCAGCAGCAGACGGAACACCGCAGGCCAAGGTGTCGGACGCCGGCGTTCGCTCCGAGCAGGTGCGACGCCTGCTCGGGTGGCAGCTCACGGACGGCCGAGTTCCCTTGCGCCTTGATCGCCGGCGTTCGACATTTCGGCCTGCGGTGTTCTGTCTGGCGCTGCGTAAGCGCGTGACCCGTGCCACCAAACATTTCGCTACGTGCTTGCCGCACCTAAACTAAAATGCCTTTAATTCCTTCACAAAACTCCCATTGTACCTCCCAGTCAAATGGGGGTGAAGTGGGCGTATTACGGTACCCCCGTTGTGTGCCCATTTAATGCCCGCGTCATGGGAGTTTTATCGTACGCCCTTTCAATGGGAGCAAAAAGATGTACAAAAGGGAATGCGCTAGAGGACAAGCAAAAAACGTCCATCTGGGTGTTTTTTGTTTACAGTGCATATGGTCGACTAATATCCAAATTATCAGCCCTTAGACTAGACTCGCTTACACTAACTTGGATCCGGAATTGCCTTTTTCTCCATCAAGAGTTCGAAGTGGTTAATAACTTTTTCTCCCCCCGTTGCTATGTATCTTCCGGTGTTCCTCAGGGAAGTGTTCTAGGGCCCCTTTTATTTTTGATCTATATTAATGATCTACCACTTAACATATCATCAGACATGCGCTTATTTGCGGGTGATTGTATCATATATCGTACAATTACGGATGTCGAAGATCACATCGCTCTGCAAAATGACCTTAACATTATTTCCCATTGGTGCAAAATCTGGCTTATGTCCCTTAACCTATCCAAATGCAGGCTCATAACCTTCAGTCGCAAATGCAATGATTCTAACTTTACATATGTCTTAGATACTATACCTGTATCCCAATTTCCAGCATATAAGTACCTAGGCGTGCATCTGACACATGATCTTTCCTGGGCCTTGCACATCACCACCATTTGCGCCAGGGCTTCCAGAACTTTGGGTAACTTACGTCGTAATTTAAGAAACTGCCCAACCAATGTCCGTAAACTTGCCTACCTAACATACGTCCGTCCTCAGCTCGAGTTCGCATCATCAATCTGGTCTCCTCATCAAAAATATCTAATTTCCATGATTGAAGCGATACAAAACCGTGCTGCTCGTTTCATCTCAAAAATACAGCCGTCATCTCCCCCCCCCCCCCCAGCATTACTCAAAAACTAATAATACTCTCGAATCCTTAGACACCCGTCAAGTATATAAACTGCGCTTATCTTTCACTTCTACCCCGAGAATCCCCCTAGCTCATGTCCAATCGATTAAACTACCATCGCTCTTTCAAACGCATCTACGGCCACAGGCAAGCATTCACTTCATCGACACTGCCCAGAGCAATAACATTATTGAATGGTCTTCCCAACGAAATCGTTTCAGTAACCGATCACGCATCGTTCCGCAACCAAGTGTATCAATTTTATACATATTAAATACTGTAACTATGTTTCGTTGTGATTACGTGGGGGTGCATTGTCACCATGTTGTTCTTTTTTTACCGTACCAGTTGCTGCCGTGCGCTTATTGCCTGCCCATTGAACATGCTGTCTCCACCCCTTGTGAATCTTACATGCTTGCGTTATCGCGCCTTTGCAAACCATATCCTTTTTGTAACTATGGTGTCCTTGTGTCATGTTAACCTTTTTTTATTTGCACTATATAACCACATTGTATTGTTTGATACAAAGTTGCTCCTGTTACACTTTTACTTGATTCAATCGCCCCCTTACTCAACGTTGCTGACGGAACTTGAATAAATAAATAAATAAATATACTAAAGTACCACAGGACGACACCACAACTACTCGTTTGCAGTTCCGCTAGAAATCGCTTTCGACTTGGTTTTAATCACTCAATTAGTGAAAAGAAAGTATTCGATAACACTATGAAAACAGGGGGCACGCTGATTATTATTTTAATGAGATAGTGACTATTTCAAGAAGAGGTCGTACTAAAAGGACGACAGCACCGCCGTGCTCGCTCCAGGTGGTGGTGCCGTGATTCCGAGGTCACTTTTGGCGAGCAGCATGTCTCTATGTTGGGACAGCGGACTGTGAGGCGTGCGATCATGTTAGTCACAAGAGGAACCACGGGTACCACTTGCAACACCGGCAACTTTCGGCGACACAAGGGCCAGCTTCCGGATCCGGGAGTCGTGCCAAGTGCCAGCCAGCCATGGATGCAGATGGGGCAGAAGACGTGGCGGCAGGGGCATCCCACACACCAGCTCCTGCGGAGGCCTGGGCTCGAATTCCTCCACGCAGTAGACGGCAGGCTCACTCGACATATCGGCGCGCTGGGTCGCACTCCGGCTACAACGTGGCGCGTCCGACGCTTGAAGAGCTAAATTGCCGAACCAGTCCCGTTCAGATGAACCCATTGCCCAGGTGCTGATACATGAATTGGAGCAGCTAAACGCCGAGTTGTGGAAAGATCCGCGTATCCAATACTGCGATGCAGAGCGAAGCTTACGCGGCTCTTCGTCGCCGGCGTTCCGTGGTGAGGACGTGCTCCGGCGTTGGAGAGGCGCGCCCGGTCCTCGGTCGGCTTGGCCAGTTGCGGGTGCTGGAGTGCACCGTTCGTTGGACACGCCTGGTCGAACCGAACATTCCATGACAGAGCTCAGAAACGTTGCGGCCTGAAGCAGCTCTTCGTCTTCTAACCTCGCAGCTTGCAGCACGAGGCACGAGACACACGTGCCGGGGCGTGCCATGCATAAAAGCAGGCCGACGAAGATGGCGCTGGCTGCTAAAGTGCGTTTTCGAAAAATACCCGCATGCTGGCGAATTACGTAGAACATCCCCCGGCGAACGTAGGTTCCCGTAAGAGCCAGAGGAACACCAAAAGAGCCCCGTCATCACGGCCGCAACCTGTTAGCGCTAGTAGCGCCGACGGTGAGAGCGCGCCCATGAAACGCGCCGTCGCTCTCGCCCTGATAGAACTGTAACCCGAGTTAGATTAAAAGTGCGCTGTCGCGGGGCAATTAAAGAGAGCCTCCGCTTTCTCGGAGAGAATATGGGCTACGTACAGTACACTATCACGGCCCACGGTAATCGGTTGGGTACAGTCGAACATTATCTCGAAAACGTCGTAGCCTCTGCCATTGCCGCTGGTAAGCCGGTCTCGCCACAACACCCCACGCCCAATCCGCCCCCACACGCGACCCCTTTCCAACCGTCTGGACCGAGTGCCGACCCCCAGAAGCATCAAGATGGCCAGGCCAGATGAAGTGTTCCGTATCTGGCAGTGGAACTGCAGGAGTTTCACTGCGCCGAAAGGTCTCCCTGCAGCAATACCTACGCAGCCACGACACCGAACCGCACGTATTCCTCCTGCAAGAAACTATCACGCGCACCGCCACTTTCAGCGGTTACCAGTGGTTACCCGGCCTCGCAAAAGGAGGTGGTACCACCACGCTGGTCTCCAAAAAGCTCACCTGCCTCGCTCACGACCTCGGCACGTCCGAGGTGGACAACGTGATGACGGAGATTCTCCCAAGCGACGCTTCCCGACAAAGTGTGTACATCCTCAACGTGTACATCAGCCACAGACAAAAGATTCAACGTTTCCGACGCCTATTCCTGAGAACCATCCGTCTTGCAGGCTCAAACCCACTCGGATAGCTGGCGACTTTAACGCTGCGCATCGCACCTGGGATTACGTGTAGGACACCACCAAGGGTATTGCGCTGTGGCAGCATGCGAACGACCTGTATCTCACACTAGTTACGGACAAGGCGTTCCCAAACCGCATCGGCACGTCCACGCACAGCGACACCACTCCGGATATCTGCTTTGTAAAGTACACAGCGGATGCCCGCTGGTCCAATCTTGCGGAGAATCTTGGCAGCGACCATGTAATACTGGCCTTGCACTTACCCACTATCGTCGGGAAGCGCAATTCGTACACGTGGGTCCACTGAGATCTCTTTCGCAAGACTCGCGCCTCACGACTCCTTCCCGACACTGCCCCGAACCTCGAGACGTAGATAGCTCAGCTCAAGGCCGACTTCGGTAAGGCCACGAAAACATTCAGCACGGATATGCCAACCCAGAAGATGGACAGCCACCTCGCCCACTAGCTCGAGGCCGAACAGTCTCTACTGACACGATGGAAGAGCCAGCGTCTCAACTGTAGGCTCCACAAATGCATTGCAGAACTGAACAAGACCCATAACGGAACCCTGCAGCACCTTATCCAAACAGCAATAGGACGAGGTCTGTAACTCGGTCGACGGACAGGTCCGCAACGGGAAGACGTGGAACTTCCTCAAACACCCGCTCGACTACAACAACACCCGCACGATCCAGCGCCACTGGTTCACCAAAGTCCTTCACCAGGCCAAAGGCAGCGCTTCGCCGGATGACGTCGTCAAGATCGTTGTGCATGAGTACCTGCGGATACCCACAGGCCCGCTGGCCCTACATCCCGATTTCACAGGTACCGACAACACCCTCCTCGACGCCGAATTTTCCGTCGAAGAGGTACGCCGGACTTTCCACAAACTGAACGGCCGTTCCGCCCCGGGATCCGATGGCATAACCAGCGAGCTCCTGCAAAACTTAGACGTGTGGTGTCTGGGCGAGTCAACTGAAGCCTAGAAACTCGCCCAGACGATCCTCATTCCAAAACCGGGCAAAGCGCCTGGCGTCGATAACCTTCGCCCCATCTCACTCACGTCGTGCGTGGGTAAGGTGGCCGAACATGTCGTACTCAAGAGTTGGCCTGTATCTCGAAGACCAAGACTGTTTCACGCACCACATGATTGGCTTCCGACCCGGGCTCTCGACGCAGGATACGATGCTTCTCCTGAAACACCAGAATATAGATGCCGGGGCCACATGGGGCACCCGCGCCATTCTCGGCCTCGACCTGAAGAAGTCTTTCGACAACATCGAGCACTCGGCAATACTTAATGCGATCCCAGAACTGGGGTTCTGGCGCCGGTTCTACGAGTTCGTCCGCTCCTTCCTAACCCGTCGCAACGCCATGCTCCGTGCCGGAGACCTCACGTCGGAAGAAGTCGAGCTCGGACAGCATGGCACCCTCCCTCCCCCCGCAGGGCTTCGTCCTCTCACCGACGTTGTTCAACCTGGTGATGATCGGGCTCTCCGAACGCCTCTCGAAGATACAAGGCCTCAACCATACGGTATACGCGGACGACATCACCATCTGGTGTTCCTAGGGGTCAGACGGCTTCATCGAATCCCGTCTGCAGCAGGCAGTCGAAACCTCCGAGTTATACCTCGACCTCATGGGCCTCAAGTGCTCCTCCGCGAAATCGGAGCTGCTGTTGTAATGTCCACAACGACAAGGCAAAAGGCCTAAGGCGTGGAAACCCCCAACCGAGCGCAACATCACCGTCCGCACCAGAGACAGTCGCCCAATCACCAGGATCGACTCCATCCGAGTACTGGGAATGATAATCGAGGCGAGCGGATCAAACATCCAAACGGTCCACAAACTTACGACAAAGACGGACAACGCAATACGACTCGTACGCAGAGTGGCCAACCGTCACCACGGCCTCAAGAAGACAATATGTTGCGCCTCGTACACGCGTTCGTCCTATGTCCCTTTACCAACGTCGCAGCAATGCACAAGTTGAAACAATCGGAGCGTGGCAAGCTCAATACACTCATCCGAAAGGTAGTGAATCGGGCCCTCGGGCTCCCCATCACCACGCCGACGCATCGACTCCTCGAGCTCGGGGTGTACAATACGCTCGAAGAGATCGCTGAGGCTCAGGAGAGAGCGCATATGATACGACTGACGATGACCAAGACGGACAGTCACATCTTGCGCGGCTCGGCTACTTCCCACCGAAAACCCAGGATCCACCAGAGTTTACGCCGGCGCCCCGCGAGCTCCGCGACCTGATCACAATCGCACCCACTCCGCGAAACGTACATCCAGAACATAATCGAGGCAGGCGCCTAGCCCGGGCAACAGCATTCCTCAAACGCACAAACAAGAGAGCGACGACGTCGCTATCGTAGACGCCGCCGCCTATCGATGCAACCGAGCCTTCGCCGAGGTAGCGGCCTCGTCCTAGCAGCGGAACCTAAACGCCACCACGGTACTCATACGCAACCCCGAGGTGGCGGAGCAAGTGACCATAGCTCTGGCAAAGCTCGACGACCAGCGAAAGACAATATTCAGCGATTCGAGACCGGCCAACAACGCGTTCGCGAGAGGAGTCGTCTCCGACCAGGCGTTACGCGTCTCCGCGGCGCTGATCCGAGCGCCCTCAAGCACCACACCGTCATCTGGTTTACCGCCCAGCTCGGTCGGAACGCGGGCGCCCCGCCCAATCTCAACGAGACAGCCCACGACGCTGCGCGCGCGCTTAGCGACCGTGCCGTCACCCCCGGGCAACCGCGTCTCGATGAGTTGGAGGCGAATACGTACGCCCCAGTAATGTACAACAAACCACTTAACACTCTTGCTCGGGACGACGTCTCTTCCGCCCCCGCACCCCAAACTAAACAGGCGGCAGGCGCTACCGCTACGCTTGTTACAAACACATACCTATCCCAACCCCGCCACGTTACTCATCATCTACGCGGACGTCTACCGCGACGATGCGTGCCCCTCGTGCGGGGTAACTGCGACACTCGCACACGTGCTCTGGGAGTGTAGAAACGCTTCGCGCGATTCTACCTCCGACAAGTGGGAGAAGACCCTACGAAGCGCGCTCCTACAAGACCAGCAATGGGTCATCCAGCAGGCTCGCGCAGCGGCGGCCAGGTACTCCCTGTCGGTACCTGCGAGGGAGACGCCCACTGCGCGCTGACGTGCTTCCTGCAGAACTTTTATTAAAGTTTGCCCAATCCAAACCAAAGCAGCAGAAGGGCCACCTCGTGAATGCTGCGTTGTATACCACCAACGGATTATTCCTGGCACATCAGGGTTCAAAATTAATGTACTGGATAGAAGAAGCCAGGAATGTTGACTACTATGCAAACTTTTTGTTTTGCTCACGAGGTGAAACTGAGAAATCCGTCTGGCTATCGACACCAACCGTCTGGGCGCCGTTGGCAGCACTTTTTTCTTTCGAAATATGTACACCTACGTGTCCGTCGAGTCAAACGCGCCTGTTTTGTCTCACTAATCAACGTCCTAGGCTGCAGCCAATGAATCCTTCATTGATTACATCTTCCTCAAGCTTCGAAATACATATGCCCTTGGGTTCCTTCAACGCCTTAGCAACAATCGCATGGCACGCCTTACACACAGTGGCCGACACTCGCGCAAAACCGAAGTCACGCACGTTGCCCTCCGGAAGCCTTACAACCCACGAACGACTGACTGACTTGCCCGGCAGGCTTCGTCTGTCAACGGGCAAATGTCACGAGGTCTCGTAACAAGGGGCGGAAGGAGCGCGAATGATAAAAGAAATTATGCAAATCACACGCATTGTGGGAATTGATGAAAGAGAAGCTTTCCGTCCTGGATGCTTTTTTTGACGATAATTAGTGGTGATGTTGACCGCTAAAGCTAAAAGGGCCCCTGAAACGGTTCGGACAAATTTTGTAGACGCGTAAGGTAAAGCTTAAGTATAACATTCACACCACAATTTAAGTGGAGCATTACGTATTAATGGAGCTACAAGTGATTACAAGCCATCCTCCTCACTAGCCATGCTTTTCCCCCTCAACTCGTTCGCCGAGCGATCGGGGCTAAGCTCCGCCTTCACTGGTTCTGCGTCACGATGCGACGTCACATCGTCCACTTCCGATTGTTTTGGAGCCCGCCCCCGCCCGCGCGAAACCTCTCCGCTGGCCGCTTAAATTGGCCGTCGACCCCAAGCGAGAGCTATCGAAGCAGCGTGCGTTGCGAGCATTCTGTCGCAGCGCCGAATGTGTCTGGTACTTCAATAACCACACACTAGCTGAACGCTTCGACGGAACGGTGGAGGCATAAACTCAAGCTGATCAAGGAACTTTAGCGTAGACGTACGTGAGCGGCCTGACCAGTCTCCACGGTCCAGCCACCCGTTGGCGTATAGCCTAACCAGCCAAAGAAATCGCTAATATTGCTCTTACCAAGTGTACAACATTTTAAACATTACCAAAAACAATGCGTGAATGATTACACTCCTGCGAAAAATTTACACCGGCAGCAAAGAAGAAAACATTTTGTTACTGCTACTGTGTCTGGTTGAGCTCTATGCCACCAGGTGGCTGCACCGTGCAGACCATTCCCATTTGCGCTTCTGCTCGTCCCGTGAAACGACACGCAAGGGGACACGGCCAGGCCCTGTCCCCTTACGCTTGCGCTTACCCTAACACGGGACTCGCGAAACGCTATTGCGTTAGTAATCTTCCGGTGTAAAGTGACGGCCGCAATCGCGCAAATCCTGGCGCCGATCGGATAGTGGAAGTCCGACGCGCTCCAGCCAGTCCGCTCGTCTACTGGCTTGCAGAGGGACAGAATGTCGCAGCGTGACATATTGCCAGTCGCTACGTTTGCAGTCCACAACGCAACAAAGTCGAATCATAGCGCTCGCGAAAAGACAGACCGACCCTGACGGCGGACCTGTCGTCAAAGACGGAGCACGTTGTACCACAAGCAGACGACACTTGCTGTGTGCCGGAAGTGCTTAAGTGTACTGAAATATTACTGTTGTACATTCCCTGTATGTTACTTTCTTCTTATAAAAACAAATGAACTAACATTCCAACTGTTACGAACAGCATTTGTTTACACTAAAGTTGGTAAAATTATCGATCACGCGCCCTAGTCAACCAATCGGCTAGCATGCCGCACTGACGTCATATCTGTGATTTGCGTTATATGGGTAGGGGCGGTTTAAAATTCCGCCGCGCAGTGTGCTGCGATCGGCAGTGATGTGCATTTTTAAAGCCTTATAATAAATTACACTCTTTACGCAGAGCACTTAGATGCGTCAGTTAATGATCAGAAGAACCTACTCTAACGAATCTGTACGTTTGTAGAAAATCGTCAAAATCGTTTCAGGGTCCCTTTAATTTCTTGAACGTTTAGGTTAATACGAGAGTGGTGAAAAAAATTAAATTATGGGGTTTTACGTGCCAAAACCACTTTCTGATTATGAGGCACGCCGTAGTGGGGGACTCCGGAAATTTCGACCACCTGGAGTTCCTTAACGTGCACCTAAATCTAAGTACACGGGTGTTTTCGCATTTCGCCCCCATCGAAATGCGGCCGCCGTGGCCGGGATTCGATCCCGCGACCTCGTGCTCAGCAGCCTAACACCATAGCCACTGAGCAACCACGGCGGGTCGAGAGTGGTGAGTTGATGTTAAACGTTACCTTGCGTGCACCACTGCTGTTTGACTACGTAGTACACAGAACACACAGGGAGAGGTGTTTGCTTGAGGCTTTGTTCTGCGCCACATATTTTATAGCCTCTGAGACGGTTGAGCGTTGTCATTGCCTCACGTGGCACATTGCATTGTGGCAGAAGTATTAAACTGGAACTGGATTATGGGACTTGTACGTGTCAAAACCACACTCAGATTATGAGGCAAGCCGTTATGGCGGACTCCGGATTAATTTTGACACCGTGATGTCCTTTAACGTGTCCCAAAATCTAAGTGCACGTGTGTTTTCTATTTCGCCCCTGTCTAAACGTGGCTGCCGCGATTGGGATCAAATCCATGACCACTAGCAATGCCATAGCCGCAAAGCTAACACCGCGGGCACAGAATTGTTGATTTGACTGTCGACCGCTTCCGTAGTGTCTCCTGGATCCTGCGGTGCGCTTTAATTATTGCGGCTCTGCTGCTGCGCGCCCCGCATAGGTTGTTCACTTGGCATATTTGCAGGGCGTTTATTTTTCAGAAGCCGCAGCAACGTACTGTACCGTACCTTGAACTTAAGCTTATCCTTTGTCTCCGCAACCACTGTCGTATAGTAGTGGGGTTTCCTTGCCTTTTCACATCACCTCCCCCCTCTCTTCTATGGGAACTCCCTCTTCTCATCCTTCTCCTCTCTACAGTCCTATCTGCGTCCCCTCTGGCCACGCACGTTAGTAGAAAGGGAAGCGCTGCAGTTTCTGCAATGCTTCTGGGGGGAGTCACGGATAAAATACAGCTGTCAAGCGGCCAAAGGGGCGAGAGGCCGGGAGCCGCAGAGGGTATTGTGCACGTTCGACGCGGTGGTGTGAAAACGACTTTCTCCCGTCGCCTTTCCTCTCCTACTCGTGCCTCTGAAGGAGTGCGCGACAGCAGCAGCCACAGCAGCCCACAGTAGCAGCAGCAGCAGCAGTGGAGAAGTCGAAGGAAGAGGCAAATAAAGCTTCACTTGAAAAGACGGAGGGTGGAGAAAGAGGACGACGACGTTCGGTGGGCTACCATTGGACTGCTCCCGGAAAAATGCCAAACGTCTCCCTTGATCTGTCTTGCATATCTAAGTGAACGGTTCGCACGTAACAATATAATCCAACGTGGAACAAAGCTTTTTATTCAGTTGCTGATCATCTGCCTTCGAGTCATGCCCATTACACAAAACTAATATGATTTGGCAAAAAAAATTATCAACATTAACAGATGGCGTTCCATTCGCTATTCCAAAATGCATAAAGTATGTAAACATTGTAACAGAGACCGTGCGCTCTCAGAGCAGTGCTAGAAACTTATATTGCGGTAATATTTATGTTCCAGTTTTGCATTATCTGACTCTTTTTTGACCAATCCTCTTTGGTGGTTGGGAGTTATTGTAGGTTGTAGGGATATTGAAAAACCCCGTCAACTCAACTCAGTAGGTTACTTAGCTAAAGGTATTGCTCTTTTATTTTGCCGCAAGTAGTGTCCGAAAAGCTAGTTTCTTCCATTGTTTATTTAAACAGCACGGTATTTTATCTTCAGAAAAGAAGTTGAGGGCCACTGAGCTTCCACTGGGAGCATCATTCCTCTAAATTTCAATAACTTTTTAACATATTGTCAGTGATTCAGTTCCATAAACCACAACCTTCATTGCAAACTAAGAACGGTAATTTTTGACGTCAATCTTACCCGTAGGAGGATCGCACACAACGGGCGAAACACGAGAGAGAGCGAGTAAGAGAGAGAGAAACATCTTTGTTGAGCCGAGCTCGACATATTCCTAGACGCCGTCCATGGAAGTGGTTCCCTCTTCACGGGACCCTTATGCTTCCCTAGCCGCCTGGCCCCTGGAGATCAGGACGAGCTGTTCTTCCAGGGCGGGGCTGGTTAGCAAGGTATCTCATCGCTCGGTAAGGGTGGATGAGGGATGGGGTAGGGTAGTGGGGCAAGTAAGAGGTGGGGGGACTGCCTTGACAAAATCGCATACTCAGTGACGTGTTGGAGCGTGCCTAATTGAGGCTTGCAAAAATTACATTGCTTCTTGTACCTTTCCGGGTACATCTTGTTTTGAAGGTATGGGTGCGGGAAGGATCCTGCCAGTATCTGCCTGTCGATCGCTTGCTGTTCTCTGCTAAGCGATTTGTGAGCATCGGGGTAACGGCACCTCTCCGTCTTGTAATGGTACCCTCCAGAGTTATTGTGCTTCTCAATGCGACCAGGCTGCTTGGCGACTTCTGAACTCTCTACAAAAAATTGACATCGCTACCCGTTTGTCGGTCATTTCTTTAGCGAGGCAGAATACCTTGCTTTCTTTTGTATGTTTTACATTCTACTGTAATCCGTGCGACCTGCGTGTTTTATTGTGTTCCTGCGTTACTATTCTGTTCGTGCTGGGTCATTCTATACTTTGTTATTGTTTTAGTCAAGTCCAGGTGACTTCCCATCTTTCTCTTTCTTTAGTTTTACTTCATTTTCATTCTATGATGGCGCATACCTACTGCGCGGGTTTGGCGAATATTCATATGGTATACGGAAATTGCAGTTAGTGCATAAATTATTGAAACTTATCAGGAAGAACTGAATAAGAAAAAGACGTATCAAAAGGTAAGATTATCTCTCCGAAACAGCTATAAATTCCTCAAATTTTCTTCTTCCCGTCTTAAACTTTTTCTGTTCCCTCCTGCCTAAGGAGTAGGCAGGCGTTTTCACCTCTAGATGGCTGTTGCCAGCCTGCTCCATAAATATTTCCTTCTGCGTGCTATTTATCTGTGTTTTGACATCGATAATTATAGTAATTGTAATATTTATAATAATGACAGTAATAAGAACAATCCCCTGGAAAAGAGGCAACTGCTCAAGATATTTCCTAGAAAGTGTTCGACGCGCGCGGACAGAAGAAAATGAACGAAGCAGCCAGCTCTCTCGTGCACTGCGCATCCGGCTCCATTTTGTGGAACCAGCAGCTAGGCTTCTTCGTTCCGCAGTGCTTCATCTAAAATATCCGACAAAACCTTAGGGCCCGGCAAGTGGGAAAGCCTTCTCTGCAGCCGATTCACTGTCAACGCCGACAATACTCTAGCGAGGCCTCGTGTTTCATCGTGGTGCAACGGCCTCAGTCCGATTCCAGCACCTTGAACCAGGATACAAGGATGACTGGCCATGGATTTCGACACGCACTTCAGCAAGACAACACGTGCGGCGGCACTCAGGCACCAGCAACAGTGCCCGCACACGGCTACTGGCGGGCTCAACTTTCTCGTCGGTGCAGGAAACGCGGCTCGCGTCCGGGGATCCTTCCTTCTCGCGGCTGCGCCCGTTTCGACGTTCCTTTGGTCCAGGCACGGTTGGCCACGCGCCTTTGTCAACGGAACCGCGGACAGGTGAATATTCGTACAAGTTCTGTAACCGAAGCGATATAGTGTTTCTGATTGAGATAGCCGAAAAGTATAGGGTTCATGCAGTGCTCCGGTGAAAGCTCGCGCTCATCTCGGTGGCACCATAGGCCAAGGGCCGCGGGGGACTGTCGCGCGAGCGCGATATTAGGGTTATTTCGAGTACTTCTCACTTGGGGCTAATTTCAATATAAACCTGCGTGTGCTTTGTACACTGGGTGTGCAAAATCCTGAAACTTGTTTATACATGAGCACGTTGATGGTTACTTATGTACGTTTCATATACTGGAGAAAGACAAATGCAACAATAAACGACAATGTGCTTGCATTACGAGCGTGTGTTCTTGCGCTTGCTTTATTGAATTGCCTGTAATATTTTCAAGCAACAGCAGCCGAGGAAGGACGGGCCTTTTTCTTTTACACCGAGTGTTTCCCACTGGCTGGTTCTTTTCGCTAATAAAACGTCGAAAACAATGGTTGGCTGACATCCGCTGTTGACAACGCTTCTAGAGTAACGACCATTTTCGGAATATAACTACCAGTAGCCAAGCGCATGTTTTACGATTAGAGGCTTCGATTGTATATAAATAAAAATCAGTTACGCGGACATCTAAGCAGTTCTTATGAGTTGTGAATGCGAAGGCATAAATGCACATTTGATCACCGCTGAGTGGCCCTTCGAGTGATGAGCTCGCGGGCAAGCGAGCGACGCTCGGCCAACGCCTCCTAGATAGCACAAGGCCGGGGCACTTCGATGCATGACGTCACGCTACTTTGGCCAACTGCCATAGAATATAATAAGGACGCTGCCGAATAAGGCGCGGTGATGTACACGTCAGCGCTTTCGTCACGCCGGGATTGGCAATGTCAATTTCGGTCCAAGTAGTATAATGTCAGTCACCGAAGTGCACAGACCTGGGGCCCTATAACGTAAAACTATTTCAATAAGTTTTTTATTCCAATCTCCTGACGTCAAATTTGAGCAACCACCGACGCAAGGATCGGGCGGTCACCCGCAGGGTTGTCTGAACAGACCAATCAAGCGCTATCCTCGTTTATAGCAGGTCACTTTTGTTTGCTTTAATAACGAATAACATTGCCTACACTAAGCTGCTTTTCTTATCTAATTGGCTGACAAGAGGCGAGGAGCAGGCTCAAGTGGAGAGGGATTCGATAGGGCCGAGCCAGTGCACTGAAAATCGATAACCGGATAAAGAGGGTGGTGCCGGCGTCTGTGATTGGTCCCCTTCCCCTTACTTAGCTTGCGAAAATCGCGGCGGCATGCAACGGAAGCTTAAGAATGACGCTGCAGTGGATCCTCAGCAAAGAAGATTTGGTAGAACAAGGCCATAAACGTATCGTAAATGCTAGAAAACGTGATATTACACGCAAATAAACCCATGCTGTCCGGCAGGTGCGAGTCACCGGTGCCTGAGCGATCGGCGGCAGCCATCGCTTATTCCTTTCGGAACGGTGCAGCCTGAGGCTATTCAGAAGAAAATTCACTTTTGTTCGGCATATTAATGCATGTTCATCGCGTACACGTCGCTTTGACGCGTGAGTTCTTGTGGTTATGTGACGTCGCGCTACAGGCAGGTGAATTGGGTGCAGCCCGAAAACTTTTGACCAATAGCCGAGGGCTAAGGGCGAAAAGGGGTCGAATCAGAAATATATCTCTTTTTCTTTTCTTCGATCAAATCATGCATAATCAGTGTCTACACGTCATATCAGATTGGGAGCTATCACGGTTCTCGTGACGACGTGAGAGAGACAGGTTAAGTGGGGGTGGTCTAAAAAAGTTTTCGACCAATCGTGAAGTGCCGGTTGCAGAATCGGTATCGAAAAGTTTGGAATAGTTTTACGTTATAGAGCCGCTGCTATTGACGGGGCACTCGTTTCCTCCAGTGGGTAAGACATGCTGCTTCTGAGCCTGGGTGGTAGTTTCGAAAGCCACTACCGTTACCGTTTTTCATTTCGAATTTATCCTGTATTCATATGTGAAGTTCTTTATAGGGATTATCGAGGCGAAGTTAGAACGCGTGCATAAGCTGGCGCGGACAAGGAACGCGCGGATAACGCCAGCTTCCGAGAGCGAGGGTGACGTGGCGTCGTGTCTATGCCCTCTCCCCTCACGCAACTCATGGCACGGCAACGCAGCCAGCAGGTGTGCCCTTTCACCCGCTCTGCGCCGTCGACGCGCGCACGTGACGTGACGTCACAGCCAATGGGAAATTAGATGTTGTTTCTCCGCTGCAGACGCCGGATTTTTCGGTCATCGGACGATTTGAGGTTATTGCACCAAAAGGAATCTTTGAATGTCAAAACAATTTGATTTTTTGTTGCATCATGTTAAGTGCTTAGTATTGGAATCCAGTGTGCGAATGAAAAACATTATAGTAGAGAAAGAAACTATAAACTAATATTTAGCAAGAGTGATGCGAAATGTGCGATTTGTTGCGAAATCTTTATATTCCAGCGGAAAGCACCGCCAACGAGTCAGGCATTCTGGTCGCGGATCTGCTGGTGCAATCTCGGCGTGGCTTCTCGCTGCATCTGCAGAAACCAAGACGATGGCTCACAGGAGGCGGAACGAGCTCGCAGCTGGCACAGCGTGTCATCGAAGGCGATCTCTAAACCGGCCTCGTGTTGTCGAAGCCTCCGCCCACCGCCTGACCATCACTGGAGCACTGCGCAGTCCTGGCCACAGTTCCAGCGGTGGTGCTTGGCGCAAGGGCGACGTGTCTCGCTTTGAGTGTACCCACAGCTTTTGCGTGGCTGGCTCAGCGCGTGGAGCCCAGGTTCCCGCCGTCATGGCCTTCGATGCGCTGCCTTCTTCCCCGGCCAGCCCCAACGGAGCTTGCAGTTCCGCGAGGCCGAGTACTCCTCCGCTATACTGACTGTGGCCGAGTAACTTTCAAAGATAGCCTCCCACTTTTCAAGCAGTACAAGGATGTCCTGGCGGTTGTTTCGAATCTTATAGGCTTCCATAAAATCGGTTCTGCAAATGTTGATGCGGAAGCCGGAAGTCGCCCGTGCAACTTTGCCGAACTGGTGCATATCGAGAATTCGGTGGGTGACGCAGCTCGCCGTTGACGCGAACATTTCTGCGTTGCGTTTTTCCGCAGAGCCTGCTGGGACTCGTACGCCGCTTCGTCGTAATTACAGCGAGGTGTTAAATTTTTTTTATGTTTTGTAATATATATTGTCACGTATGCGATATGTCTAGTTTTTCCTGAATATTTTCCCTTTAGGGGGACATCGTTTTTGCATTCTCGGCATTTACGCATACCTTGTGTTTGTAAGAGGTATGAGCTGGCACATCTTGACATATAGCTAGCTAAAAGCGAACAATTCCAATAAGAGGAGAAGAGGGGAAGCATATGTGAAGCGCTGTGACTTCGCCTGGGCTTCGCTCTCTCTTTTCGCCTTTGTTTGTCGTCCACTACGTACGTGAAGATGTACCAACTCGCTCCAAATATCCACACCCGTCAATTTAATTACTCTTTGCCTGATAGCTATAACAAGCGATTTACTAGATTATACATATATCTGCTGCTTAGTTTTTAGTTAGGAGGTCCTGTCACACTCACTTCAGGAAATCCTGAAGGCAATGCACTTTTTAAGATGGTCATTCAAATGGTCATTCAGCTTGCATTGCTTCCTAAAGTAAGATTGTTTATACTTCCTAACTAGAAACTAAGAGCAACAACAGAACAAAGAATAAAGGTTAAAAAATAAATATATGCATTGCCTCAGAGCTTAGGCGTTATGCTAGTATACTCTAAATGCTCTTACAGTCGTTCTGTATAAAAACGGAGAATGATCGAGTAGACTGGCTTGCTTTTCAACTTGTAGCAATCTTTACGGGCCTTGACCTCTGCGCCATGGAGAAATAGGTAGTAGAAGCCTTTGAACGCTTTGGATTCCCACAGAATATCGTTCATATGTGATGCTGTTCGAAGCCAACGTATGGGACGATTCTGCCGTAGCACCTGTCAATTCTTGCAAATTAACAATATTATTATGAATAAGTTAATTAGGAAGTTAAAATGAAGGTAGTTAGGGAATTTCTGTTTATTATTTCAAGATGCGTTTCCATTTTTCGCGCTAGGAATGCCTGCCTCGACGAATAATCCAGCTAAAATCCAATAAATGTGCTTTCTGGCATGGGCAATTTTTAGACATTCCTAAAAACAAAACGATCAGCCCATAGATTCACGCATTATTGTTTGATCTGCTTAATTAGTTTGTAATTACGCGCGCTCTTAATGAGAAGTAACAGCCGCAGTCTTTCAGTGCAGCTTAGCAGCAGCGTTGACTTTTTCTAGGATATACGTTTGCGCTGTATTCCTGTAATTATTTTTTGGTTATGCAAGTGAACTTGAATAACCAAACTGGTTCAACTGGTTCAAACTGGTTTACCTGCAAGATATTATACCTGCAAGATTCCAGGCCACCGATATCACCGAAACACCTCCATGGACATTGCCAAGACCATTAGTGAGGCTTCAGATACCCGGAATCATGAAGCAATTTCACGTTTCCTCCATCGGCTTGAAACAGCTCACCCTGTCCCATATATTTACATTATATAGTGGGACTGTATACAAGTATATACCGATGGTTCGGTCACGCCATCTGCCACAACGGCCGCATTTGTCATCCCACAACTTGGAATTACTCAACGATATAGATTAGACCACAAATCGACATCTACGGCTGCGGAACTTGTGGGAATACGGGAGGCTGTCCGTTTTATGAGAACGCAGACACCTCATCAATGGACGATATTGTGCGATGCCAAATCAGCGCTACAGGCGCTAAAATGTTTTTTAAAGAAAGGACCATACTACCTGCTCGTGCTGGAAATCGTCGAACTTCATCACAGTGCCGAGTTAAGTGGCCACGTGATCACCTTTCAATGGGTGCCTAGTCATTGTGGTGTTTTTGGCAATGAACTCGCTGACAGGGAGGCAAGATCGGCGCCCTCTTCCTCTGATGAAGTACGGATTGCCTACTCGCCACCTGACACCAACTCCATGATTAAGGCACTCATGCAGGACCTTACGAAAGCTTACAGAGCCCGCTATGACAACATTCACAGACGTCTACACATGATTGACCCAGACGGTAAATTCTGTTTGCCCCCGAAGCTTACACGGAGCAAAACATCATTGCTACACAGGATTCGGCTCGGCGTTGCTTTCACCCGTCGCTACGCGCACCTCATCGGCAAATCGAACAGCCCTGACTGTGATCACTGCCAGACGCCTGAAACACTGCAACACCTACTGTGCGACTGCCCAGGATATATGCTGGAGCGAAGGACGTTAGACAGTTTCTTAGCCAGCGTTGGCAGGCAACCACTGTCGGAGGAAGCTATCCTCGGCCCATGGCCTGACACTGAAACTTCAATACATGCAACAAAAGTATTGTTGAAGTTTCTGCAGGACACCAAGCTCGACGAGCGGCTCTAGCAAGACAACTGTCTCATGTACGTAAGCACTCACCACTTCTCTTATCATCATCATCCATCCAAGTAATTTCACTCCCCTTCCCTCTTCCCCAGTGCAGAGTAGCAAACTAGAGCGCACTAGCTCAGGTCGACCTCTGTCTTTCCTATCAATAAATCCAATTCAAATACACAAGCGTCACGAGAAAGAGCGGTAATCCCATTGCCGCCGCCATTATTAGTATAATTTATTGACTAGAAAGGTTCCCTCTCACCCGCCGCAGCAGTTTTGTGGCTGTGGCATTGCGTATATAGCGGGGCTCGAGGTCGCTGGTTCGATCTGGCTGGCGGCAGCGACGCTTCAACGGAGGCGCAAATGCGGAAACACTCGTGTGCTTACATTTATGTGCACGGTGAAGAAGGCCAGGTGGTCGAAATTAATCCGGAGTCCCCCTCTACGACGTACTGCAAATTAGGATCGCAGTTTTACCATGTAATATCACACCACTATTTAATTTAACTAATTAGGGTTTCTCGCTTGCTGTCCGTGTCAATGCAGGCCTGTGACTTCGCCTTTGTGACGATGTTCTCGGAAGAGCTGTTTGAGGCCTCCGCTGACTGCATGCTGTAAAACACTGCGAACGAGTCGGCTTAGAAGGCGAGCATTGCTTTGTTAGGATAACGGCGGTCGCCATGCATAAACCCTCTTGATCGACATGCCTGGCGGGTAGAAACGTCATGGATGAACTTTAGCCTTTTTTGCTGAAGACAGCGCCGATGTCATAACAGGCGGCCAGGCGGAACGTCGTGGGGAAAGCTCTATGCGATTTTTTGATTTCAGGTCCGCATCCTCTCGAGGGCAATCGTACGTTGTACTGCGCTTTGGCTCCAATTTCTTTTAAATTAGTAACATGTCTTTCTATGACAGTCCCCCGCAGGGGCGTCTGCGCAAGCAGGCGTTTGGTGTGTTGCGACACCACGTACCCGAGCACACGAGGGTTGGACCCTCCCGCGTGTAGCCGTGCGCGGCTTAGCCGTGTCTGGGGAAAAGGGGATCCTGGCGGTTGAGCCGATGCTGGGTGTTTGGACCTTTAAGGCCCCCCGGCGGAGGCAACACACCTCTTTGGCCTCTGCTTCACATAGACGGCACCTCCAGGTTGACCCACCTGGAGGAAATCGGCAGTCGCCTTTTCCTGTCCTCCTCTCCAATCTTCGTCTTTCTCTCCCACTTTTCCATCTTTCCTGTCTTCTCTTCACTTCTTATTACTTCCGTATTTCCTGGCGGCAAGGGTTAACCGTGTGTAATATATCCTGCCTTGGGTATATATATATATTAGGTTATAGCGGCGATGCATGGCTGGCGTCTGCAGGTATTCTTCCAACCTTGTAGCGTCCCCTTGTTGGGCTCGGTGGTGGGTGGCCACCATCGCCGCCGAAATTTCCGATGCTATATGGCAAGCAACTTTCCACCATTACCTGATCGCTCCCTCAAGAGGGGGCGCACCGATGAAACTTTCACCTTTTTCATGCAAACAAAGCAATCTTTTCCCAAGTACCACGTTGTACACAGTCAGCACAATACCAAAACAGTCAGAATGATCTCACCATTTGTTGTAGCAAAATGCCTCACGGAAGCAATTGGCCCAGGCTATAAAGTAACGAAGATGGGAAGTGGTGATCTTCTTCTCGAACTTCGTGACAAAGCACAATATGACAAGCTCTCGAAACTTGTAGCATTTGGGGAAATTCCAGTCTCAGTGGGCCCACACAGATCCATGAACACAGTGCGCGGGGTCGTCTCAGAAGATGACCTTCTCGAACTGAGTGAAAGCGAACTACTAGAAGGATGGCAAGACCAGAACGTAGTAAAAGTGCAAAGAATCACAATAACGCGAGATGACAAACAAATACCGACCAAACACATAATCATTACTTTCGGAACCAGCGACCTGCCTGAAACAATAGAAACCGGCTACTGCAAGCTACGTGTTCGACCATACATCCCAAACCCGCGTCGATGCTTCAAGTGTCAGCGTTTTGGGCATGGATCTCAAACCTGCAGAGGACATGCTACTTGTGCTAAGTGTAGTTCTTCTGAACACGCTTCTGACATCTGCACTTCACCAAACCACTGTGCCAACTGTGAAGGAGATCACCCCGCCTACTCGCGATCGTGCCCCTCGTGGAAAAAGGAGAAACAAATAATAGAACTGAAAGTCAAACTGAACCTATCTTTTCCAGAGGCACGTAAACGTTTCGCTCTCCACAACCACTCTAGTCCTTCCTACACCGATGTGGCGCGCCGGGGGGCAGCGCTACATCCTTCGGCGGCCGTCCAAGTCACACGGAGTGTGACGACGGTTACGCCATCAGCCCCCCTGGCGGGAGCAGCCACTGCGCTTCCGCCCCCTACCACGAAGGACCAGCAGACCTCCGAGCCTGCCGGTCCCAGGGCCACTGCCCGTGCAGACAGGCCCGAAAAACTCCCGAGAGTGCCCGCTGAGCGGGCGTCATCCAGCGTCTCTGACGAGGCGATGGATGTAACAAAAACTTCGCCGGCATCTCAGACGCCGAAGGAACGGCGTTGCTCCCTGGAGCGCGCCAAGAAAAAAGAAATACCCCGCATCAAGGGGCCTGGAAAGGTCCCTTGAGCCAACCTAGTTCATATCTCTTGACACACAGCACATAAACACAAACAATATGGATACACAAATATTACACTGGAACGTGAGAGGTCTGATCCACAACCTCGATGATATCAAAGAACTCTTACACAAATACAATCCAAAGGTGCTGTGTGTTCAGGAGACACATCTTAAATCTACGCAAACAAACTTTCTTAGGCAATACGCTATTTTCCGGAAGGACCGAGATGATGCTGTTGCATCGTCCGGCGGCGTAGCAATAGTAGTAGACAGAGGCGTTGCTTGTCGGCAACTGAAACTCCGAACTCCCCTGGAGGCAGTTGCTATCCAAGCAGTACTATTCAATAAACTAGTTACTATCACGTCCGTATACATCCCCCCAAGTTATCAACTCTCTAGCACAACATTTCAAAGCTTTATTGATGAGCTGCCTCACCCTTACATAGTCGTCGGTGATCTAAACGCGCATAGCCCACTTTGGGGCGACTCTCGCTGTGATGCGAGAGGACGGCTTATAGAAAACATCCTATTCACTTCAAGTTTCTGCTTGCTTAACAAGAAAAAGCCAACATTTTACAGCTCTACACATAAAACGTTTTCTTCGATAGATCTAAGCATAGCGTCAAGTACAATTGTGCCATATCTCCAGTGGGATGTCATTAATAACCCTTATTGCAGTGATCACTTCCCCATCGTCCTAAACCTTAAAAAACAAAGTGAGTGTCCTGCACATGTTCCTCGATGGAAAGTTGATTCAGCCGACTGGACGAAGTTTCGCGAACTAACGCAGCTGCCCTGGAATAATATCTGTGAACTTAGCCTAGACGACGCAGTAGCATACATAACAGCGTTCATTATTGATGCTGCATCAGTATGTATCCCCCAAACAAAAGGGTCGCCCTCGAAACGACGTATTCCATGGTGGAATGAGGAGTGTAGGAAAGCCAGGAAAAAACAAAACAAGGCTTGGAATCTCCTCCGTAACTCACCAACCACAGAGAATCTAATCAATTTCAAGGCGATCAAGTCGCAAGGGAGAAGAACACGCCGCCGCGCTAAACGGGAAAGTTGGAAAAACTACATAAGCAGCATCAATTCATATACAGACGAACAAAAAGCCTGGAACAGGGTTAACAAAATAAAAGGCCGCGAAACTCATCCCTTACCTTTATTAAATACACAAGGAGACACCCTGGAGGATCAGGCAGATTGTCTAGGAGCACATTTCGAGCACATTTCCAGTACATCTCACTACACAGATACATTTGTAAAATACCAGCGACTAGCAGAACAGATGAATTTGGATCGGAAAAGCACATCCAACGAAGTATACAATGGCCCATTTGGAATGGCTGAGTTCCAGGCCTCACTGAACTGTTGCAACAAGTCCGCTCCAGGAAGTGACAGGCTAATGTATGAGATGATCAGACACTTACACCCCGAAACCCAAAAAACACTACTGTCACTCTTTAATTCCTTGTTCTCTGCAGGCTACATTCCTTCTGTTTGGAAAGAAGCAATCGTAATCCCTATTCTCAAAGAGGGCAAGGACCCTTCCTCACCCAACAATTATAGACCCATAGCTCTGACAAGTTGTATATGCAAATTATTTGAGAAAATGATTAACCGTCGCCTCATCCATTTTCTTGAAAGCAGCAAGATACTCGATCCCTTACAGTGCGGTTTTAGAGAGGGTAGATCCACGACAGATCACCTTGTCCGCATCGAAACAAATATCCGCGATGCCTTCGTCCACAAACAGTTTTTCCTGTCCGTATTTTTAGATATGGAGAAGGCATACGACACAACCTGGCGCTTTGGAATCCTCCGCGATCTGTCTGAAATGGGAGTTACATTACTTGCTACACATCATTCAGAGTTACCTCTCCAATCACACGTTCCGTGTTAGAGTCGGTAACGTTCTTTCTCGTCCATTTACACAGGAGGCTGGTGTTCCACAAGGAGGTGTGCTGAGCTGCACTCTCTTTATTGTCAAAATGAACTCCATCCAGACTGCCATACCACGTAGTATGTTTTATTCTGTATATGTAGATGATATCCAGATAGGTTTTAAATCATGTAATCTAAGTATCTGTGAGCGACATGTACAGCTTTGCATAAATAAATTGTCTAAGTGGGCGGACGAAAATGGTTTTAGGCTAAATCCGAGAAAAAGTACGTGTGTCCTGTTCTCTAATAAAAGAGGGATACTGGCGGAACCCGTAATCAGTCTCAATGGAGAACGGTTATCTGTGAGCCATGAACACAAATTCTTAGGGATCCTTCTAGACAGTAAGCTAACTTTTGTACCACACCTGAAGTATCTTAAGGCAAAGTGCCTCAAGACTATGAATCTTCTGAAGCTGTTGTCACGTACAGCTTGGGGAAGCGACAGGAGGTGCCTAATAAAGCTGTACAAAAGTCTAATATTAACACGCCTTGACTATGGCGCCATAGTCTATAATTCTGCAGGACCTAGTACTCAAAAAATGCTAGATCCTGTCCACCACTTAGGCATCCGCCTTGCTACAGGCGCCTTTAGGACTAGCCCTGTGCAAAGCCTCTACGTCGAATCAAACGAATGGTCATTGCACTACCAAAGGACATATTTAACTTTCTCCTACGCCGTAAAAGTTAACTCAGATGTTGAACATCCTTGTCATTCCACTATATGCGACTTGTCCACTGCTAGGCTGTTTCGTAACCGCCCAGCCATTAGGCCTCCTCTGTCCCTCCGGTTGGAAGCACTCTCAGAAAAAACAGGGGTCCCTCTTTTACACAATGTCCTAATGGCTCCTACACGGCTTCCACCGCCTTGGGAGTGGCAGACTATCCAATACGACATCTCTTTCTTAGAAATATCGAAACGAGCCCCGGAGGCGCACATATATTCGCATTTTCTGGAACTCAAGGAGAAGTACTCATGTGATGAATTTTACACAGATGCTTCGAAGTCTCCAGCTGGTGTTGCTTATGCAGCTCTGGGACCCTCACTTTCAACAGCAGGACCACTAAACCCACACACCAGTATCTTTACAGCGGAAGCATACGCCATTCTTAAGGCTATTCAACACATACGGCTCACAAATATCGCCAAGGCTATTGTCTTCACAGACTCATTAAGTGTAGTGAGAGCCCTAATTAGCTTACGAAAGCATAAGAACTCGGTTTTTAATGAGCTGTATAGCTTGTTATGCTCCGCATATATGTGCAGCCAAGCGATTATACTATGCTGGGTGCCTGGCCACAAAGGCATAAAAGGCAACGTAGATGCTGACGAAAAAGCTACGTCAGTGAGTTTTAGCACCACAGATGGAAATATCCCCATTCCTGCCACAGAACTAAAGCCCTTTCTGCGCCGTAAATTGAGGAATCATTGGCAAGAAGAGTGGGATACACAAACATTGAATAAGTTACACATTATAAAACCAAAATTGCGGAATTGGATAAGTGACAAAACAGCACGGTACAAGGAAGTTTTTCTATGCCGATTAAGAATAGGACACACCTACAGTACTCACTCCTACCTCTTGACTGGCGGGGATCCTCCTACCTGTAGTAGGTGCGGCGATAGCCTGACTGTCCTCCATGCTCTTATCCAGTGCCCTGCAATAGAAACAGAGAGGAAAAAGTATTTCCCTTCTGCATATCGCGAAAATATACCTCTCCATCCTGCATTTTTTCTTAGTGACGAACCGTTTTTCAAACTGCAAACAGTCTTAGGTTTTTTAGATGAAACTGACATCCTGAAAATCATTTGGCCAGGCAATTTTTAGCACGTGACTAACAGCCCTGCATTCAAGGGCTGCTTGAAACTCTGGTGTCAGTGTTATGTTTTATTTCATAATGTTTTAACGAAAGCCCATTGCCATAGCCCACATCACTGCCTAGTCACCGTCATTATTTTAGCAACTATATATTCTACGCCATTTACAGCTACAGATTTTAGGCCCTTCTACAGCCATGTCACATATACCATGAGGAATTCATTGTGCACGCCATCCGTAATACATCGTCATCATTACCATTTGTCATGGCGCTCTTTGGCCAAACCTGGCCCTCGCGCCATAAAACACCACGCATCATCATCTATGACAGTTAATTGCAAAGGAAATAAATTGATGATTTCTCCGACTGTACATATTATAAAACTCAGAATTCGCCGCTTCTGCTGTAACCTGGTTTAATTTTCTCAAATAAAACAGTCCTAAAAGTATTTCTGATAAAACATGTTAGCAGTCAGTGTATAATTTATTAATATATCCTTGACAACTTTCCCAGCAGCGGTGTACTATACTTGTGACCGTGAACCATCAAGATGCCCAACTTTTAACTCTATCTATAAGGTTGGGAAGCATAATCTATGAAGACTGGATTTTGTTTATTTGTCGGATAAGGGTTGCCGATTGGCGAATAAGAAAAGGGCAAGATAGATTTTTCGTTTTTTAATTTCCTGCCTAAAGCGCGAGAAAAGCCGCCACTTAGTAGGACGTCATCCATTTCAAAATATTTTCTCGCCTTTGGGCCATATTTTTCAGTAAAAGGTATTGTTGCGATTGGATTGAGTATTTCGTTCCTTTAAGGCTGACCGTACGAGTAATTTCCCCTACGTTGTCCTTGGTGTCTTTGTTTGTTGGCTTCTTAAGATATGATTAATAAAAGTCGGGCCCCTCGCTTCACTTTCCTGTCGTTTATTACATAACGAGAGTCTCGAATCCGGCAACATTGGTGTCTTCAGGTAGCATGTATGGGTTTCTTGACCAGTTTCCTACACCCAAAAAGATCACGTACTCGTGACGCCTGCGGCAGAAAGGATGTTCAATATCCGCCGCCAGTTTGTGAGTGGTGGCGCTGGCTAACACTCCCAAGGTTAGTTGTAGTAGAAAAAGACAAATGCCTCAGAAAAGGGATGGGAAAACGGCGCCGCTGTAGCTCAGATGGTAAGGGCATCGCACGCCTAATGCCGAGACGTGGGTTCATATCCCACCCGCGGCCAGTTATTTTTTCGTCCACTTTCATTTTCATTGCTTTCGCATTTCTTTAATTAAATTAATAAGTACGAGTAGTTTCCACTGTGTTGCACTTGGTGTCTTTGTTGACTTCTTTTGAGATCATTAACAACAATGGGGCGCCAAGTTTCTCTTCCTTCTCGTTCATATATATATATATATATATATATATTGTTTTTTTCATCCACTTTAATTTCCATTAATTTATCGTTTCTTTATTTTATTTATTAAGCACAAGTAATTTCCCCTATGTTGTCCTTGGTGTCAGTGTTTGTTGGCTTCTTATGATATGACTAATAAAAATCGGGACCCTCGGTTAACCCCATCTCCTCCCGTTTATATATATACATATATATATATATATATAATGAAATGGGGTTTATTGTAGCCCGTTCGAGGGATCGCAGGTAGCTCTAGACCCGCGACCGGGCCGGTGGGCTAGACCTGCCGGTCCCGACGTGGGACTAGCCGGGTGCGCGACGAGTTCGCGTCCTCGCCGGACCTACAATAAAAGTTTCTTCACTCACTCACTCACTAGATCACGAGTCCTAGCGTTTCGCATCAACAACCCGCGCTCGTGTCTCGCGCCGCAGCGGTGGCAGTCCGCACAGTGCCACATGCATATTACCGACTACAACTACAGTGCCACATGCATATTACCCACTACAACTTCCCCCGGGGCGAAGAGGAGCCATCCTGGCGACCTAAGGCGATGATACGGTAAGGGGGTCGTGGTACGGCTTCAGGCGGCTGACGTGAACAGTCTCGCGGCCACGGCGGCGTTTGTCCGAAGATGGCGTCACCGGTTCGACCACATAATTCACAGGCGAAGTACACGCGACGATCCGGTACGGACCTTGATATTTCGGAGCAAGCTTTGGGCTAAGGCCTGGAGCTTGGAAGGGCAGCCGAAGCCAGACGTGAGAGGCCACGGCGAAGGGCTGTGTGGGCTGATCATTGTCGTGGCGATCTTTGTGGATTCCTTGGGTATCCGACGTGAACGAGCGAGCCAGTTGGCGGCACTCTTCAGCATGGCGAGCAACTTCGGAAAGAGGGGTGAATTCAGAGGCATCCGGGTGATATGGTAGTACGGTGTCGAGGGTAGTGGATGGTTCACGCCCATAAAGAAGGAAAAATGGTGAGAAGCCTGTGGTAGCCTGAACGGCGGTATTGTATGCGTACGTCACAAAAGGGAGGACATCGTCCCAATTGGAATGATCCGACGCAACATACATGGTGAGCATGTCCCCAAGGGTGCGGTTGAATCGTTCCGTTAGACCGTTAGTTTGTGGGTGATACGCCGTAGTGGTGCGGTGAATAGTGCGGCATGCGGCGAGTAGCTCATTAATAACTTCGGACAAGAAGACACGGCCTCGGTCACTGAGCAGTTCTCGCGGTGCGCCGTGCCGTAAGACGAAATGCCGTAAGATGAATGCGGCGACGTCGCGAGCAGCAGCCGAAGCAAGTGCAGCAGTTTCAGCATATCTTGTCAGGTGGTCTACTGCGACAATTATCCAACGATTTCCGGTAGCACTGCATGGAAGAGGCCCATAAAGGTCGATGCCAACCCGATCAAAAGGACGTGCAGGACACGGTAAAGGTTGCAGAGGGCCTGTCGTATGAGAAGATGTCTTGCGTCGCTGACAGGCTGCACATGACCGAATGTATTTGCGAACATAAGAATACATGCCGCGCCAGTAGTATCGCTGGCGGAGCCGCTTGTAGGTTTTCAGGACGCCAGCATGAGCTTGTTGTGGGTCTGCATGGAAATACGTGCATACGTCGGAACGCAAATGGCGAGGGATGACTAGCAGCCATTTGCGACCGTCGGGCTGATAGTTTCGGCGGTACAAGATGGCGTCCCGTAGCACGAAGTGGGCGGCTTGGTGACGAATGGCTCGAGGGCATGTAGACGTTGAACAACTGCTAAGAATATCAATGAGAGACACAATCCACGGATCTTTTCTCTGTTCAGACGGCATGTCAGTAATAGCAAGCGTAGCAACCGGGCACTCTATGGATGAAGGTGGCCTTTCGTCGGATCGCGTGGGCGCACGGGAGAGCGCATCTGCATCAGAATGTTGGCGCCAGGATGGATAAATGACGCGAATGTCAAATTCT
The DNA here is from genome assembly GCF_050947875.1 of Dermacentor variabilis. Lineage (NCBI taxonomy): Eukaryota > Metazoa > Arthropoda > Arachnida > Ixodida > Ixodidae > Dermacentor > Dermacentor variabilis. Next base: position 9,252,543 of record NW_027460313.1, on the reverse strand, counting down.
TCGATCCGAAGAGCCCAACGTCCAAGACGCCCCGACGGGTCTTTCAGTGACGCAAGCCAGCAGAGCGCGTGGTGGTCTGTCACAACGTCGAACGGACGGCCATACAAGTAAGGGCGAAATTTGTTTAAGGCCCAAACTATAGCTAAACATTCTTTTTCCGTGACAGAATAATTTGATTCTGCCTTCGTGAGAGCACGACTCGCATATGCAACCACATATTCTGGAAAGACAGGCTTCCGTTGTGCAAGGACGGCCCCAAGACCAACGCCGCTGGCGTCGGTATGAACTTCAGTCGGTGCACTCGGGTCGTAGTGGCGTAGAACAGGTGGTGAGATAAGCCGACGACGCAAAGTGGTGAAGGCTTGGTCACATGCCGGAGTCCAGTCGCGAAGGTCACCAGAGCCAGCCAGGAGTTTCGTCAGGGGAGCGATGATGCAGGCAAAATTGCGCACAAAGCGGCGCAAATAAGAGCAAAGACCGACGAAACTGCGGAGCTCTTTCACTGTAGTCGGCCGCGGAAATTCTGCGACAGCACGAAGTTTGTCAGGGTCGGGAAGGACGCCGTCTTTGGACACGACATGGCCAGGTATGGTCAGCTGGCGGGCTCCGAAGCGGCACTTTTTCAAGTTAAGTTGAAGGCCGGCGGTGGTAAGACAAGTAAGGACTTCGCGTAGACGAGAGAGGGGAGTGGTGAAACCAGGGGAGAAAACTACCACGTCGTCTAAATAACACAAGCACGTCTTCCATTTGAGGCCGCGTAGAAGATTGTCCATCATCCTTTCGAATGTCGCGGGTGCATTGCAGAGGCCGAATGGCATTACTGTAAACTCATACAGGCCATCAGGCGTAATAAAAGCTGTCTTCGAGCGGTCGGATTCATCCACTGGCACTTGCCAATAGCCCGATCGCAAGTCCAAAGAAGAAAAGAATTCGGCACCATGAAGACAATCCAGGGCGTCATCTATGCGCGGTAGAGGATAGACATCTTTTCGTGTAATCTTGTTGAGGCTCCACGTTGTGAAATCGTGTTCGTGGTTTCGGAACCAGAGGTTCGCGACGCCGGTTAAGTAAAACAGCGCGTTGTGCAACTTCGTGACGTCGTCCCACTTGTTATGCTGGCTCACCCTTTCGTAAGATGACAACCAATCCTCCACGTCATGATCATCGGTGCCGCTAAAGATGGCAGGATCACGCTGGCGCAATGCACCGGAAACGATGACCGTCGGAGGCTGTGGTGCATCTTCCTGGGTGGTTTCGTCAGGCATGGTCGCAGCAGTCGGTAGCGCCCGGCTTCGGAGTTCCAGTTTTCGAGGTTACCCCGCACCTCCACCAAATGAAATGGGGTTTATTGTAGCTCGTTCGAGGGATCGCAGGTAGCTCTAGATCACGAGTCCTAGCGCTTCGCATCAACTACCCGCGCTCGTGTCTCGCGCCGCAGCGGTGGCAGTCCGCACAGTGCCACATGCATATTACCCACTACAATATATATATATAGTCATATCATAAGAAGCCAACAAACATTGACACCAAGGATAACATAGGGGAAAATATTGTGCTTAATAAATGAAATAAAAGAAACGAAGAATTAATGGAAATTAAAGTGGATGAAAAAACAACTTGCCGCAGGTGGGAATCGAACCCACAACTTTCGCATTTCGATTATATATATATATATATATATATATATATATATATATATATATATATATATATATATATATATATATAATCCTAATTTTTCAGGATTATATATATATATATATATATATATATACATATATATATAATCCTAATTTTTCAGGATTATATATATTAAAAATTTGGATTTAGAAGGAGCGTAATTAACAACAACAACAACAAAAACTCTGACGGATAAAAACACATTTTTTTTCTTGCGTTTCTGCTGATCATGCGGTCGTTGAACATGACCGGTAGTTCCTATTCTCCTAAGTGTAATTTTCATTTCGCTCGTTTCTGAGCACATGCCTTGAACGGCGCATCAACTCGATTCTTCATCGTTTTTCGTCGAGTAAACTTGTTTCGCAGAACAGCGTGGCGGCTAAAGAACGCGTCAACCTCGCGTCACGTGACAGCGCCGAGACGGCGAGCCACGAGCAAGGCGTGACCATGAACTCGCGCTGACGCTCACGCGAAACGCGCGAGGTACGATCCAGCCACCGGCCCTGCTCGGTTCCAGGGATTGCGCCCAGCATCGCGTCCAAACCCAGAGGCGGTCCAGCTGCGCGGCCGATGGAGGCGATGATGGCGATGGACGTGAGGCGACGGCGACACTCCAGCGACTACGTAAGCCACTTCCCTCGCTCTCAGTTATGTTGCTCGCTTCGGTAAAGAAGAGCTTTCTTCCGACGTCACTGTGTGTAGCCGTGGGTGTATGTCGCTGCGCTGCTGAGCCCAAGGTTGAGGATTTGACTTTCGTCCTGGATAGCCACATTTTGGTGGTGGGTGCATTATAATTTTCTTAGACGACGAAGAGATTCCTAAGAAATTCGAACTGCAGGCTCGAGTTCAGTGTAGCATCCTCATACAAAAAGAATTAATCGGAACACATGTTCCATGCAACCAAGAGGAAGCCACTATGTTAAATCATTCCGTAGTCAGTCTTTAAGCAAGGTGTCAACCGCGGACCCAAATGCACATCGTCCATCGTGAAGTAACTCATAATAATAATAACAATAATAATAATAATAATAATAATAATAATAATCAGCCTGGTTACGCCCACAGCAGGGCAAAGCCCTCTCCCATACTTCTCCAAACACCCCGGCCATGTACTAATTGTGGCCATGTCGTCCTTGCAAACTTCTTAATCCCATCCGCCCACCTAACTTTCTGCCGCCCCCTGCTACGCTTCCCTTCCCTTGGAATCCAGTCTGTAACCCTTAATCACCATCGCATATCTTCCCTCCTCATTACATGTCCTGCCCATGCCCCCCCCCCATTTCTTTTTCTTGATTTCAACTAAGATGTCATTAACTCGCGTTTGTTCCCTCACCCAATCTGCTCTTATCCCTTAACGTTACACCCATCATTCTTCTTTCCATAGCTCGTTGCGTCGTCCTCAATTTAAGAACAACCCTTTATGTAAGCCTCCTGGTTTCTGCCCCGTAGGTGAGCAATGGTAAGACACAGTTATTATACACTTTTCTCTTGAGGGTTAATGGCAGCCTGCTGTTCATGATCTGAGGGTGCCTGCCAAACGCACCCCAGCTCATTCTTATTCTTCTGTTTATTTCCGTCTCATGATCCGGATCCGCCCGCACTACCTGCCCTAAGTAGATGCATTCCCTTACCACTTCCAGTGCCTCGTTACCTATTGTAAATTGCTGTTCTCTTCCGAGACTGTTAAACATTACTTTAGTTTTCTGCAGATTAATTTTTAGACCAACTCTTCTGCTTTGCCTCTGCTTTGCTTCTGCATGCTCACTGACCTGGAGAGCCAAAGCGTGAAGTAACTCACTGTGCACAAAATACAGGCAAACCTAAAAAAGAACGCACATGTGCGGACTAGTTGCTTTCATACCACATCACGTGTGAAGTTAAGTTGGTTGTACTTGAAAATAGCCGTGGCTGGCGCGCGGATTTGATTTACGCCACGGCAAGGCGCGGACAAAAGCAGGACAATACTATTACCTACATAATAATGTCACTTACGTAGATAAACGCAGTAACGGTTGAAATGAAAGCGTCCGACGCCCAACAATTACGTTTATCAGTTATCTGACAGCGGAGAGGCGGCTACAAGGTGTCCTCAAGTGCTCGATAGTGCCTGTAAGACAGAGCAAGTAATGCTCTGACGTCGACTGACACGCTCCACATGTTCATTTACATCAGCATGTTTCTCTCTCCTGATTAGCCGACCGCCAGCGGCTGCTTCGGTCCAAATTGAGTGTTTCGCTACCACGAAACATTCTATCAAGTAGATAAGCTGTAAGTTGTGATAACACGGCCGTTTTGCCGCCATTTGCAGGACAGCCAACATATTTTTCGACAAACTGTACGCACTCGCACTCTCTCTGAAAGCAGATGAATACATCTGAGTTCTTGCTCGAACAATACCCCGCGTGGTTGCTCCGTGGTTGTGGTGCTGGGCTGCCGCGCACGAGGTCGCGAGATCGAATCCCGGCCACGGCGGCAGCATTTCAGTGAGGGCGAAAACACCCGTGTACTTAGATTTAGGTGCACAAAGATACCCAGGTGGTCGAACTTTTCTGAGTCCTCATCTACTGCGTGCCTCAGGAACTGGTTTTGTCACGTAAAATCCTTAATTCAATATTTTTTTTTGCTCGAATGATGCTGACCGATCATTAGTCTTGAAACAGACAAGTGCCAAATAGCGCAGAGCCAGAGTATTCGTCTGCTATTTTCGCATGCACTAGTCCACGCCAGCCCTCTTTGTTAACAAACAAGCAACTTTTGGGTCTTTCAAAGAGAGCACCTTATTCATGGCCCGTGCACGCGCAGCTTGCTATTCGGGATTGCTGCACGTACCAGAAAAACATGTTATCGCTGTGCAAGGCGAAAAGCAGACATGCGTACGAGTCCGACGGATGTTTGTCCCCAGGTTTGCGAGATGACACCATGGAGAGGCCGCCTACGAGAGTACCTCTGGTTCTTGGTCGGCAGCTGCCCCGGCCTCTGCTCGCCGGCGAACGAGCTCGTTTCCAACATTCACTGCCTGCGAATGATCCGGAGCCATCCCCGGGTGAACCTAGCCAAGTCATGCTCAGCCAACGCGGCCGACAGCGGCTTCTTCCTTTCGGAGCGGTCCCCGTGCAACAAATCCCTGCAGGTCGTCAACATCGAGCTGCAGGAAGGACGGCTCGCCTCGGCTTGCCTGCGCAGACGCGTGGTTCCTGCAGCATACAACTTGCAGCCCAGGCACTCGTTCGTGCTGGTCCACTGGCTGCTGATGGACTGTCGCTCTATCAACTTCGTGGAGCTCTACGAGTGGCACATGTCCCCAAATCAGTTTCTGTTCCGTAACGACTTCCAAGTGAGCCGAAAACTTAGGCGCGCCAAGCTCTGCTACCACCTGCTGGATGACTGCCCGCCTAGGAATCTGACTGACTCGCTCCGCTGCTCGGTGACCGCGCACAACATGCTCGAGACTGGGAGCGTCCGCTTTTCGAGCATCGGCTTTCACGAGGCGAGTGAAATGCCCGACAGGTTCGAGGCGATGCGCGTGCTCGTCTTCCTTGAGAACAGGAGCGACGTGTCCGATGGTGAGGCGCTGATACGCTGCTGTGTCACGCATCGTAGTCAGCGCGAGATCCACGACGACAAGGTGATCAAAGTGGTCGACTTCTGCTATGTGCTGTCCGAACCGGTATCCCGTAGCGTGGTCATCGAGAAGCTCGTCTTCAGCCGCTGTGCACCGGGTAAACACAGTACGCCCCACGTGTTCATGGCACTCACGGTTTCTCGGGCTATCATAGATCGGTGCGAGCTGCTCGGAAAGTTCGAGACGCAGAACTTCGAGGAGAACGACGCAGACATTCCGAACCTATCGAGAGAACTGAGAGTCAGCGCGAACGGGAAGTGTTGCGTTTCGCCTGCGACACGTGGTTTTGCCGGCGCGACTGCGGCGGGGCGGCAGACATTTTGGCCCGATCGTCGTCGCCGCAACACTCATCGCCAGGTGTTTCCAGGCGCGACTGCGGCGATGCGACCGCCTAGGGATCATCCTCGCATTCCAGTCATTGTGCCCGAAACAGGCGATGCCAAAGCAGGGATCTCATTCCAGTCATTGTGCCCGAAACAGGCGATGCCAAAGCAGGGATCTCATTCCAGTCATTGTGCCCGAAACAGGCGATGCCAAAGCAGGGACCATCCTCTCATTACAGTCATTGTGCCCGACCGGCAGCGCTACAACAGGGTGCTACGAGATCGTGCTCGACAGGGTGCTACGAGATCGTGCTCGTCATGGTGCTACGGCATCGCTACGACAGTGTGCGTCACCATTAGCCCATTGTACATTCACGTGCTCGTCTTTTGAGGGGTTCCTTCTTGCCCTCAACTGCGAGAGTATAAAAACAGCTGCCCCCGGACGCCAAAAGGAGGGCTCCGATTTCTTCTGTTGAGTGAAGTGCTCTCCCGTCTCTCTACTTCGGTCAACCTGACCGCCAACTCTTTGCGATGTTAAAATAAACAAGTTGTTTCGTTGTTACCAGTCGACTCTTGCTTTGCCGGGACCTTCGGATGCTTCCAGTTGTACCCCAGGCCGCCAGGCCAACGCTACCCTTGGGGCTTGCGACCCAGGTACAACCACGGGCGTCAGCGCCGAGTTCCCAACAGATCGTACCAGCAGTCGGATCCCAAACATCTGGTTGGCAGCGGTGAGATCACCTCCGACTTCAAACAACTGTCTGCCAGCGGTGAGATCGCGACAACGGAGGCCAGCAGCGAAGAGATGCAGTTGACTGTATGCTGAGCAGCTCAACGACGATCCGGGAGCAGTGCAACGAGCCCTGTGTGACGACTGGTTGCCTGCAGCGGAACGACTGCGCGGAATTCCTGCCTGCGAGGTTTGGTGAGTGCGGGACTTTCTTCTTCTGAGCTTTGCCAGGCTTTTGTTAGAGTCAGAAACAGAGCTGGTAATTGTGGTTGTCGTTGCTGCCGGGTTAGTTTGCGGCAAGACAATAGTAAGCAGTAGAGAAAGCAGCATTCAGAGCAGCCATGGATTTGAAGTCGTTGCGCAAACCGAAATTGTTGGAGCTTGCAAGAGAGTTGGGTCTGGATGTCTCAGACAAACTAAGAAAACCAGAACTGCTAAAGGCTATTCTTGAGTTAGAGGCTGAGGATGACGAGCTGTCGGAATGCCTTGAGACTATTGAGGAGAGGTCAAAAAGACAGGAGCGCGAACTTAAAGAGCAAAAAGAGAAACAGGAGCGCGAACTTAAAGAACAGAAAGAGCGAGAGCAACAAGAGCGTGACCGTCAACACGCTTTGGAAATGAAGCGTCTTGAGGTAGAAATGGAACGCGCTCGTAATGGAAGTCAGGCACACGGTGCAGGAGAACGAGTATTGTTCAAAATGACTGACCTGATGCGGCCGTTTAAGCTTGGAGAGGACATTGGTTTGTTCCTGGTTAACTTTGAGCGAACGTGCGAGAAGCAGGGGTTCTCTCGGGAAACGTGGCCACAGCGCTTGCTCACTTTGTTACCCGGCGAGGCGGCCGACGTAGTCGCTCGCTTGGATAGAGAGGAAGCAGAGGATTTCGACACAGTGAAATCGAGTCTTCTAAAAAAGTACCGGCTGTCTGCGGAAGCGTTCCGTCGGAAGTTTCGGGAAAATGAGAAAGGCAAAAGTGAGTCATATACAGAGTTTGCGTATAGGCTTATGTCGAACATGCAGGAGTGGCTCAAAGAAGAGAAAGCGTTTGGTGACCACGATAAAGTTCTGCAGTGTTTCGGGCTAGAACAGTTTTATAGTCGGTTACCGGAGAACGTGCGATACTGGGTCTTGGATAGGCCAGACGTGAGTACGGTGGCTAGAGCCGCTGAGCTAGCCGAGGAGTTTGTGACGCGTCGAGCTCGCGGAGCTAAGGACGGTCAAAAGGGTGAAATTGGCTCCAAGTCTGAGAGGCCAAGGTTCACGCCCATGAGATTTAAGGGGGACACGCGTAGTGAGGATGCGAGTGAAAGCAATCCGACCAAACGTAAAGAGACGGCAGCCGAAGCCGAACGCAGAAAGCGGTTCGAGATGAGGCGAGCGGGCGTTTGTTATACGTGCCAGAAGCCGGGTCACTTTTCGGCGCAGTGTCCGGAAACAACACCAAAAGTTGTGTTTTTTTCAATAGGCAGCACTGACGAGAACATGAAGCTTCTCGAGCCTTACATGCGAGACCTCCTCGTGAACGGGAAAGAGTGCCGAGTGCTTCGCGATTCCGCAGCTACGATGGATGTAGTTCACCCATCTTACGTAGAACCCCATATGTTCACGGGCGAGTGCGCATGGATCAAGCAAGCCGTGGAAGCTCATAGCGTGTGTCTGCCAGTAGCAAAGGTGCTTATTGAAGGACCTTTCGGAGCGCTTGAGACAGAGGCGGCAGTGTCATCTATGCTGCCACCCCAGTACCCGTACCTATTTTCAAACAGGTCCGATCACCTCCTGCGCGAGAAGGGGCTTTTGTTTGGTGAAGCTAGTGTTCAGGCCTTAACCAGATCGAAGGTTCGGGAGCTCGCTGCAAAGGCGGTAGTTGCGGGGCCAACGTTATCAAACAACGAAAAAGGGTCAGAGGCGCAGCAAGCTGATATTCAGAGCACGCCCGAACTGAATAAACTTGAGTCTGTAACGTTAAAGGCGCCAGATACTGGAGAGGAAACGCCCGACACGGGAAAGTTAGAAGAGCTATCTACTGATTTGCTCATCGCGCCTACGTCAGACGCACTTGAGAGGTTGCTAAAAGTCAGCCGGTCGGCTTTGATAGCCGAGCAAAAAAAGGATGGCAGCCTGGAAAACGTGCGCTGCAATGTCAAAGAAGGTATCGCCAGGAAAACTGCGCGTTTTGTGGAAAGAGGTGGAGTCCTGTACCGGAAGTATCTAGACCGAAGAGGAGTGGAGTTCGATCAGCTGATCGTGCCTCAATGCTATCGTCAGGATCTGTTGCGCTTGTCGCATGGGGGTTCGTGGTCCGGACACCTAGGAGTTAAGAAAACTAAGGACCGTCTCTTGCAAGAGTACTATTGGCCAGGGTGTTTTCGGGACGCAGACCATTTCGTGAGGACATGTGACACTTGTCAGCGGGTGGGCAAACCAGGGGACAAATCGAGGGCGCCGTTGAAATTGGTACCTATCATTACGGAGCCTTTTAGACGGCTCGTTATTGATACTGTGGGACCTCTGCCGGTAACAGCCACGGGGTACAGACACATTTTGACTGTGATCTGCCCAGCGACAAAGTTCCCTGAAGCAGTGCCGCTTAAAGAACTCAGCTCAGTTGAGATAGTTAATGCACTACTGTCCATATTTGCGCGAGTTGGTTTTCCTGCGGAAATCCAATCAGATCAGGGCACAGTGTTTACTAGCGCTTTGACGACAACTTTTCTCGAAAGGTGTGGGGTAAAGCTGTTACACAGCTCAGTGTACCACCCACAGTCGAATTCCGTTGAGAAGCTCCACTCCGTCATGAAGCGCGTGTTGAGAGCTTTGTGTTTTGAACATCAAACTGACTGGGAGCTGTGTCTGCCTGGGGTGATGTTTGCTTTAAGGACCGCGCCGCATGCGGCTACGGGGTTTTCGCCAGCTGAACTGGTGTACGGTCGCTCGCTTCGATCTCCGCTTCGCATGCTTCGAGAATCGTGGGAAGGTAGGGGCGACGACCCAGTCGTGGTGGAGTACGTGCTTAAGCTCCTCGAACGCTTAAGAAGGGCACAGGAGTTGTCAGGTGAAGCAATGACAAAGGCCCAGCAGAGGGCCAAGGTTTATTATGATCGGACAGCCAGGGCCCGTCGTTTTGAGGTTGGCGATGAGGTCATGATATTGCGCACATCGCTAAACAACAAACTAGACGTGCAGTGGGAGGGCCCAGCACGAATTGTTCAGAAACTGTCGGACGTTAACTACGTGGTAAGTCTGCCAGGAAAGCGGAAAGCACAGCAAGTTTACCACTGTAATCTGCTCAAACCTTATAGACAAAGGGAAGCAGTGGTGTGCATGATGGTAAACGTTCCTGAAGAGCTTCCGGTCGAGCTTCCAGGACTAGGCTCAGTGACGAACAGGGAAGACACCGGTCAAGTCATTAGTGACCTTATCAGTAAAGCACCGCTGTCGCCCGAGCAGAAAACCGAACTACACCAGCTATTACAAGAGTTTCAAGGTCTGTTCTCTGAGAGGCCTGGTAGGACTTCTGTACTTACTCATGATATAGAACTTACCTCCCCAGAGCCAGTACGATCCAAGGCGTATCGGGTGTCACCCCGCCAGAGCGATATTATGGAGGCTGAGGTAAAGAAAATGCTACAGCTCGGTGTTATTGAGGCAGGTGAGAGTGATTATACCTCCCCTTTGATTTTAGTTGAGGTACCGGGCAAGGAACCTCGTCCTTGCGTCGACTACCGCAGGCTTAATTCCATCACTAAGGATCAAATTTATCCGATCCCTAACATCGAGGAGCGCCTTGAGAAAGTTAGTAGCGCTCAGTTCATTTCCACCCTAGATCTTGTCAGGGGTTATTGGCAGGTTCCACTTACAGAAGAGGCTAGTAGGTATGCGGCGTTCATTTCACCAATGGGAACATTCCGTCCTAAAGTGTTGAGTTTTGGTTTGAAGAACGCGCCATACTGTTTTTCAAGTCTCATGGATAAAGTGTTGCGGGGACAGCAAGAATTCGCTTTACCGTATCTAGACGACGTAGCGATATTCTCCGCATCCTGGTCTGAGCATATGGCACACTTGCGGGCAGTGCTAACCCGCCTGCGCGAAGCGGGCTTGACAGTCAAGGCTCCTAAGTGCCAGTTAGCACAGGCCGAGGTTGTCTACCTCGGTCACGTGATTGGTCAGGGTCGTCGCCGCCCCTCTGAAATAAAAGTGGCCGCTGTGCGAGACTTTCCGCAACCGCGCACCAAGACCGATATTCGGTCGTTCTTGGGTGTCGCCGGCTACTATCAGAGGTACATCCCTAGGTACTCTGATATCGCGGCTCCCCTGACGGATGCTCTAAGAAAGACAGAGCCTCAAACAGTCGTCTGGGACGAGACCAAGGAAAGAGCTTTTAGCGCCCTAAAGAGTGCCCTAACAAGCCAGCCTGTGCTACGATCGCCAGTCTATACAAAAGGGTTCATTGTTCAGTGCGATGCTAGTGAGCGAGGCATGGGCGTTGTACTGTGCCAACGGGAAAATGGAGAAGTAGAACACCCCGTCCTGTATGCTAGTCGTAAGCTGACCAGTCGTGAGCAGGCGTATAGCGCCACCGAGAAAGAGTGTGCGTGTCTCGTGTGGGCCGTTCAGAAATTGTCATGCTATCTAGCCGGCTCGAGGTTTATCATTGAGACGGATCACTGCCCTCTCCAATGGCTGCAGACCATCTCTCCCAAAAATGGCCGCCTCCTGCGCTGGAGCCTCGCTTTACAACAATATTCCTTTGAGGTGCGTTACAAAAAGGGGAGTCTCAACGGTAACGCCGATGGCTTAAGTCGAAGCCCCTAACGTAGGAATCAGCCTCAAAATTGTTTGTTACTGATGTTTTTCTTCCTGAGGCAGGATTTTTTTTTTACATATTGCTTTTGTTTAGTGTTTCAAAGTGATGATATGCTTTCTAGTGCAATTTTTCAATTTGTGGACGCGTTCTGAGTGATGCTAGACTACTGTAAGGAACTAGGCAGTGGTATAAAAAGGGGAAAGAGCCTGGCAGGGCTTAGTGAGGGTTGTGCCGTGCTTGCTGACTGAGCGGTTGAGTTTCAGCGTAGTTCTAACGCTTGCCGGGAACGAGAACAAAAATGTGAACTCTCCCGAAGTCACTTTGCAGTGTCCCGTGCGAACCTGAACGAGAGAACGAGGCCTTCTCTGTGCGCTGCGCTCAAGAAACGTCGAGGGACGCCCGACTTCGGTTATGAGCATCATCGAGCGACATCCCTCCGGACAGCGGATGCAGTCCCCTGTCCATCGGGATCTCCTTCCCCCGGCGGGGCGGTCTGTTGCGTTTCGCCTGCGACACGTGGTTTTGCCGGCGCGACTGCGGCGGGGCGGCAGACATTTTGGCCCGATCGTCGTCGCCGCAACACTCATCGCCAGGTGTTTCCAGGCGCGACTGCGGCGATGCGACCGCCTAGGGATCATCCTCGCATTCCAGTCATTGTGCCCGAAACAGGCGATGCCAAAGCAGGGATCTCATTCCAGTCATTGTGCCCGAAACAGGCGATGCCAAAGCAGGGATCTCATTCCAGTCATTGTGCCCGAAACAGGCGATGCCAAAGCAGGGACCATCCTCTCATTACAGTCATTGTGCCCGACCGGCAGCGCTACAACAGGGTGCTACGAGATCGTGCTCGACAGGGTGCTACGAGATCGTGCTCGTCATGGTGCTACGGCATCGCTACGACAGTGTGCGTCACCATTAGCCCATTGTACATTCACGTGCTCGTCTTTTGAGGGGTTCCTTCTTGCCCTCAACTGCGAGAGTATAAAAACAGCTGCCCCCGGACGCCAAAAGGAGGGCTCCGATTTCTTCTGTTGAGTGAAGTGCTCTCCCGTCTCTCTACTTCGGTCAACCTGACCGCCAACTCTTTGCGATGTTAAAATAAACAAGTTGTTTCGTTGTTACCAGTCGACTCTTGCTTTGCCGGGACCTTCGGATGCTTCCAGTTGTACCCCAGGCCGCCAGGCCAACGCTACCCTTGGGGCTTGCGACCCAGGTACAACCACGGGCGTCAGCGCCGAGTTCCCAACAGATCGTACCAGCGGTGCGATCCAAACAGAAGACACCGATCGTCTCATGCGCCGCCGCCTCCCCGGGCCTCCAGTTGTCGGTCGCGCCTGATATTTGCCACAATACGACGCTCGCCGAAATTTACATCAGCGGTTATTTGGTGCACGTTGACAACTTAAGAGAGATGGCGATCGAGGAAAATGCGACGCTCAAGGCGCTAACACTCAGCCAGATGTGTCTTCGCGGTGGTGGCGGCTTGGGGCTTGCAGATACCCAGACGGTGAACGGGATGCTGGAGCTGTCGAGCCTCGGCACGGTGATGCAGACGGGACTGCATAATTTCTGGACGGAAGTCGGCAAGAGAGACCTGAGACGCAGTACACAGTTCAGTGGCTGCGATGCTGTGACCGATGACCTGACCGATTGTCTGCAGTGCGGCCCGAAGATCTCGCACGTCCCATTAAAACCACCCGTTTTTCTGCCCCGGTCTGGGTACCAGGAACCCAATCACGGATTCTACTACGGAAACGCCAACATCTCGGGTCTCGTGTTCCTGATGGGTCGAGTGATCTACCGTAACGTTACCGTCCTGCTGTCCACGGTGTTCGCCGAATGGCGCTACCCCCGGGACGCACAGCTGGCCTTCGCCACGCAGACTTTTCAGACCGGGACGCAGCGCAAGAGCTGCAAGAGCCCCAGCCTCTGCTCCCTCATGTTTGCCGGCTGGACGTTCGATCACCGCGCGGCGACCGCCTTAAGTGACATGCTGCGGAAGAGTAGCACCCTCAACCATGTCACGTTCGACGCGGTGTTGCCGCAACCCGGGAATACGCAGAGGACGGCCCGCGAGGCTTAGAAACAAATTACACGATCTAGCCCGTCAGAAGCTACGAGTAGCGCTACCACGCGATGAGCGTGTGCCGCTTTAGCGACGGGGTTCGTCTGGCCGTCCGGTTATACATCTCCCAGATGGCAGCCCCACTACTGAGGAAGGCGCCCGAGAGCGGCTGGCTGCTCGTAAACATGTCCCCACTGGCTGGCCTGACCGAAGCCGAATCGGCTGAAGGCATCACTCGGCGACAACGGTACCAGGACATGAACTTTCTGATAATCGCTGGTGTCGCCAGGACAAACTTGAGTGCTATTGCGACCCAACCACTCGCCAACAGAATGAATTTAAATTCGATAGCTGCATGAAGATGATGTCATAGCGGTGCCGTTATTAAATGTGCAAGATAGGACTGCGGTCATGGGCCCCTGTATACCTCGCTGAGATGAGTGGCCGTTCCAATAGTGCTGGAGATACCTAAGCCGAAGTACTAGCTGTAGACGAAGAGAAACTCAGAACATTAAGTGTGGCGTTTTACTTATGATCATTGTATCGTTCGTCTCCTGTAATGCACGCTAATGAGTTCTTGTTTGCCAAAGGATTGTGGCAACATGCGCTTGAGCTCGGTTGGCTCGCGGCGCTGTGAATGGCACTGGAAAAACCCGTTTCGGGGCTTTGCCTTTTACTGCCATGCTCATATTTGATGACACTATTAGTCATGATTAAGTTGGAAAGCGAACGATTATTGCGTGTAAGTTTGTTGCAATAGTGCTAAATATTCCATAGTATCACCTTCGCTTCTATTCAGTGCTCTTTTTCTCGACAATGTATTTTTAGTGTGCTTTTTGAGCCGTACATAGCAACTGTAGCTGCAGATAAACTTTTTGTTGATATTTTTTACACATTTCTTGGGTTGCCAACATTAATGCTGCATATCGGCCGCAGTGATGAGACTATTTATTCACTTTCTTTTTTCGGGAAAATAACACGTTCTCTTTGTTTAGTGCGCGACATCTATTTTGGCCTTAGCGCGCCGTTCTGCTTGACCTTAACGCGCCAGAATTCTTTTGGTGTGCAGTAACGCAAAGTCTAACTGATAGTTATGATGGTATCGTTAGCAGAGCTGGCAAGATTTTGATACAATCCTTATAGCAATAAGTACACCTGAAGGCATGGTGCCATGAGACTTGAAGTGGGGGCTTTGAAAATGGTATGTAGAGCAATGGGGTTACGTCGACAGAAAGTTACGTTATTAAAAACTTACGAGATGAAAACTATTTGGTTCTACAAACTTGTGATCACAAATAAATACTACTACAGCTATGATTTCCGTGGATTGTACCCAAGTGTCATTCGCATAAAGATAATTCGTAATATGATGCCCAATTGAAGGCGTGCAGTTGTCCACAATCCTATACCAAGGCAAACGCGAAATAATAGGGGGGCATTATTGTTTACGTGTGCAGTGTGAAAAGACAACTTTGCTTACACGCAATAGTTATTCGTGCATATGTAACTTCATTTTTGACGAGCGCTAGAAGTGTCATAATTCGTTCAGTCAATTCAATCCCATGTTTTTTTAGAAGTGCAGTGATACAGAAGTCTAAGCTTTGAACATGCATGATGCACATTTTGGATACAATTTTTCAAGTTTTCTTTTAGTTTTTTTGTTGTTTATATTGTTGCACGTTTAGGTGAAATTTTCTGTATTATATTTTTTTCTGTCCGTTACTATGTATTTCGTTCAGTTCATTTAGTTTTACTGCATTTTCTCATTGCGATTGTACAATTTCCTGCGTTAGATTTATTGTAACTCCCAAATGCACAAGTATATATATTTTATGCTCTATTACTTACATTCTTCCATGTTTCCTTCTATATGATTTTAATTTAGTGCTCCTCCTTGCTTTAGAAAGAGTATATTTAAATATAACAGGAAGTCCCGATACAGTCATCGACTACCGGACATGCTTCTGTATATTATTGTTCTTTATAACCTGTAATCTATTATGAATAAATCAATTCCCATTTCAATTCAATTTCAAAAGTTACAGCGCCATATGTATGTTGACATGTGGGTTTCCTCTCACCCAGTAATCAAAAGCCACAGCAGGAACGTAATTGCCCTATAGTATTTACTGCGGTGACTTGGAAATTGCCAACCCCATAGGTCCAAACCGAGGTGGCAAGAGGAAGCGTACCGTCTTTTTACGTCTCAATTTTGAATCTGCCTGCACATCTACGCTCAGGTGTAAACCAAATATATTTTCTTGTCGTAGGTCACGCACGTTCTTTGAAATCATACGAGGCTAAATGCGAGCGTCTGATGGACGCTATTGGTGTCCTGAAACGGTTAGCGACCGATGGCATTGAGTTTCATACATCAAGCGGCAAAGAACTGTTACATGGGTTCGTCGTACGCTTCACAGGCGACGCCCTTGCAGCAAGTAATATAGTTGGGTTCAAAGAATCGTTTAGTCCGAACGTCTATCGTTCCTGCAGAACGTGTTCCTTGCTGTCAAAAGAGATATCCAACGACCAATACCACTCACAGTGCCCGCTGAGAGGCTAAAATGAGATTGAAAGTCAGCTGAAGACAATTGAAAGCGCTCGAGATGAGAAAGAAAAAAGAAAGAAGAGATTATCGATCGAGTATGGGATCAATGGCATATCAGTGCTGAGAATGTTCTCGCATTTTCGAGTAACTAAAGCAGTCTTGTATGTATCCTATGCATGTTCTTCTAGAAGCGATAATTCCTAGAGAAGGCACTCGGTTAGTGCGCGGCGCCATGAAGAGGGAAGGCATTTATTCGCGACAGCAACTCAATGACGCACTAACAGAGATCAAGTTTCACTTTTCCGTCTCAAAAAGGACCACCCTATGGGGTATTCTAAGCGTGACTTGCAGGCTTATCGCCTCGGCAAGCGGCGCACTCGCTTTGGTTCTGCACTTGGCTCTCGCATTGCAACCGCTGTTTCCACCCAGTCTGAAGAATTTGTGAGATGCCTCGTGCTTTCGGCTCAAATAAATCAAGTGTTGTTTGTCAACGATTGCCAACGCTGATACAATCTGCGATCTAGAAGAACTCATAGCAGAGCATCACCAACTATATTGTTTGTGCCATGGCGTTGATGCCCTCACCGATTCCGTGAAGTCGATAGCTACAATGACGCATTGCAGGTGTTGAGCTGTGCGTAAGCACGCAATACGTGCCGTTCCGTACATGGAGAGAGTAGCCAGTGAATTAATGAAAGCTTGTCTTTATCTTTTGCTTACTAGCTCAACTATAAACCGCATTCTCTATTCATAGAATAGATACCAAGCTCACGTTATGCTGTCACAGTGCAGTGTTTAATAGTTTTCACATGTACAAGATTAGAATTGAACGTTCATTTTTCTAATTAGCTATTTACTGGCGCACATCAGCGTATACTATCCAAGCAGCCGCCACGCCCATAAATACGGTACAGCAAATATTATCTCCTTTTAGCTTTTTCTTTAATGGTTTCTGACGATCAGAAACGCATCTTACAGAGCAGGAGAATGCCGCATCAAGTAAACTCCTCTCTTTCACCTTCACTAAGCGTTAGGAAGGTCGCCAGTCACGGATGGCAAGCGTGAGCGGTTAGCGTGAAAGCGCACCACGCCTAAAATAAGCGTGCAAAAAATAGCCTTCACTCCCGCTTCGCAAGCGTTACGCATCCCGCGAGTCATGCTTAATTTTTAGCGTGAAAGCACACCACACTTCCAACAAGCGTGCGAAAAGATCGCCGACACCCACGCTTGCTGAGCGTGAACAATTTTAGAGTGTCGAAAAAATCACCGCCCCTTCCAGCCCGTGAAGATGCTCGAACCGCGAAGCTGTGTTATTTACACCGAGTGTTGCACCATGCAAGTCAAACTTCGCAAGCAATCTATTTTGCAAATCTTTTGTTTCACCATTCTTTCACCTCATTTTCGCTTTTGCTTGCTTCGCGTGAGGCGCAGGCTTGCTTTGAGAGGGCTTTATTTATTTATTTATTTATTTATTTATTTATTTATTTATTTATTTATTTATTTATTTATTGCGCGTTAGGCAGGCCCTACGACGATGAGCCCGTTCACGAGCCAACTCTCGCTTACGCCCACGGTAGGCAGCTTCTTCCGCAGGACTATGCAATACACGTGGTCTTGCTATAGTTGTAGCTGGGATGGCATTCTTTACTTGTTTTATTTATTTACAGCATACTGCAGACCCTAATTGGGTCCTAGCAGGAGGGGCAACATAAAAAGAACGACAATAATAACTGCAAAAAGCACAGGAAATTACATTGCAGCCATGAGAATATATAAACAATGACATATAGCAAGAACAGAAAACAATAACTCTGCAACTGTCAATATGTAATTTTGTCCAAGGCATCAATACTGGCTAGTAGATCAGTCGGGAGTGAATTCCATTGAGTGATTGTGCGCGGAAGGAAAGAGTATTTAAAAACATTGACTCTAGCGTTGTACGGTGTTAGGGATTCCGTGTGATTATTTCTTGTTAGGCGTGTTGTGCTGGACTTAATAAATGGAGCAGGTCTCATGGAGTGTTTGTTATTTTTGATTAAGAAAGTAACTTCAAACTTTGAATTTTTCTTCGTATTTCCAGTGTCTGTATGTTATGTTGTGCCATGAGAGTGGTGGGGGAGTCAGTAGAGCGGTATTTGTTAAAAATAAATCCAACAGATTTACGCTGGATCATTTCCAACGCCTCAATGTTATGTTTTGTGTAAGGGTCCCAGACGGTGCATGCATATTCGAGTTTAGGTCTGGTGATTGAGGTGTAGGCTAAGAGCTTTGCGCTAGTAGGGGCAGCTTTTAATTTGTGCCTGAGGAGGCAAATTTTCTTAAAAGCTGACGTGCATATGTTTGAGATATGCTTATTCCAACTAAGATTATTGGTTATAGTAACACCTAGGTAAGTGTATTCATTAACTTCTTCGAGCGGGTGAGATGGAAGGTTATATGAAAATGATAGGCTACTCTTTTTGTTGGAAACTTTCATGAAGACTGTTTTATCATTGTTAAGTTTCATGTCCCATCGATTGCACCAAGAATGAATGTTCTGAAGGTTAGAATTAAGGATGACTTGATCTTCAGAAGACCTAATATCATTAAACAATACACAGTCGTCGGCAAAAAGCCTAATCTGCACTGGTTCACTAATCATATCAACAATGTCATTTATGTAGATTAAGAAGAGTAATGGTCCCAGCACACTTCCCTGCGAACGCCAGAAGTGACTGTGAGGTGGCTGGAACAATGAGGATCAATACTGACGAACTGTGTTCGGTTAGAAAGGTAAGCAGACACCCAGTTAATAATGAAAGAAGGAAGCCCAGTAGATTCAAGCTTACATATTAGTTTGTCATGTGGAACCAGGTCAAACGCTTTCTTAAAATCTAGAAAAATAACGACAGTCTGCCCGAACCCGTTTAGTGCATCAGCAAAGCAATGAACTACAGATGTTAGTTGGGTGACTGTTGAAAGTCCCTTTCCAAATCCGTGTTGAAATGGAGACAGAATGTCTCCGTCACTTAGAAAGGGAGTTATATAGGTGGCTACAATGTGCTCAAGAAGTTTACAAGAAGAAGCAGTAAGGGATATTGGATGAAAATTTGTAACAGATGATGCGATACCTTTCTTAAGTATTGGCACAATCCGCGCAACTCTCCAATCTGAAGGAACGCTGCTAGTTGATAGGCTTGCACGAAAAATTATGACAAGAAATTTGGATATCATTTTGCTATAACGCTGCAAGAACATATTTGGAATCCCGTCAGGACCAGGAGACACTTTTGTTTTCAAATTTAACAACATGGATAACACGCCTGCAGAAGATGCAATGCTTGGTTCGGGAGGACATGATGCAGCTGTTTGCCGTATTTGGGAGTTGGATTTCGAAAAAACACTGTAAAAATATGTATTAAAATGTTCAGCAATGCTCGCTTTATCGGTGACAAGAACGTCATTGTGCATAATATGGTCGATAGGCTTGTTTTTCTTGGACAAGTGTCTCCAAAACTTCTGCGGAGCGTTTTGAATAAACCTCGGCAGCGTGTGCTCAAAGTAATGACGTTTTGATTGGCTGACAGCTTGACGCAGTGCAAGTCGTGCAGCTGCTATAGCGTTTCGGGAGACACGTGTACGTTTTAATCGCTTTAGTTTTCGTTTTAAGTGCAAGACACTACGCGTGATCCAGGGGTTTCTTTTGTGCGCTTTCTTCATTCTATTGGGAATAAAATGGTTTATGCAGTACGTGCAGATTTCTTTAAACTTATGTCATAGTATATGCACATCATTTCCTTTAAGATCGCTAAGGCATAGATCAAGGTAATCAAGCACGCTTTCGTCCCTGGCACGCGAAAAGTCTGTTACACAGACAGGCTTTGCAGGTGGCGAGTTGTTGGGATTTTGGATGCTGCATGAAAAATGCACCACATAGTGATCGGAGAGGCCGTTTTCCACAGAGACACGAACATTTTGAATCGATCGGCTGATAAACACTGGGTCAAGTACGGAAGCACAATTACCCTGCACACGCGTGGGTTCTGTCACTACCTGTTGAAGGTTATGTTGTAACATAATATCGAAAATGTAATGCGTGCCAGGGGCAGAACCAGAAACAGGACAATTCCAATCCAATCCAGGCAGGTTGAAATCACTAGCAAGAATTATTTTATCGTTAATGTACTTAGACATGTGATCAGCCAAGTCGTGAAAGAACGTTTGTGGTGAATCAGGTGGTCGGTATACCGCAAATAAAAGCAAAGACCGGCCCCAGCAGCACAGTTTTAAAGAGACGCTCTCGTGATGAATAAGATGCGGTAAAACAAAAGCTTGAATACCCTGCTTCACCAACACAGCTACACCACCACCTCTTGATTACCTGTCGCAACGAAACGCGTTATACCACGGAGGAAAAATGTCGTCGTCATTTATTTCATCTTCCTGCCAAGTTTCGGTGAATACCACAATATGCGAATTATAATCTAAGATTAAAGCTTCAAGTTGGTCACTTTTATTAGCTATGCTACGGGCATTAAGGTTCAGTAGGCGTAGTTCCTTATCGCTAGAAGCCTGACGTCACTCAATGCCTGAACTGAACTGACGTCGGGGCAGTTTGACCCTCGCACATATGGCGTCGCCCCAAGCGTAAATTTCACTGTCCACTTTGAGCTTATCGTTTATCAGCATTATTTTCCTTCCGTCTTTTTTTTTTTTTTCGTTTGGCACTAGCCCAAAGAAGCTTTCTTTTGCGGAGTGTTTCGCTTGAGCAATCGTGTTGAACCGATAAGTCCGTTCCTTTAAATTTGTAAGCGTTTTTCATAATTTCCTGTTTTTCATTGCAGTTTTGGAAGAATATTATAACTGGTCTTTGTTTTCCAGGTTTTCCAACCCGGTGAATTCTTCCAACTGATTTGCAGCCGATATTAAGCTTTTCAGTAAATGTATCGACAACTTTTTGTGTTAGTTCCAACATAGTCTCACCCGCGTCTTCGGACGAACCGAAAACCATCAAGTTCGAGCGCCTGCTTCTGTCCTCTAAACTGTCGACTTTCGCCTGAAGTGTATGGAATGTTTCTGCGATGCCCTCTATCCTTGCTACATGGCTTTCTATGTCGGCAAACCTGGAGGTGAAATCAGACATCAGTTTTTCCATGTTTGCCTGTTGTACCCGAAGAGCTGCAACCTCGTCTGTAAGTTTATTCTGGCCGCCAGCAACTGCCTTAGTAGATCTTTCGTACTGGGGTCTCCCGTATTCGGACCGGGATTTAACTCCACGTCCCCGCAGAGCATGAGCTTGCACACACTAAACACTTCACAAACAATAGAAATGCACTGACGAACGACGACTGGCCGCGGATTTCGCCACGACAACACCTCAGCAAGACAATATACTGGCGGCTGTCACGTGTCGGCGTTTCTGTGGTCCGGGGACGGTTGCCCGCACGCCTTCGTCAACGGAAGGGCTGACAGGTGAATATTCGTACGTGTTCTGTAATCGAAACGAAGGTCTTTCCGAGAGAGAACGTTGAAAATGTAGCCTTGAGATGCAGTGGTTTGTCGAGTGTTGGCGCTCATCTCAGTGGCACCGTACATCGAGGCTTGCAGAAATCGTCGCGATAGCCATATTTTAGGGATATTTTGATTACTTATTACTTAGTGGTAATTGCAACAGATAATTGCTTGTTTTTTTACACTGGGTGCGTAGACTCCTGGAACTTGTTGCTGGACAAGTTGAGGGCAGTTTAACTACAGTTCAGACACAGCAAAAAGACAAACATAAAAAGAGCACACGCCGCACTACATGTGTATCATCTGCGCGTCTTCTTTTTTTTTTTTTTTTGGTAGCTTTATTGCATTGCCTGTGATGCTTCTAAGCAGCAGCCCAGCAAGCGGCGGCTTTTTGTTTTTTAGTGCGTGTTTGCCATTGGAAGGTCGCCCTTCGGTAATAAAACGTACAAGATCACGATCGGCTGGTATCGGCTCCTGAGAACAGTTCTGGCGTAATCGCAACTCTGTGAATATGCTCCCTGTAGCCAAGTGCCAGTTATACCATTATATAACGACGGCGACTGGCCTTTAACAACTTGTTTCAGAAAATATAGGCGATTTGATTTCATGTTACTTTTGTGTAACTTAGGCATTTAGGCATTTAGTATCAAAAGCGATTACTGAAAAGAAAAAAAGAAGTAGCATTTAAACGATTGCGGACTTGACGCTCCAAAACCATGATCTGACTCTGCATTAATTGAGACTACCTGGGGTCTTGCATTTCGCCCCACAGCGGCCACCCCGACCGGTTTCGTACCTGCGTCCTTGAGCTCACACGCCCAACGATAGCCACTGGGCTACCACTGCGGGTAAAATAATATGCTGGGGAACAAAGAGACTTTGAATTAATCTTCACCAACGTTGACGTGAACAGCCTGACATAACGCGAGATCTAAATATTTCAGCGGAATTGACAACCGAGCAGACGGCCCGTGTCCCACTGGTCGTGGATCGGCTGGCGCACCGACGCCGCCGCTTTCCGCTCCAGCTTCAGCAACCAAGACGAAGGCCCACAGGAGGCGGAACGAGCTCGCAGCTGGCACAGCGTGTCTTCCCAGGCCAGCCCCGTGTTGTCGATGCCTCCGCCCACCGCCTGGCCATCGCAGGAGCACCGTGCTGTCCTAGCCCCTGTTCCAGCGGTGGGGCTTGGCGCAAGGGCGGCGTGCCTCGCTTTGAGTGCAACCACAGCTTAGGCGTGGCTTGCTCCGCGCGTGGCGTCGAGAATCCCGCCGCCGTGGCCTTCGACGCGCTGCCCTTTCCCGCGACAAGCCCTGCGATACCTCAACACACGGGAAATTCTGCGAGGCCAAGCACTCCACCGCTATTCTGACTGGGGCGGAGTAATTTTCACAGAAATTCTCGAACTTTTCAAGCAGTACAAGGACGTCCTGGCTGTTTCTGTGGGCGGGTTATAGGCTTCCATAAAATCGGCTCCGCAAACGCTGACCTGGAAGCTTCGCTTCGCCCGGGAATTTAGCCGATGGAGCTCATCACGAGAATTCGGCGGATGACGCAGTTGACCGGTGACGCGGATATTTCTGCGTTGTCTTTTTTCCATACATTAGTGTTGTATCACGCACGCAGCTTCACCGTTATCAGCAAGAAGTTCTATTTTCTTCTGGTTTTGTAAAAATAAATCGTTACTTATGCGATATCTGTAGTTTGGCCTGAATATTTGCTTTTTAAGGCGACATCGTTTTTGCATTGTTGTAATTTATGCATAGCTTATAACAGGCATGAGTAGGTGCATGTTGACTTCACATGTACCTAATGCATATTCAACTGAACCAATAAAACATAAGAGGTGACACACGGTAGAGCTGCGCGCTGTGTATCCGCCCACTTTCTCCTTTCGGTCTGCTTTATCGTCCACTGCGTACGGGAAGTAAATACGTGCTAACTCGCTCAAATCGCTACACTTGTCAGCTAAATTACTGTTTTACTTGGTGGCAGAAATCACATCCGACTTAGTAGCTTCTACCTATATCTTCAAAAGATTATATATATATATATATATATATATATATATATATATATATATATATATAGTGAGACAGAGGCTTTGCATTTTTCGACTACAACTGCAACGGTTGGGTTAGGTTGGGTTGGGTAAGGTTAGGTTAAATAGACGCGTCTAATTTAGAACTTTGAAGCTGGTGGTGTGGCAAGGCGTGCAATTAGTTTCTAACCTTCTATCTATTAAGTATTAGTTGTTTCGCACTTACTGCAGATACCCGCGAATTACAAAAAAAAAATATTCCACGTAACATGCCCGCTTGCGTGCCGCGATTGCAGTGCTCTCAAACGTTCCGCGTACGAACGAACGTGGCATTTAGTCGAGTGTGCTGCCCCTTAAAAGGTGACAGGGTAGTAATGCAAGCGTTGGCTGTGCGATTTACGCCAGCAACTGTCAACATGGCCCCGCTGGGCCATGTTGGGCCATTGACAGAGTGCGTGGACTAGCGGATTATTGTGTCCCCGAGTATTGCAGGTGTGTTGACCTTGACTTTTGTGTTACTCCAAGGCGATAGTGCAACTGAATTCCGTGGGACTCCTTCACCACCGCCTCCGGGTGAGCTGATGGTGGCAAATGGCTTACTGTCGAAGGCACACGCGATGCCAGCCACATGGAAGTTGTGCGTGTTGACATGGCGAGAGACTTGTCCACGCCACAAGCAGCACTGGCGCCAGCAGATGACCTGCTGCATTCACTGCAACCTGGTTGAACCAGACCTGTGTCATGTCCACAGGATTTAGGACACCCGCCTGTGGTGTAGCGGCAGCAGCAGCAGCACGTCCTGGACGGGTAGGGCGAGTGTCGCCTGCTCCACGATGCCTTCCTCTGAAACGTTTCCAGACAATCGCATTCTTTGGGTACTTGATGCACTTTACAAGGGCGGGTGGGCGGGCTTGTGTTCATGGTTGTGCATCCTTCTTTCTATGTCATCATCGTCCCTCATCACACCTTTACGCCTCCATTCCCCCTCCCCCTGTGCAGGGTAGCAGGCTATAGCGCGTTAGTTCAGGCCGACATCTCTGCCTTCTTTCAAATAAATTATCTCAGTTCGTGGTCAGATGGGTAGCATCACTTCGGTCGCTGGGTGTGTCGCATTTGTGTATATACGTGCCGCTCTTCAACAAACGTCTTACACACCGACGTAACTCTCTGTAGAGGCGGGCTTAGGTAGGTACCACTATTCAAATAAACTCTTTTATAAGTAAACTTGGAGTACTGGGTGTGCGCCACTTGGTCTTTGCTGGTCTCCAATGACCCTCTTTGACGCCAACTTGGGCCCCTGGGTGTTTGACGCCAACTTGGGTAACTAGTTATGGGCCGCTGAGACTGTGCCGCCCTATAACGACGAAAAATATCCCTCAAATTTCTCCAATGCTGAGCAGAATCGAGCCCACGTCAGAAGAGTTCCTCAAGGGCAGCAACCCGATGCATTTGCAGTCTGCGCCACAAACTAACTGGGTGTGCACCGCTTTTCAATGAACGCCGCTCACGCCAACGCTTTAGCGAGCCGCGCCCTGAATGCACTGGGCGTGTGCCGCTCTTCAATGAACGTTTCGCCAACTCGGGTCACTGAGTAAGTGCCTCGGAGTGTGCGACAAGCGAGGGAACCATTATCGGCGTTTGCAGGCGCCGGCACACCACGCTTCTCGCCTCGGAGGCCAGGCGCGGGCTTCGCGACAGGCGCGGTAAATGGCGCCGCATGTCCGGAAAGAAACACGAGACCGGAGCCCGGTTCTCGCACGACGCGTTTCTCGGCGTACGCACGCACCGGCGCGCCATGCATTTCCGGGGCCACACGCATGCTTTGCGGCGGCGATGCTAGATGGCGCCGAGTGTTCATACGGACGCGCGAAAGAGGAGCCCCGCTGCAGTGGACGCCTTTTCACATAAGTCGTTACGACGGTGCCAATACCTTGAATCGGTAGGCTATTCAGTGCTAACGCATTACCGTCCACAGTCATCGAGAGGTGTGTTCTGTCGCAGTTTTATTTAGTTATTCATTAATGCGAAAGCATTTTATGGCTCATGGGGCGGAAAGTATGGCGTTGGCGTGACCATGCCATGATACAAAAAATGCTACGGATCCTCGACCTTTGATGTTGATTAAGGCGAAGTTAATTAAGACTTTTATTTAGGTATAGTAAATTAAGGCACATGAACCCATGACCATCGGCGGGAGTAGAGCCCACGACATTTAGTGTTAAGTCGAAGTTGATTTAAACACAGTTATTTAAGGTAGTCAATTAAGGTATTCGAACTCACGACCTTTGGTGGGAGTCCAATCGACGACCATTCATGTCATTTCAGGCGAAGTTAATTAAGGCACAGTCAAACGCACAACCTTATGCTGTGCGCAACTTGTGGCGAACACTGTTGGTCAAGTCTCGGTGCTTCTGCTGATGTGGCCGCAATTAAGGAATAAGTGCTTTTTCCACTTTTTTATTTATTTTGTACCCGATTCGGCATTTCAGCCATTACAGCAAAGGGGGAAATGTGCAATTCCACAAAGGGAAACTACATATTATCACCTTTCTAGAGCATGGCAAATGTCATCATTAAAAAATTAACCCACGATTGCGATACTCTCTAATGCAAAATTTGAGCGCAGCTGTACACGTTTTCAATTGGCGATATATTGACTGGCGCGGGCAATCTCTCTCGGGTGGCACACTGCAAACGGAGCTAAGTGTAGCGCGACTGCATCGCTAATCGGGAGATCGCGAGAGGAAGCCCGTCGATGACGCGTGGGCACGACTCACAGCAGCCGCCGCAGGCAACCTCCACTCATGAAGTGCTTTGTTTCCATACAGACGATGCGCGCTACTCTGGCGCCATCTCGTAGCCATCGTCAGCGCAAAGACCCTTCGAGCGCGGCACTACGCGTTTCCTCTCGCCCTTTCACCATACCCTTCTCCTCCGCTTTCCTCCTTGTGCTCTCTTCGCTCTTGCCACTTTTTTTAATCCCCCGCAGCGCTCCGCGTTTGCTTTAATCTCTCGCTGGGCTCGTTCGCTCAGTTACGAGGTAGGACGCAGACGTTCGCCGCAGGAATTCGCGCCTAAGAGCTGCGCTCCAAAATGTTAACAATATTGTGCAACAGAAGCTTCTAATGCCTTATTGACTGTACAAAAGCAATAGCGAAAGGCGGTACCACAGAGTGGAATCTAGCATATATTCAAGTAATGGTCTCGTCTTTGAGAGACATAAATGGGCGGCTTAAAATACAACTCTATATCGATGCGTTTTAAGGTAATATAAATTATGCAAAAAAAATATTAATCTAAGATTTCGATGGCGGTCTTCTAGTTTGTCCAAATATAGTGTTTTTTTTTTACTCTCCATCATACTTAGCGTCCTCTCACAATTACCAACGGCGCACCACACTGCCCTGTTCTGCACTTTTAAACTGTGCCTGCGAGCGGAGACCCCAGTGTGGATCCCAGCAATAACTCCCATAATCGAATACAGTAGGCAGGGAGGTCACACATTTATTTATTTATTTATTATACCTCAAAGGCCCCAGAGATGGGGTATTACATGAGGGATGGGCACTGTTTAACAAAACAGTGATTCGAGAGCAGCCTTGAAGTGATGAGCGTCGGAGTGGTGCGTGATGTCGGCAGACAGACCGTTCCAGTCCCTGGCGGTTTTCATAAAAAATGATCGTAGATGAGAGGTAGTCTGCGCCGGGGGAGGATACACGGCTTTGCTGTGGTTAATGCGGCTGGATAGATTGACGATGAGCTGGTAATATAGCTGAAATGTGGAGTGGTGAATGTTCTTTAGGTTTCCTTGGTAATCGGCTAAAGGTACCTCCTAGAAAAAAAAAAAACAGTTTCAATTGCTTTTTTTTTCTAAGATTGTTTGCAAGCCTCTTCCATATTAAATCAGCCGTAAAAATACATCCAGTTACTTATATTGTACCGCGTTATCAATCGCAGCACCGTTTATAGTGTAATTGTTATTGCGCCAGCACTTCCTGGTAAAGGTGACGTGCACACTCTTTTTTCCATTGACATTTCCCCATTCATCGAACCATGAGGCAATAAAATCCAAATGGTGCTGTAGTGCTAGTTTATCAGATTCACTCTTTATAACTCTGTATGCTGGGCAATCATCAGCAAACGTTCCAAACGTGTATGTAATACCAGAAGCAACGTCATTGATGTACAGAATAAATGAAAGTGGACCCAGAACGGATCTTTGGGATATACCAGTGGTCCCGGCAACGTTAACAGGTACAACCCTTGAGAACCACAGACATTTGCTCAAAGTAAAGACATTTTGATATCTAATCGATTATTTTTGTGATGCAAGTCACATTTTCGTATATTGAAGATCAAGATATAATGGGCGACAACGTCGAACGTTTTCCTAAATCTAGGAATACGCAGTCAATAATTTGATCCTTATCGATTGCTAAGGCCATGTGTAAGATTCAAGCAATTGCATCGTACAAAAGAAGGCCTCCCGAAATCCGTGCTGGCTAGACTGAAGGAGGTTGTTAAGTTCAAGATGAGACTTGATGTAGCTATAAATGACTAGTTTCATAATCTTACACGTAAAGCTGGTTAAGGACACGGCTCTGTAATTCTCAACCTTGTTTCTCTGCCCAGTTTTATGCACCGGCAATATCTGTGCCAGTTTCGAATCGCCAGACAGAGAGCAATAATTTATCAACTTTCCGAATAAGCAAAAAAAGAAAACATAGATATAAAACCTCAGCAGTTTAACAGAATTGCTGCCAGGATATCAGTTGTACCACTAGTTTTCGTCGGTTTCACATTTTCTCAGGATCGCCGCACACCCGGCATGGTAAAAGTTATCTTCGACATTTAGACCTCATGGACTGCAAAATCTTCGTTGATAATTCTTGAAGAACTAGGATGAATACCGAGGAAAGTTAATTAACAAAGATTTTATCTTCACTTACGTCATCATGAACTTAACTGGAGTAATGCAAAAGAGGAACAGGTCTGTCGTTTTTTTCCTGGACTTATCGTACTTAGAAATCTTTTTCAAGTTCCCCGACTAGCCTCTCAGATTCGCAAAGCATGAGTTCTCAGCCAATTCAGTTAAGCGCGTTAAGTGGCATTTCTATTCCATTAATTTTGTGAATTGATCATTCAACATTTTAAACTGCCAATATACTCCCCTAATCTTTTGCAGTGAGGTACGCAGACGACGGTTAAACCATGCCTTATCTTCTGTGCGTTTGGATGACACAGCTCGAAGAGGAACAAACTCATCTCGCAGATGAAACAGCTTTGCTTTGAATACATTAAGAATTAAAGGCATTTTAGTTTAGGTGCGGCAAGCACGTAGCGAAATGTTTGGTGGCACGGGTCATGCGTTTACGCAGCGCCAGACAGAACACCGCAGGCCGAAATGTTGAACGCCGGCGATCAAGGCTCAAGGGTACTCGGCCGTCCGTGAGCTGCCACCCGAGCAGGCGTCGCACCTGCTCGGAGCGAACGCCGGCATCCGACACTTTGGCCTGCGGTATTCCGTCCGCTGCTGCATAGGCGCGGCGTACCGCCACAAAGTATTTCGCCGCGAGCTCGCCACACGTGGTCCAATCGATAGCACAGGGCCACCGCTGAATCGACCAAGTCACGCGCACACGTGGTCCAATGGCGAATGAACCCGTCACTGCACGTCTTCATTTTTTTTTTCCTCTCGTTGATCACAGAGCCCCTCTTTGCAAAGCTTTTATACAGTCGTCCTAGCTTATCGGCAGTGCCTCCGAGGCCAGCAAACGCCTTCGAGAGCAGTTGCTACTTGCTGAAAGGAAAAATGCACGAGGCACACACCGACAGTGAAGAAAATTTATTAGACACCAAATGTAAGAAATATAATATGTTCACTTCCGGGCCCAGAAAAAGCACATTTCTGCTCCAGTAAAACAATTCTCTGGATTTTAAAAAAGAACACTGTTCATTGTAAGCATGCCAGTTACTAGTATTCCACATGTCCTAACACAATGAAATTAGTAAATGAAAGAAATGCTAAGAAATCTTATCTCGTTTCATACTGAATTGTAACTACAGAGCCATGTGTTTGAACTGTTACTTTGTACTGGCAATCCACACTTTTGCACAGGCTATATATTGAGCTCGCTTGACTAACAGTAAAACTTCATTTGGGCGTAGTTGGTACATAATTCCGAACTTAAAACTTACAGCGCAAACACCTAAGACGGACCACAAAAGGCAGATACGAACACGCTGGCGCTAACTAACAACTTCATTTCTTCGTCGTCGATGCATATATAAGCCCTAGGCCACACAACTGCACAGGCGCACACATTACATTACGGAGATCTACCAAATTATCCCATTGCAAACGTAGGAAGTCAAATTCAGATGGGTGCAGGGACAAAGCTATGTCACTGATGGAATTATCACATTGCCTTTTTATGTGGTAGGCCTCTAAGGCAAGCCGCGCAAGCTCATTCATGCTTTTGCCAAGAATCGACGTCCCATCAAATCGTGCCTTTTGCAAGAGTTTATATGCGCAACAAGGTGCACTCCTCTATCTACATTTTTTTAACTTTTTTCGCATGTTCCCTGCGTGGTCCCTTAAACACATAAGGTCATCTATCAACTCAAGAAAGTTGCTTGCAGGCATAGTGTTCTGTGGCGTTTTCTGCACCGAACAAGCTTTTAAAGCTATGCTCCTGCACCTGCGGAGAGAGTAGAGGAGGATGCCAAATTCAGCATGATGCTTCATACGTGTTGTGCTCTGTCGGCTTGGTTTACACCATTCCACTCTCATGCGGTAAGACATAGCTTGGCTAGATAGGGCATTGCGTCAGTGAGTGACTCAGGGAACATGCGCAAAAAGTAAACAAAAATGTAGATAGACGAGCACACCTTGGTGCGCATATAAACTCTTGCAACAATTGTGAGGCACAACTTGACGGGACGTCAATTCTTGGCAAAAGCAAGAATGAGCATGCGCGGCTTGCCTTAGAGGCCTACCACAAAAAAGGCAAGGCAATAATTGCATCAGTAAGATATCTTTGTCCCTGCACCCATCTGAATTTGACTTCCTACGTATGCGTATGTGATAATTTGGCAGATCTGAGTAATGTAATCTGAGTGCCTGTGCGGTTGTGTGGCCTAGGGTTTATATTGCATCGACGACGAAGAAATAAAGAAGTTGTTAGCACCAGTGTGTGTCGTATCTTCCTTTTGTGGTCCGTCTTAGGTGTTTGTGCTGTAAGATTAAGTTGCTTGACTAAGCCATTCCTAATTAACAATGGCTTGTATAATGAAGCCGATCCATGGTATTTTGGATGGACTAGCACACAAATATGATAAATGTCAAAGTACTAAATTAAGAAATTGGGACTCAACACACAAACAAGCTACATAATTTAGTGTAGTTATTGGGCTGTATTTCTGAGCAAGCTATTAAAAATTATATTTTAACAACCAGAACCCACCTTCTGATTATGAGACATGCCATAGCGAGTAACACCGGATCAATTTGGACAACCTGGGGTTCTTTAACATGCACTTAAGTCTAAGTACGCGGGTGCTGCATTTCGCTCCCACTGAAATGCGGTTTTGTTTACGACTAGCTTTGCGAAAGTTCGATACAGGATACCCCCTATATTTTTATAGTGGGCGCTCTTTATATGGAGCCTCAAGGTGCCAGGGAAATTGGTTCCATTTACCAGGCATTCTATTTACTGAGACATTGCAGAGAGCCAACCAACCATCAGGATGGTGTCCTATTTCAGCGGCAGTTTCGCTTAAGCGATTTTCGTTTATCGAGATTCCACTGTAGTCCATAATAGTGGATGAGTTGTGTTTTGCTTGGACACTTTAGCATGGCTACCATGTTTAGTTGAATATTGTGAAAGCAGCAACATTTCACTGTACCCAGTGCAATATATAAAGCCAGCAATATAACATGTTGCAAAAGCAGCCATGAAAAAGTACCTTCCCTGATCATATCCAATAGCAGCATCTTTATACGAAATTAGTCATGCTTTCTCACGTTTAAGTGGCTTGTTTTCAGAAATCAAATCGTCCTTATCACATTGGCCTCCAATCGTGTCATACCCCGAGCTGAGGTCATTTGAGATTGCATTTGATTGCCCTTCAAATAGCATATTGGTCTTATTTAAAAAGCACATGGCATCACAGTCACCACCTAGATATAAAATTCGAGCTGCAACGCAGTAGCAGACATTCTGAGGCAGAAGCCTAACTATTCTTTTGAATTTGGATGCATACTCAACACACTGGTATGCAATTACAGACAGGGCTGATAGTGTAGCAACCGGGACAGATTTAACGGACATAAAGGAGCAGGATTGTGTGAGCTTCGAAATATTATTCTGCCCGAGGAACCATGCTGTCCAATTATAAAATGGGGATCAAAATAAAGTGATTGGATAGCAAATCTGCATTTCATCAAGTAAATAAAATACTGTTCATACTACCTTCCAGGGTGCACACAACATTCCCTTTCTTTGAATGTGAATTTGCTACCTTGCCATGGGTTGCCAAATGTATAGGTGTATTGTTGGTCCCGGGTGGTTGAATGGATTTAGGTCTCAGGCTAGAGGAAATATTTCGACAAGGACACTTGACAGGTTGAACAACGAATGTCTCAGGCTGGAGCCATTTGGTTCCCTGGCAAAGATGTTGGCTCCAGCTTGAGACTTCCTTTGTTGGACAACTGTTGATGACTAATTTCGCCATCTTTTCATTTACCCTCGTCTTATTCAACCTATTGCTCTACGCAGGAGCTGCACTTTCTTTAAAAAATAAAGATATTATTGAGCTCAAAGGATTTGTGCATGGCTGCATCCCCAAGTGCAAAAATTTGTTTTCAATGAATGACAGAGTTCGTATCTTTCTTGAGAATTCAATAGGAAAAACTAAAAATTAAGCTAACAGACTGGCTATGACGACAAGTAAACATGAATTGATGTGGAGTGCCATTTCGTCATTTCGCACCAGGCTTGGGGCCAGGCGGACTTCTTCCTAAAATTGAGAAAATTTTTCTAATGAAATACATATTAAGAGTATTCTCTTCATAATCTGAAAATTTAAAAAATGGTTATTTGCTTATTCATATTTATGTGGGAAGAGCGCGAAGGACACTGACAAAGTGAGGGCTTATACAGTAATGCCACATAGTGCTGGCTGAGAACAGATTTAATTTTAGAACAGACAAACAGTTAAGTACTTTGGAATGCTTCTTAAACGCCATAAAAACCAAAGCAGGAAGCAGTTGTAGAAAATAATGTATGTGCATGAAAAATGCATCTAATCATTGGTTCGCAGACATGTACGCCATTTACTTGTCAGTTAACAAAACATGCGCTACACTGAAACATTTCTCCTACAATTTGGCAATTCTATGGGCTTTAATTATTGCTCGGGTCAGTTGGTTGCTGTTGTTACTGCTGTTAGTGTACGGTGAAGTGTAATGTAGATGGGCAAGTGCTACTGACAACTATGAACATTGGGAAATTTTGCTGCACCAGGATAATGCACGCATTGTCCTGCTGCAGCGAAACTTTCCAGTAAACATTCACAGTTGTCTGTAGCACTTTCCCATCTGTCTTGCCTCACACTGTTCCATCTATAGCGCTTCACCATACTGCAATATGCACCACCAACTGACACAAAATTCTACCCTTCTGAAGTTCTTACTGCTACTTCGCACTCGCCACATTCAGGCCGCCAGCCGTACTGAGCCCAATGTAGTATAACTACATGGACTGGCAGCTCCTGTCATGGATTTATTCTGGTGTAATGGCACCACAGAAGCAAACGAAGACAAAGACATGCAGGACACAAGCGCCTAACCTCAACTCGCTTTAATAAGAAAACACACATCATATACAACACATAGTGACAGGAAGTGACGTCATTAATTCAAAAACAAATTCTTCATGCAATGTAACTGAGAATGACTGATGAATTTGTCCTTTTCGTACTAATCTGCCAAAGCTTAAATATCTTATGTACGTCTGCTCATAATTTCTGGCTACGAGTTTTGAAGAACACAGGAATGAACCAATCTATTTTGCAGTGCATCATAATGTGCGAATGAGAGTTGTTGCACACAAACTTCATTAGCCGCAATCTCAAATTAATACAATGTGTGTCCATGCAATGCAAGCATGACTGGATGGGAATGGCCGACTGTACATAACCTCCGTTGCACAATGCACCGCCTGCAAATTGTGCTGCACGCAACAAATTAATGTTTTCCTGGCTTCTCTTTTTTTCTGATCAGAGCAAATCTCTGTTCACATGTTTCATACAGAAAAAAAATTTTTGCCCGTAGAGACCAGCTACACAATTACCCATGAAAATCACAAATGCATACGAAACAACTGCAACCACGTTTTTACTTCATCTCATTCATTATATTCCATATTCATGCCTAATTTAGTTGCGCAAATCATTGTTTTATCAGGCCCTTGTTAGGAGAGTTTTGTGCTGTAATAAAAGGCAGAAGCCAAAAAAAGGAAAAGGTTGGTTGTGGCTTGAAGCACAATATGCATCTAGTGAGCTAGGTCGCAAGCGTTGTGTAGTCTGCTGCCATCATAAGGCCATGCCTACATTGGACAGATGGGATGCTCTATTAATGCGAAATCAGGGAGATTGAGATAGTATGAGTCATCTGTGTGAAACAACCCTCTCTCACACAATGTTAAATACTGCAAAGAATGTGACTGCAGTCATGTGTTCCCCAAAACTTGCATTGTAGCCAGGGTTTACGACCTGACAACATGCAAGAATAATTGTGGCTTGCCACATTTAAAAAGAATGACAAATGTATCAGAGATCCATTAGTTGCACTGCATAAGGAATTTCCTTTAACAGATGTCATCACATCATGCCTCCACCTGTTATTAAATATTGCCTGTTTCCTTATTTTAAAGCTTGAAGTGAGATCCGGTGCTTGTGTCATGTGTGTGCATATCTTTCTTCATTGACTTTTTGTGGTGTCATTACACCAGAATTTGTATAACCAAATAGCCACACACTGCTTTTGTCACGTTATAGTGGTGCTTGCAAAGCCTTGCCAATATCAACCTATTTGGTCAAAACATGCTTTTGTACATATGCTTTTCCAAAAAGAAAAGCTGCCAAGAAGGTAACAAGAATCAAGAGCATTAAGTTAAATCCACTGCAATGCTTTACTTTTTTACCTTTATTCCTTCCACCTAAGTGGATAAGCCAGAGTGTGAATGTTACAGAAATGCACCAAATAAGTTGTTGAAATTATGCAAAAATGTTAACACAACTAAGCATAGATTTATGTGCAATAATAGACACCAGTCTCAGTTTCTTTCCTTCTGACACAAACATGCTATATCTTATTACTTTGGCATGAAGAAAAGCATATGTAGACCAGACAAGTTTATATTTGAATGAGAGCCTTCATGATTGAGCACCACTATAATGTGACCATTAGAGTACATACACTGTAAACAGTGCAGATGACAGCCCAAGTTTCACAAGTGCAACCTGTTAGTGAAAGCAGCAACCATTAACCCAGAAACTAATCAAATACCACAAAATAACAACAAAAAAAGATGAATGTGTCAGCGCAGCACCTGTTCTCTGAAATTACAGGAAAGTAGCATGCTTGTTAACAAACCTAAAACCACGGCACATTTGTATGTGACCACCCCCTGCCTCTTTATGTGCTTTCGTGCCTTTGACAAGGCGTTACTGGATATTTATTTGCTTGTCAGTTGCAAAAACACATTAATTATCAGTCACTGCACAGTGCACCATGCCATTTATCTATGTGGACTCAATTTGTGTCCTAAACACTGCTCTCACCTCTTCAGAGCTAAGAATTGCAAAAAGACTTGTTCTACTTAAATCTACATGCCTGAACATGTGGGTTCTGCAGTTGAAATAGGGTAATTATAAGTAAAATGCATGACATGTTCTGATGAACTTTGTTTTCATAATCTAATTGTTTATTTGGACACACAACCAGTCAGATCATTCGTACTAAAACAGGAAAACAAATTCAACACACTGGTTTATACTGGTTGGTGCTCTATTGACTTTAGTACACACATTGAGCAAACGACAGGCAGTGAGAAATACCAACAACCACTAACTTCCACACGGCATTATTGGTCACATGTGCACACGATATAGCTACAAAAACCCAAACGAAAGTAGACAAAGAAGAAAGTACATTTTAGCAGAAAAAGAACAAGACAAAAAAAAACTTCTTTTGGTAGCTAGGTCACAGTCAAGGTGTAAATGACAGCTATAGTTTGGCAAGCACACATGTAGTTATTTTGCTCAGTCCCTCGATATCACAATTTCTTGTTTGACAGCAACACCGACAGGACATCTACGCATATCATTATTGCACATGCCATTCTTGCTCGCTCCAAAATCCTTTTGTGGTTATTCATTTAGTAGCTGCTTCGCCTGTACTGGCATTGCAGGGGGGGTATACATTCTGTGTAATGTATCTTACATTCAAATCAAGCACACAAAGCAGGGAGGGAATTATCTTTGAAAGCTATGCAAACATTTGCAGGCAGAAAAACCTTGCAGTCCCTTTGGTCCAAGGAAAAAACAATGTGAGGCATCACCAATAAGTAAAAGGAAATTAATAAACCTTTTTAGTGTAATCTCTTTCTTGTGAGGTATGATGATAGCCTGACATGAATTTCTCTATCTCTACATGTTTGTAATAGTATATGCTGTGAAATAATTTAAACTGAAGAGATTTCCTAGTCTTTTAAATCCTGCCATTGCAGCTTACCCTTACTCTCAGTAATCAAAGCCTTTTAGTATGACTTCTTATTACAAATCTAAGTGCCATATTTTGAACATTTTCAAGCAGACCAGCTAACTCAATATTATGGGGATTCTAGCAAACACGTACTTATTTGATTAGTGAATGCACATAAGCAAAATACAGCTGTTCTTTGAGGTTTTCGGGTAGCCAACAAAATGTGTATGGGTGGACACACGACAGCTACTACACCGATAACCATCGTGGCCAACAAAAATTAAGTTTATTCCTACATGGGCAGGTGCGGCGGAGTGTGAGCAGACGATGGTCGGCTTTTTCTGGAGTCATGTACAAAGGAACCCCAACATAATGAATCCACTAAAATCAGCAATTTGGTTTGTTGTACTCAGATTCGACCGTTTAGTCAAATAAGTACATTTGCAAATGGATTGTTTTCCCATGGAAAGGGCCGCAGTCAGAAAACACAAATCTGAATGAGAAAAAAAATTTTGAATTTGAGAGTCAGCGACCAAAGATATGATTTCACAGTGTGTTAACGATACTTTCACATAGGTAGCAGGAAGCAAACCCAGCCTTGCTTTCGCATCCACTCTGTCCTCTTTGATACTGCCACACGCAGTGGAACGACACTATCATGAAAAGTGCTGGCAGTGGAGGCGAATGCTTTGTCTGTCTCAAACTTCAATGCATCTCTGAAACTACAGCTTATGCAACCGCGTGCACTAAACACATGGGAAGACTGTGCACAGAATACCATGCCATATCAGCACGTCTAGTCTTTCCACACGGAGCAGATTACCTCTAGAACAGGCTGTGAAGGCTGCAGATGTGCTCAGCTGCGCTTACAACCATGGCGCTAGAAAAGAAGACGCACGGACTGGGCCCTTCTGAGGGCCCCCTTAAAAGCTCAGTTTGTCATTTTTTGTTTCTGTAGTAAGCTAGTGCGAAAAGTGAATTTGCTTCATTCCTATTAAGAAATTTTGTACACATGGTAGAAAAATTATGAAAGTAGAACATTTTATTACTTTTTACCCCTCTCAGTTGGAATATCGTACAAATGCATAAGCAGCTATTTTTTGCCTTGTTTCATCTAAGATGTTTTTTTCAAGCTGAAAGAAAGGCATGTGTTTAAAAAATAAGCTTGGTTGCAACATGTAAAGGAATTGTGTAATGTCACAAGGGTTCCTGTAATCAAAATATATTTGTGATTTCCTTGCGACTGGAACACTCAAAAGGAAAAGGACCCAGGCGGCACGTCAGGTCAGGCCAACGTTGGAAACATATTGGCACTTCCTGGCCCAATGACGGCCTAAGATTAACAGCGTGGTTCCAATATTGGCAGTGCCATTCTGAATCCTGGCCCAATGATGGCCTAAGGTTAACAGCGTAGCGCGAATATTGGCTGTGCCATTCTGATAGAGATCCAACGTTGGCCCACATTACACAGTCAGTAAACAATATTGGCTGTGCCATTCTGATAGAGATCCAATGTTGGCCCACATTACACAGTCAGTAAACAATATTGGCACTGCCGTTCAACAAGGTGGGAATTATTGGACCGACTTTCGTACGGATTTGCCATTATGGGTTACTAGTTGGCTTTCTTTGGAGGACATTGGCCCGTAATAAGCCAATTTTCGCCTTGTCTGTTTTTAGTGCTCTACGACTTGCTGATATTGAACAACGTGTTTTGAAAACTAATGCACTGATCACAGGCACACTGCGTAGGAACCAGAAATATGCTCTCCCATGTCAACTCCATGCATCGTACACCGCCATTTTTGTACTTCGCGTTCAGCGAAATGCGCCCCTGAAGAGAAAAGCCAGTACACCACGTAGCAAGCAGGGGAAGTCGCATAAAATTAGCCGCTGCTTTATTGATCGTGCATGGGAACATGAGCTTTCTATAAGAAGCAACAGTATTGCGAATTTGTCTGCGCATTGTACATTTTGCATGTACGCTCCGCGGCTTTGGAGGATCAGGATTCCGAGGAGAATCGAGAATTACAGTGCCACAGAGCTGATGGAACCGTTTTATATTGCATCGAGATGGAGCGCATATGTATTAGTGAAGCTTTTGCTTGTTTGTTTTGCATGCATGGCATGTTGCGGTGACATAATCATCATGATCCTATTCCAATATATTTGTTTTTTCGTGCATGTGTAGTAAGCTCCTTGTATGAATGCCCCTGACAGAAAAAAAAATTAATTGCACATTTTGGCTTTTCCTCTTGTCTTTGCCTGTAGTTGGCACGGCGCATTCTGGATTTTTTCTTCCGCCTAGCTTTTCGTCCTTCAGCCTCCACTTGCCTCTACCCCAAGCACCCAGGTGAGCCTGGTCAAAGCTACCAGTCAAGCACTCAGACAGCTATAAGCTGCTGTGTCGAATTGGCTGCTCTCGGAAGCACGGGGAAAAGCGGTGGGGTCACTATTGTCCTCCTTGTCTCCCTCCGTCGCTGCCGTCCAAGGAACGCGGTCGGGCTAGGTCCAGCGGGGAAAAGTGGCAGTTTCTTCATTCACCCTTTCCTTTCACTCTTTCCTTCTATGCATCGCGAGCATGCTGACTGGGTGCAACACCGCCTGAGTGCTTGCCGTCTTGTCCGTGTTTGTCAGCGCACTCCTATCGTGAAAAATGCTCGCTTGCGGTCATCATTCCTACTGAGAAGCCTACATCTTCAAATACACAGCAAAGTGGCCACGAATTTTTGTGAGTGTTAGAAT
Source organism: Dermacentor variabilis (assembly GCF_050947875.1). NCBI lineage: Eukaryota > Metazoa > Arthropoda > Arachnida > Ixodida > Ixodidae > Dermacentor > Dermacentor variabilis. The sequence goes on along the minus strand of NW_027460313.1, from coordinate 9,213,730 downwards.
TAATATAGGCGAAACAACGACCAGAAAAAATGTCGGCGCTCGTGGCCACCGTCTTCGATGTGGGATGAACTCGGATACACAGAAGCATGGATCTTACAATGGTGAGTGCATTTGTTTTGTGCATGTATAAGTTTTATAGGGAGCAATATCACCCAATCAACATAAGGCGGTATATATATTACTGAAACAGCCCTGGCTAATGTAGAGTGCCTGTAATTACATAGCTCTTTTTTATTCGCAGCCTTTGAATAGTGCCCGGAGTAGAACACGTGTAAATCTCTGTGAATTTCACCCAAACTCCAGGACTATGATTTTATCAAGCCATGCGCGCGGCCTGATCCTGCTAGTGATACCGAGGAACCGCGCTTCTTCTCGCTGTTCTAGGTCAAGCATCATTTCCAACCGGCAGTATTTCTTTCTTTTCGTATATTAATGCCTCTTTTGCTAGTGTTTCCTGAAGGAACTTCTAGGTTTCCACGTTAAAAATTTCGCACGAAAGCGGCATTCTGCCTAGACAGTCTGAAACAAGGCTTTTTGTGCTATAGCAGGTTTTGCTGCAATTTTTTAATGATAAAGTGCTATTCTGACTAGATGTGGGGTGTAAACAAGGCGGACGGATCCTGCGCAATTTATGTTTGTTCTAAATATTCTGTTACACCTAGGAAATATGCCATATATGTCGAAATATTAAAAAGTGTTACCAGACAAATCTTGCAAGAAAGTTTCTTGATTCACCCCAAGACCTCTCTGCTCAGACTCATAATATTGTTGCGGTATGGCGATTTTTCAAATGAAAACACTGCCACATACATTTGTCATACCAACATCTCTGATAATGTTTCTTTTTATTTTACAGTGCAAGCATCTCCAAGTAATGATGAAGTCGCTATGGGAAATGGTAGCAATTTCAACGAAACCACCGCGTTATCGTGGTCCTCGGGGGCCCGATCAGCCCGCCGTCACCCAAGCACTGACCAACCTGCCTACCGACGTCAGCTCCCTGCCCTGAAACCCCTGGCCAGCCTACCGTCCTCGGCACCTTGCCCAATTCCTATCCTGAGGGCAGTGCCTGTAAATAAACTGTTTGAAGATAACCGAGCGTCACCCATCCAGGTCCACGGAAAATGCCTGTTTGTGAACATTTATTCGCAAATAAACTGTCATAAAAGTCAATTTCAGTATTCTTTTATTATTATTTGCAAGCATGTATGACTTCTGCTTCTTGACATCTTTTTGTCGAGCTTTCCTAGCTACTATTGAGGAAGACGGAATGGGGACAATTGCTATAAAAAATGCCTCTAGCGAAAGCTTTGCGGCAGGAATGGCTGCGTGCTCTAGAGCCACCGTATCTAAAATATTCGTCATGCAAAGGGCATTGGCTCAAAGCTGGCATTAATAATGGCAACGATATGGCTCAACACTGGCCCTACGCTGGCAGCACAAGGGCTGCTGCATTGGCATAACATTGGTCCAATCTTGGCTTTAGCGCTGGTCCTACGCTGGCAGCACGATGGCTGCTGCATTGGCATAACATTGGTCCAATCTTGGCTTTAACGCTGGTCCTACGCTGGCAGCACAATGGCTGCTGCATTGGCATAACATTGGTCCAATCTTGGCTTTAACGCTGGGCCAGCATTGGATTGGGTTGCACTTTGCCAATATGCCAACATTGGTCCAATATTGGTACCAATTTCTGCCAGCATTGGGCCATGGTTGGACCATTGCTGGTGTGCTGCCTGGGGACCTTTTAAATAGACTAAAAAAAAGCCACAGCACATGCACCCATACTAAGCGAGGGACTGTATCAAGCTGATATGAGAAGACTTTCAAGAAAGAATCTTTCCCTGTTTGATAAAATTTTTAGAACAATGGTTAGCACCTGGCCCCATGTCTTAAATCTAGAAGGAATGAAGTTCCTAAGTTACTCTGTGTTCTTTCTTGAATCCAACAAATGTGCCTAGAAAAATGGGTCAAGTCTACATCTTGCCACATCTGTAGCAAAGTGTGAACAAAAAACTCGCTTTAGCTGGCTGCAGTGCTCCCTGCGATGAATATTCAGGCAGAAAATTGTTACCCCAATATGACTGTGCCCCCAAGAAAACCAAATGTGGTAGACTACATCAATGCACATGGAAAAATCTTTACTCCATGCTTGCTGGCACCCTGTGTCTGTATTGGCCTTAGGAGAATTATGGCCCCCACGTGCTGGAATATTTTTGTGGCATAGAAAACATTGTGTGATACCAGCTATGAAGTGTTAATCAGTTTAATCAGCAGTTTAATTACGGCAGCAGTTTAATCACAGTTACTTCCAAGTGTTCACATGTTTTAAGCATTGCTTGTGGGCATCTTGGCTACAAAACAACATCCTTACATCCCAGTCTGGTGTGTAGCGTAACAAGGCTTTTATTGGAGCAACTTGATGCTTTTATATTGGTTATTCAGTTGGCATGATCTTTCACAAAAGAGCTATAGGCAATTTTGCTGCAATAACAGAACTGTTTTTATAGCATTCGTCGTGGGGAGTGCGGCTTGCCCCTTTTGCCAGAGTTCTTGCTGAACGACGATTTATTATCGGTCTGTTATATGTGGAACCTGAACAGCTTATATTTTTGTCTCCTCAATCCACACTTCTGCTGCACTTTTGCCAGCATCTCTACACAGGGTGTTTTGACTGAGGTCATACCAAGTGAGCATGCTACAAGCCTTGTGTGCATTGTTTTCATGACTCTTTCGATGACCAAATTTCATTTTCAGTGACTTTATCAACTAAGTATCTAGCGGCAGCTTGAACATGGGTACTCATGAGAAATCGCACCAGGCTCGGTCAAATACGTCCAGCACTGCAGCACTGAGTAGTGAACCATGCTGTATGAGTTGGCAACTAAATTGCCACCTTGTGATTGAAACTTTTCAACCTTACAATCAAGGCTTCAATTGCCCAGCCAGCGAGCTGCAGCAAAGGTGTGAACTATAGTCATCTGATGTCACATTCTATGTCATAGCGATCGCAGCTGATCCCTCTAGTGGTGGCCCTCAAGGCCAACAGGCATCCCTTGCTGTGCACGTGCATGTGTAGGACTAGGCAGATGGTGCCAGTTTGTTCTTCAGCATTAACACTGTTCACGCTGTATCAGGAACACATTTTCTTACTCAGTGCAACAGCCCTTGAACCTACATAATTGCCACCAAGAGTCCTTTGTCCACCAACCTTTCCTTTACCATGTCATTTGCTTCTGCCTTGATGTCATAGCAACTTCAGCTATATGAAGCAATGATGGTGTTTGAGTACCCACACAGCCTTGCAGTTTTCCAACCTGAACATTGCTTCATTAAAAGCTGACATCATTTGGTCTCAGCAGACAGGTCAGAGTTAAAAAAGAACCCTCATAAACTTCTTTCAAAGTCATTCTAACTTTGCCAATAATCCCGTGCCTTTTGATGCGTTATTCAGCATTGTCCAAAGTAAGTTGGCTCTTAAAAATCAAAATAACGACTTTGCGAAGCCAGCTACTAGGCTACCACTGTCTCTTCAGCCAGCCTGAAGTGTCTCGCAGCCATCAAAGCAAGAGTGCAAAAAAATGACAAAGAAAAGTGTGGCAGACAAAATGTTCACGAAAATCCATATAATTATGGACTGTTACATTGACTGAAGAAGATGGTGGCTTCCCAATACAGTCTTGATGTACATAGTTGTTTCAGTCACGAACAGCCAGTTGCCCAGTCCTGCACAAGCACAGTGTACAGATGCCCATGGATTAAAATTTGTTGTGTGTGCATGTGGTGCAGTGTACCACATTTCATTTTCCTGAGGCTGCAGTACACTGGGAAGACTGGTTCCTACTTCAATAGTAGGTCCATAGAGTATTGCAGCCCTTTGTTCATATTTTGTTGCAGATTGTGTCAAATGCGAATGCAAACTGTTTTGCAGGACACGTCCGTTCAGTTCAAGCAATTAGACAGAGTAACCCAAGAAATAGTTTAAGCCTCCAAAACATCTTAATACAGTCACTAGTTTAGTACAGGTTTTCGCCTGATGTTTTGGCTTCTTCTACGGTATAATGCTGTTGCTTGCTAGGTACTGGTGGTGTGATGTGCACACTCTCTTGTGTTGCTATAATGATAACTTGTAAAAAAGATTTTCCTTCCTAACAAACGTTTGGATACAGTGCCTGTCAGCTCATCTTTTGAGCTGTTTTTCATTCGATCTGTGCATTTACATCGAACGCAAACTACAAAATATCAGTACTGATAATCACAAAAGAACACACCTGTGTAACGATTCTGCCGAGATCGTTGGAGTGGTCAGCCACAGGATGCAACAGCGGTAGAAAGGTATCCTGAGGTAAAGCAAAATAACAATCGTAAGATGCGGATAAAAATTTTTATTCTGTGAGGCTTTCAGCATGTATACTAATTACCACATTTGTATGTAAAATAGTTTTGGATAATAGCTGAGCAAGGTTAACGTCTCGCCCTGTGACTGTCAGCCAGTGCTACTCATGGCAATGGTGGCCAATATGGCACATCCTTTCAAATGGAACTTTTGTGGGTTACATGAATTCAAAAGTACTTAGGTTTACACAATACATAACACCTGTGGTTAGAAGGATGTCTTGCATGCAGCACCAATGCCAGGAGTGGCACTGCCTAACACTTCCAGGGCCAGACTTAGTACATAAACAATACAAATGTGCAACAATGTGAACAGGTGGATAGCTGCTGCTATAACTCAAAGATTGCATGCATCTTGCAGATGTGAATGCAGCTCCCATCAGGAGCGAGTTGCCCTTTAGTTCACTTCACTTCTCTTCCTCTTTTGTCTTCATTGCATGTTGGTGCCATATGGTAATAATGAACAAAAATTAAGCACTTCAGTTCCCATTCTTGTTTTACTACATGCTGTAAAGTCATCTAAATGTGCTTAAGACTCTTAAGGATGTACTTTAGCCATGTTGTCTTAACAATATTTTTGGCTACACCTTAATGTAGCAAATTCTAGACAATGCTTACAAAAAAACCTACTCCACACAATAACACCTTCAATTAAAATAACACAGCCTATGGCTTCTAGATGCGTACATACATACTTTATACATGGTTCCAATGAAAATATAAGTGGCTGTTCTAATACGCACACTTAGCATACTGCATAACAGTCACTTGGTTCCAAATGGTTTTTTGTTAACACACATAGGATGGCACAACTATAAATTTAATTCTGGCAGTGACTTAAGCCACGGCCAAAACGTTCATAGTGCAATCAATGAAAATTTTCGAATTTAGAGCAGTTAGACATAAACAGGGCAAATAGTTTTAAAGTGTTAAATAATGAATTGTTATGGAATATGGCGGTAGAAGGCCATGCGCCTGAAACATAGGTAGTGTTTATCATATAAGTACATTATATTTTTGCTTACTTTCCTAGGGATTGCATCAAACAGTTTGCTTACGTGTAAATTTTGCTACGTGGCTGTATGTATTAGCCCTTATCTTTTCACATTTGGCTTACTACAGCTTTATGCACATGCATAAAGCTACTACTTCTACTACCTTCTACACTACTACCTAAACTACTACCTTCAGCTGAAGGCCAAACACTATGCTGTCGAACATACATGCATTTTACAACACCGAACAGTAGACAGAGAATGAGCAACTCTTTTAAAAAGTGCAGTTCTTTGGAGACACATTGATATATATCTGGAAAACAGATTTTTGCTAAAATGATAACTTAATCTAATTGGTACTGAGCATAATGCATCATGCAAGACACTTGCATTTACCGGACACCACTACAGACACTGCAACCTCTGCAGCTTCTCCACAATCTGGCACAATGTGCTCAAGCTGCCGGTAAACCCTGGAATGAGTCTATGATACTTTAAGAAGCTCACAAAACATGAGAAGGACCTAAAATGAAGGTCAGAGAAGCAAAGCAAATTTTTAACCATTTTCTCTATGTTGCTATGAATGTGAAGGTGCCAGCAAATGATGTATTTGAACTGCGTTTTTAATCGTGCAATACTAGAGAGCACATTTTGGCAATAATAATGTGATAGAGAAGAATGACAGAAACCAACCTAAAAAATATTTTTCTAAACTTGCACGAGGTTTTCGTCATTATGCTGATGCACACACCTGCATACCTCTACTGTGAAGTCTTGTTTCAGTTTTTTTATTTTATTGTCACAATGTAATTTGCATCATACACTTGTCCTGAAATACATTATGTTGGGCTCCTTCAGTATTTTTTTTTTCTTACTGGAACACACATGCCTATACAGGGCAAGCACTCAAATACATGCAAGACTGCCACGGGACTGGCCACTCGAGATCGACATGTTTGTGCAGCGCAAAAGACGAGGACTGAAGGAAGGACACAACACAGGCGCTGTCACACACAAAGACACTCAAGGCACTTTGCGAGATTCTCAGGCTTCTTTCATGCTCTAAAAACACATTATGTAGCACATATTGAGCCACAGATAGCTGTACTGGGAAATTTTCACGTTTCTCTAAAATTTTATAATTGAGACTTTTTGATTAATTATATTTGAGAAGTTAATTGATTAAGACGAATTAGGTTTTTAGGCAAAATGCAGAAAATCCAAGTATTTCCAAGAGACAGGAAACAACATTACCTAGGTTCTGTGCAGCTAGGTGGCGTATTCATATTTTTTAAAGTTTGCTAAAGTTACGTGGGATAACCTGCATACCTCCTATGGAACAGGTGTCACACCAATCACTCTAAGTGATGCCACTAAACTAGCCATTGCGCTCAAACCATACAGGGTAAAAAAAAGCAAACTCTAGGTAAGAGCATACCAAGGCCTCTATTGCTGAAAACGGAAACTGATGGGAGGCGTCCGATCTCCGGCTATGAAGCTGCTTTATCCTCACAGCTGGCAATGAAACGGCCGCAGCTGCAGTCCTGAAATAAAACAGAAAAATTTGACACTACAATGATCACATAGAACACGAAAAAGCTGGTCACAAGTTTATCTTGGAGAACATCTGCTGCTACATTAGGCTTTGTATATTGGTCAGCTTATTGTTAAACTAAGCTTGCCAATATTTTGTATCTTAATGGCTTTGCTCTTTACAAACTAAAACCTTTGCCCAACTCATGCACTTATGTACTACTTAAGCTATGAGATGTTTACTGATCCCTTACTATGAAAGGCTTCTAAGACAAATTATTTCACACAAAAGGATGCATAACTTATGAGTGTTACTGACATTGAATACCAAGGTAGTACCTCTTTATAATTGACAATGGCGGACTTCAAGCACATTTTTCTCACATTTACAAATTGATCGGTCTGCCTTTTTTTTTTCACCAGCGGCAGAAATTTCGTTATTAATACTCGTGCAATATAGGATAACGCTGTGATGTGTGATATGATACTGAGTTGAAAAGCGCAACTTTTTTGTGTGAATTTGGCACCTAGAATTCAGAACTAAATATCTGTACCCAATACGCAATGGCACAGCAGCAAAGTAATTAAACATTAAACAAGTCCAGGTATCCAGTGCACAGCGCCAGCTGTTGAATAACAACATCGCACAAGCATCGACTATATAGATGTAGCGTAGTATGTGCACGGCAGGCGTAGTGGCGGCCTCAGCAAAGAACACAGCCATGGAGCGATGCACCCGTATGACCTATCGCCGGCAATGCTATCGCGTAAATTGATATATCTCTTCACGGCACGGGCACCGTTTTCTGCCCGCCGAGGTGCCGGCGCCACAGGTACTCACATGCTCTGGCCGCCGAGGTTCAAGTGACGGCGTATCCAGTAATCTGAACCCAAGCAGAACACCTGTTACCGCCAAGCAGTACGCTAACTATAAAGAGTTTCTTATATTCTGACCGGCAGCTCATGCGGCGTTGACCCGTAGCGCCGTTGGAAGCTCACCACACGCTTTTAATACCACAAACGCGCCGCTGACATTTCACGCCCGCAGATCAATGTCGACGGGCGCAGGCTCTACATGCTACGTGCCGCAGTCGCGCACTGCCTGCACAATCAGCGACGTGGGCGCGAAGATACACAGACGGTAGCAAGGAGTGAGTGAGTGAGTGAATAAACTTTTATGTGGTCCAGCAAAGCGCGATAAAACGCGCACCCGGCTAATCCCACGACGGGACTGACAGATCTAGTCTGCCGGCCCGATCGCGGGCGCGCTGGACGGCCAGGATTTGATCCTCAAAGACAGGACTTCGCAGGAGCGCGTCCCACTCTTCCTTGGTGAACTTCGGGCCCAGCGACCCGCACTCCCAGAGCATATGAGGCAACGTAGCTACCTCACCACAGGCCACGCAAGAACAATTTGGATAAATCTCTGGATATATGCTATTAAGGGACGCCGGATTTGGGTAAGAGTTCGTTTGCAGAAGTCTTAGTGTGACCGCCTGCAGCAAGGAGCGTACTGGCAAATCCGCACAATGCGCGCTAAGTGGGCGACCTACTGCACACAATCGCACGAGCTAGGGGATTGGCGCCACGTACGCGCCAGCTAACAGATACCGCGAACAAAGAAGCGCCGCCGGTTCTCGCTCAAATGATCGCTGTACAAACACTCACACACGCGCACCGCAGTAAACTCTTAACGAGCCGCCACATTTTCAGGCCGCGGTTAGGCGGCGAAGCTTAGCTCACCTTGCACTGCACGTAACTATTATGGTAGTGGCTTGCGCTTTGGGGAACATGTCGAATGCTCACATCCACCCAATTAAAGACGCGGCAAAGTCCCTCATCATGCAAAATCCTAATTTTTAAGTACACTCGCTTGACTCTGAGCACTCAAGTCGCCTCGATTACGACAAAGCTCGAAGAAACACAGTGATCGTGCAAAATGGTTCTGGACGGCCAACTGTCGCGCCATGTTGTACTGAGACCTTCAATATGTCATATCAGCGCGTCTCCTCACTTAGAACACATGCACACTCATAGAACGTGTAATAATCGTTCAAAGTCACTTACCGTGGAGTCTTGGGGGTTCAAAGCAGTGAGAAACATCAACCACGGTAGAAGAATGTGCCGTCGCTGGCAACGGCTGCTCCTTCGCGGCTTTCAACGCGCGCGCGCGCTCCGAAGGCTTGTGCTCCTCCGCGCGTTGTTCCGACCAGGTTCCGACTTTCGGCGTCCTCTGCACCGCCAAGGCGCGGCTACTCCGAACAGAAAAACAGCGCCGACACACATTGCGCGGGATATTTCGAATCTGACTGCAGAAATCCTACTGAAATTGTCGCAGCGGCTGGCTGCTTTGTTGGTCACGGCTGAGTTATTCTTTTCTCTATTTGACTCGTCTCAGATATGGGTGTATTTCAACACTCCCAATTTCCCGTACGCCACCGTTATTCCTTGAAAACAATAATGGTTCTAGCTTATTTTACTTATTCTCGTGGGAGTACTCATTTTAAGCCAGGGGGAAAAATGGCATATCAACTGTTAAAACGCCCATATGGGCTCATTTGTGTTTACAATGTATGGCGGAGAGATTAAAATCACTCCCAGATAAAATGCTGTTCAAACTTCTCATATGCTGTTCAAACTTCTCATGCTAGCTGGTGATATCGAATCTAACCCCGGCCCCGACAAAGAGATTCTTAATGTATTGAAAGAACTGCAATCTGGACAGACGGTAATGCTTGAACAGCTAAAGTCTATTGAAAAAAAACTAGTTGATCATGATAAGACGTTCTGTGAAATTAAAACACGGCTAGACAAAATTGAGACAGCTTGTGCTGGTATCGATGACATGCAAATTGAATTAGACAGACTACATGAGATAAGCACTGAAAATACGGCACAGATAGGTGTACTGTCTGCCCGGATAAACGATGCTGAAAATAGATCTAGAAGAAATAACCTTGTTTTTTACAGCATCGCCGATAAACCTAAAGAATCATGGTCTGATTCTGAGAAAATTATTATTGCACATTGTAGACAACATTTAGATGTATAAATAGAACTGCGTGATATTGAACGTGCACATCGCATTGGGTCTTTCCAAACTGGAAAGTCCAGGCCTATAATTGTGAGGTTCGCTCACTTTAAAAGCAAAGATCTTGTCCTTTCTTCGGCTCGTAAGTTCAAAGGTACGTGCTATGCCGTTGCACAAGATCTCGCCCCAAGCACGCGCCTTGCCCAGAAACGCCTCATTGAGTTTGGAAGGGCCCGTAAACTGCGGTTCAAGTTGCGACATGAAAAGCTTATAGTAGGTGAAAAAACCTACTACTTAGACCACACTACTAACCAGGTCATTGAGGAACGCCTTTAGCCATCATTGAGACCAAAATGTGCACCGCAACCACAGGACTGTCAGCCTTTATCATTAATTCCTGCTCGCTAACATTCGAAGTGTTGTTCCCAAGCGTGATGCACTGTGCAGTCTAATAGGCTCATCTTCTTGCGATGTCTTACTACTAACAGAAACATGGCTTAACACATCAATCGATGATACCGAAATTCTCCCTTACCTCTCGCATTTTGACATTTTTCGGAAAGATAGACCCGATAACTCGCGCGGTGTGGGTGTATTAATCGCCACTAAGCGTAACCTACATTGTTCACTTGTAAACCTCTCTTCACAACTGGAAATGATTTGGATTCGATGCATTACTACGTTACCACCTGACAGTACATAATTCGTTTCGTTGCAATGTACTAAAGAAACAAAAAAATCGGAAAACACTTACACCCTATGATAAAGGGGACTATGTCAGCATGAACCGAGAATTATCTGAGTACTTCGATACGTTCGCCGCTAACTTTCAACTAAATTCTCTCGAGTCGAACTGGCTGCTTTTCAAATCAGAGATGCATCGCCTTATACGTCTTTACATCCCCACCATTACAATAACAGACAGAACAACATCACCATGGTTTAATGTATCCCTCAAACGACTAAACAATAAGAAGAAACGGTTGTTTCGACAAGCCAAACGATCTAATTCTTCTTGCACATGGCAGAAGTATTACGCAGTCGAGAAAGAATATGACAAGTTAACCTCTCAAACTAAACACAAGTTACTTTCTACCACTTTACCAGCTATGCTACAAACTAACCCGAAGCGATTTTGGAAAACTATTAATCCTAATCAGCGGAATGAGATATCACTTATCAATAGCTCCGGACTCCCGATCCCTGAGACTGAGGCTGCGGATCTTCTTAACAGAACATTTAGTTCAGTTTTTACTAATGAATTACTTGATGGCTCGCCCGATCCACCATACTTCGCATATCCGCTCATGCAAAATATCACATTCGATCCCATCGGCATTGTCAAAGTAATTGAATCATTGAAGAACTCGTCATCTACAGCAGTAGACGGTATCAATGCCAAAGTTCTAAAAAATACTAAACATGTGTGTAGCCTGTTTTTATCACTCATATTCCAGGAATCGCTTAACAGCGCTTCAATTCCACATGACTGGCAGGTGGGCAAGGTCATCCCAGTCTTCAAGAAAGGAAGCCGATCATCACCGAGTAACTACCGCCCTATTTCCATAACAAGCGTGTCTTGTAAAATAATGGAACCTATTTTATACTCGAATATTGCTAACTTCCTAACATCCGTCAATTTTTTCCACCCAAGTCAACACGGTTTCCGCAAAAATTATTCCTGTGACACTCAACTTGCTCTTTTCTTGCACAACTTACATTTAAGCCTAGATCGTAACATCCCGACTGACACAATATTTTTAGATTTCGAAAAAGCATTCGATAAAGTCCCTCATGGTCGTCTCTTAATAAAGTTATCGCGTCTTAACATTCATCCTTGTGTTCTAAGCTGGATTCGAGGGTTTTTAACTAACCGTGAGTAATTCGTATACGCTAACTCACACTCTTCATCCTTAACACCCGTGCTTTCAGGCGTACCTCAAGGTACCGTACTTGGTCCCCTCCTTTTCTTAATATACATCAATGACCTACCTTGTAATATTTCTTCTCATATCCGACTCTTCGCTGATGATTGTGTGGTTTACCGAGCAGTTACTAACCCCAGCGACCATTTGGCGTAACAAAATGACCTATCGCGCATACAAAACTGGTGTACCACTTGGCTCATGTCATTAAATGTAGCTAAAACCGTGTTAATGTCTATTCATCGTTGCCGTAACTACGTTATCCCTAATTATAGCATCAATAACACGCAGATTGCAACAACGGATTCATTCAAATATCTTGGTGTGTGCATCTCGCGTGATTTAACTTGGACCTGTCATGTTAACCACATAATAAACTCCGCTAATCGTACTCTAGGTTATCTACGCCGTAACCTCTTCCTCGCACCTCCCTCTATTAAACAACTTGCTTTTCTAACCTTTGTGCGGCCTAAGCTTGAGTATGCCGAAGCTATTTTTGACCCCCACCACAATAACCTTATTGAAGCCCTCGAGTCGGTTCAGAACCGCGCGACACGATTTATCCTGTCAACTTATTCATACAATACAAGCATCTCGGCACTAAAAGCCCAAATAAACCTACCCTCTCTAGCCTCACGCCGTATAATATCCCGTCTTAATCTTTTTCATAAATTATTTCATTCCTTGCCTTTTGACAACCCGTACATAAAAAGAGCACATCGCATTGCCCGCATCAGTCACTCTAATACAGTATATCCCCACAAGCCCATACCGTTACTTTTCAGAAATCATTTTTTCTGCGCACAACACGAGACTGGAATGGCCTGCCCGCCGAAGTTGCCACTATCATCGACCCACTTGCATTCAAGCGACTCATCGGAAATATCCCTTTGTAATTTGTGGTATCTCTTTGTCACTAACTCCCCACTCCCTCATGTAATGTCTCAACAGAGACCTTTGAGGAAATGAATAAATAAATAAATGTGATCGCTTAAAATCACCCCAAGAAGTCAATTCAGCAAACTACCGACAAGGCGCGCCAGGAGATCGGTGGTATAACCCCGCAGCAAACGATTTGCCATTTTTGTGCTCAATTTACAGAACACAGATTCACAATCTGTATTTGAATCATCCAGCAAACGCATGCTTAGTCGCAACATACAAGAATAGATACGCCTCCTCTCTTTGAACCACGGTTGTGCTGAAAAAGAAAAAGTGGTAGCAAACAGGAAAGACTTCGCTATCGAGGACAGTAGAATGAAGCCATGGTTCTGTTCCGAAAAACAGCGGACTGTTGACAAGAATTATTTAGCAAATTAACATCGTCATTATTTTGTAAGCTCCGCAATTTACCACTAGGAGACTGAACTGCTGCGTCACTGCCGTCTGGAGGGATGTTCATACATCAGTGCTACTTAACCACTTGCGCTTTCAACCTGATATGCTTATGGCCCAGATATAGGATATCAATTTTGAAAACGGGTTTCATGTCATGTTCTTATTTTGTTTTGGAAACTCCCATAATTTCTTACTTTTTACCCGGACAATGCACGATATATCTTGCAATATGCTGTACTCAGTTCCCTTTAATTTATGCGCTCTAGTTAACACCTGCTGATGTACCATAATAGAAGCAAATATGACGATCACAGGACGTGTTTTGCTTGCGGGATACGCCTCTATTCTCTGGGCACGTCAAATGTTGACGGCAACGAGTTCAAATCGCTGCCGTCAACATTGCACAAAAGCGCATTCACGGAGCTAATCCTATTCGTAAGCCGGAAAGCTTGCAATGGCCGCCGCTGCAAAGACGAGCGCTGTAGTAAAAAAAGAAAAGGCGTGTATATTATGGTGCATAGGTGCTAACTTCAGTACTTGCGCCTATAGTAAGTGTAAATGGATTCACAAAACTTAAGCAGCCGTCGCAGCTGCCGACTTAAGAAGGAATTTCTACGATAGGGGAGCAGCAGTCTTACGACCCTAATTATGTCTATGGATCTGACGCGAGTAAGCGATGAAAGGCGCTGTCAGTTTTGTCATTGATATGCTTTGTGAAATTCTACTGTATTTTGTTTTTTCTCATTTGAGCGTTCCCTCGCTCATAGGGCTGCGGACGATTTTTCCAGGCACTTTTAAGGATATATAATTCTGCACGCTAGATGAAACAACGAATAAACGCCTAAACATTTTCAATATGAAAACTTCTTGTTTTGGACTATTCGCTGTTGTCCTACATGGTGTTACCCTCAGCCCTCTATTGTATTGCTCAGAGTTTCAATTCAGCATCAAGTCGAAGCGACGTAGTGTCTGTACCCACGGTTCTGCTCATCCTGTGGCCTACAGTGTGAGACAGCATATGTATACGACAGACGGCAATGCTGTCTATAGTATCAAGCGCGAAGTGAAATGCCATGACATATTAGAAAGTTAAATTTAGAATAAAATCACGCGCAACCATTCATACGAAACTCACGTAGATTGTGCGAACAGGCGTGGCGCTGTAAAATAAAGTAGACCTCATTAAAAGAGTGAATAATCGTCACACGAGCCCTCCAATAGCCAAGCGTATAGTGAAAGTAAGCGTACGAGTGCTCGTATGTAGGGGTAACAACATTTGAGCGGACAGTCTCTGCAGGGTGGGTCTAAACCTCTAGATTCTAAAGGACTGCAAAGATCTATGCGCCATGGAGCACCGCCCAATAGGTCAGTAGGGTGTCGTCATAAAGCGGCCTGCGATCCAATATATGGAACCTTGCATGACGCCAACCTTTCTTTCCTCAAAATTGTTAATGTGCGTTCGGTGCAAAAAGAACTACACCATTAGGGTGCCACGCACCTCATATCGGGCCACATTCGCGGGCCTGTCAGACCTATAATATTTCCCCATTCCTGAATTGCTATTTAGTTAGCACTGCACTGAAGATGCGCGCTTGCAACTTTTAAGAATGTACAGATAAATCCTATGAATTTAGCGATGCTTCGGTTACGTCGAGGAAAACACACGCACACACACGTACAGACACAAACGCGCGCGCGCGCGCGCGCGCGCACACACACACACACACACACACACACACACACACACACACACACACACACATTCACATCATAAGAAGCCAACAAACACTGACACCAAGGACAACATCGGGGAAATTACATGTGTTTAATAAACGAAATAAAGAAACGATAATTTAATGGAAATGAAAGTGGATGACAAAACAACTTGCCGTAGGCGCGAAACAATCCCACAACCTTCGCATTTCGCGTGCGATGCTCTAATTGAGCTACCGCGGCGCCGTTTCCCCATCCACTTTCTTGGGTATTTATGCTTTCTAGTAGAAGCCTGGGAGTGTAAGGTGGCGAATGTGGAACATCCTTTCTGCCGCAGGCGTCACGAGAACGTGATCTTTTTGGGTTAAGGCAACCTGTCAATAAACCCACACATGCTACCTGAAGACATCAATGTTGCCGGATTCAAGACTCTCCTTATGTAATATACGAGAAGAAAGGGGGTTAACCGAGGAGCCCGATTTTTATTAGTCATATCATAAGAAGCCAACAACACTGACACCAAGCACAACACAGGGGAATTTACTTGCGTTTATTAAACGAAATAAAGAAACGATAATTTATTGGAAATGAGAGTGGGTGAAAAAACTTGCCGATGGTGGGGAACAATCCCACAACCTTCGCATTTCGGGTGCGATGCTCTACCAATTGAGTTACCGTGGCGCCGTATGCATAATTATATATGGTTATATATATGGAGTGGTTATATATCTATATAAACCACACTGATGCATATCCCTGTAGACAGTGTTTTTGGCATAAAGACCTGCAGCATAACGCTCATGAAGATGCCACTACGTTTTTTTTTGTTTGTTTAATGTGTGCAAATCCAGTTAATTAATATGCAGAATAGAGAGGTAATATGAATAGACTGTCAAGCGAACAAGAACTCGCGATTGGCAGTCTACATCTAGAATCTGAGCAGGAGTGCACTTACTTAGGTCAAGTACCCACAGGGGACCTGATCATGAGAAGTAAATTTGCAGAGGAGTGAAAATGGGTCAGAGCGCACTCGGCCGGCATTACCAAATCATGACGGGGAGCTCACCGCTAGCGTTGGAAAGAAAAGGCGACAATCACTGCGTCCTACCAGTGTTCAAATATAGGGCGGAGACTTGGAGGTTAACAGTGGAGCTTGAGAACAAGTTAAGGACAACGCAAAGAATGATGAGACGAAAAATGTTAGGCCTAACATTACAAGACAAAGTGAGCGGTGTCGATCAGTGAGCACAAGTGAATAGCCATATTATAGTTGAGATTAGGCGAAAGAAATGTGGCAGTTTTGCCAGAAAGGCGAAGCATCTATTGCGATAGCAAATTAGTGGACAGCTATGTACACGAAGTAAGGAAAATAGTTTTATCGGCCGTGTAAACTTGTAAACATGGGCATACTAACTAAATTAACAAGCATGGTGTCACGCGCGCACAAGCAATCATGAACACATCTTATTCGATGAGCGCGGAATCTCACTGTCAAAACGCTGCAGTGAGGAAACGCGGCAGCAGCAGCAAGCGAATTGACCTTCGTGCAGCTACTCGCGTCAACGCGAACTAATACCCCTGTCACACGGGAAGATTTAACGTCATTCGAATCGAATGGCATTCGATGCATCGAATGCCATTCGGTCTCTTGCGGTGCTACACAGGAAAATATAATGGCATTCGCAAATGATAGCAATGACGACCTGGAACAAAATTTGTGAAATTCAAAGAAATTTTGTGCCTATTAAACGCGTTTAAGAACTTTTGCGAGTACTTTTAAAACGGACGAAAACATTTTGACGCCAATTATTCACAGCTAAAAGCACTTCGATCAACACATCCAATTTGTCGACCATCGCAACAGACTCCTGATGCAAAGAGTAACAGCGCGTGAGCACAGCCCGTGGTGAAAATATCATCGCGGCAAAAATGATCATTCCTTTTTATAAGTCTAAAAAAAATACCTTCTGACTTTGGTGATGCACGCATTATTTATTCGCGTTGCGTGCCGGCGTTGTCTACCTGGGGTCAAAAACATACATTCGGTTCGAAATCGAATGTGAATGAGTTCCCCTAACTCATTCGATGGCAAATGTCATTCCATTCGAATGAAATTAAGTTTTCCCATGTAAATCGCGATTAGTGGGATTATATGCGAATGCCATTCGATTCGAATGACATTGAATCTTCCCGTAAGACAGGAGTATAAGTCGCCAAAACACAGCGCAGCGCGCACTCTGTACCCGTCGCAGATGGTTTTCAAGATACAGCGGGCACTGTTGGGGCGCATGCTGCCGCCCGGGCCGCCCGTAGTATGGGCTATGATGGACACCGTAGTTAGGGGCTCCAGACCTTGACGTCACCAACCTGACTTATTGCCTCCAAAACTGAAGTGTACGCGTCTGTGTGTATATAGATTCTGTCGGAATGCGGCCGCCCTGAACCTGCAAAACGAACTCTGGACTTAGTGCAAGGCATCGCCGTATTTTATCAGCTCAGGAGAAGCGAAGAAGAAGCGATGAACGCTGATACGATGTCAAAGTGTGATACGCAGGGAAACTTGTACGTACGGACGTTGCGTGGCCAAGTTTTCTGTCATAATTTGGGGATGTTGGGAGCCACGGCTTCTTTCTGCATTCCTCTTTTAGAGCAGCTTTCGCAACTCTCCGTGCCCTCGACAGGGATCCCATGTGACAGGAGGAGCGCGCGTTTCATCGTCAGTTGGTGATCGGCGACATCGTCGACCAGCACCTTAGAGGGCACCGGCAACCCATGGAGCTGGCATTGAGCCAATGCGCGGCTTTTAACTGCACCCTGCCACCACGTGCAGCGCGATCACGTGCGGCACCGATGAACGTAGGGGTGCTAGTGCTCTTGCCTTGAGGTTATATTAACTATTAATCGTGCTGCTTTCTTTTTTTTCCTTTCCCTAATTTGTATCGAAGTAAACATACTTAATCACTTAGCAATATTGTGGTTCTAGTGCTGGGGGTGATGATGTTGCTGTAGGTGGGTTAGCCTGACCGCCAATTGCTCCGCCTCAGCGTCTCTTTCTGCGTCAATTATGTAACCATTTGCCTATCACTGCTGTCTCTCGCGGCAAGGTTAGAAGCATGCGTGACAGTTCACACTGCCATTCTGCTTGACGGTGGTGCAGTGAATGGGTGAGCGTGGTTGCGCTTTTCGGCGCTGTAGCAGACGTCCGGAAAAGGAAGCTGTTTAAGACGGGCGTGCCATAGAGTTTCCCACAATAACTAGAGTGAACTCTGGCGCAGCCTTCAATCAGCCACCCTGAAAATGAAGTGTAGTAATGGATTTCTCTGGTGTGCTTGGGGCTTCAGACGTTCCTGTGGCTTAGTTTATTACGCTTTATCTGGACCTAAATTGGCCTAAAATTCAAATCAATTTTTCTTTTTAGTGCAGAAGGTAATAAGAGTGCAAGTGCGCATAATCGTTGCTAAGTGCAATGGTTCCGCCTGTCCATGCATCCGGTGCGTAATGGCTTTAACATCGGGCTTCTGTGACAGAGGCCCTTTGTTCGAATGCTGCCACTGTACAATTTTAACAATGCTCGTTTAATTATATGTAACGCAATACTTTTTAAAACATGGTCACGTTGAAAAGTCATGAATCCATTCAAAGCCAGAAGGACAAAGTTTAGGCAAATTCTTGGACTACCCATCATTCCGATGCTGGCTGCACTGCCCTGATTGCAGCACCCGTAGACACTGGCGCCCTAGTTCTCTCTTGTAACTGTATCAAACTCTATAGAGTGTGCAGTGGTTTGACCTGAGAATATGTCCTCAAATACAGATGCATAATGGGCGATCATGCAATCAGTTGACCACAATTCTTTCATTGTTTGATAAATCTAAGCTTTGCTTCCTCCTCGCTCTTATGCAACGGCGTAAGTGAATGCGTTGCCACTTCGGTTGCACCCTTATTTTACCGCAACACCTTTTTGCCAAAAAGATTGCGCGAGAACAGCGCAGCTTAGGGAATTCCGCTCCAGTTATTCTGACTGAGGTGCAATTTCGCCAGCTCCAGAATCCCCTAAACCGTGAAAATCAAATTAATATGTCTTTCCCGGTTTTCAAGATTGTCGAGTTTCTCGCTAATACGATAGACGCAGCATTATTGTCTCATTGCTATTGCTCTTCAATTTTATCGAATGCTGTACGCTTGTCATTGCTTCTTGGTATTTTTGTAGTGGTATGAGCATCAAGTGACAGCGTTGTTTCTTGCGCAGCACTTTCGGTTCACTTCCTGAGACGACCGGGGACAAAATTCAAAATAAATCAGAAAAGAATAGTACAGTACGAAATTCATTTGTTTCATTAATGACATGATGTCAAATCATAAGTTACAATTTGAGTTACTGAAGTGCCTGGAATAATTATAATAGAAATAATTGATTACTGCACACAAATTCACAGAGTCGAAGACTTTAGAGATCCGCCACGTGACCACGACTTTTGTGAAATTCCTGGAAACCCGGAAGTAGAACGCCAAAGTACTGACGTCACTAATGACGTCACACACAAGAAGGTGGCACGATATTTAGCCGGATAATTAATGGAAAACAGTTGCCTGCCATAGACTGAACATCCGCCAAGCATATCGGATGTTACGTCGCTCCTCTCTCGCTTCTCCTCATCCGGCGTTCACCTGCTCGTGCGCGCGCTTGCCACAGCTGCGCCCGCACGCACGCTCGGTACATGCTCTGACGTCAGCACCTGAGAAGCTGCGTAAGCTGCGCTTCGTGCGCCATCCGCTATGGGGATACACCATGCCGGGTGGCGAGCGCTACGCTTCCTCCTCGCCATTCCTCCCTCCCTCCTAGCCCGCACATCATGCCAAAGAAAAGGCGTTTGCTCGCTTAACCAAAAGAACACCAATGCCGAGGTGCAAGTGCCACTAAGAGACACGTAAGTCAAAGGTTACGGTCGCCTGGCATTTTTTTTTTTTTGTGTGTAATGATGCAAGACCCAATTTCAGTTCTATAACGTTGGAAGTAGCCTGTGATTTCTTACATTCAATAACAGATTGCCTAGAGATAATGGCATTCTGTCCTTCCACTAACTACTTGACCTGCCCTTCGCACGGTCCTGTGTTCATATCCATGTCCCCGTTGCACAACAACAAAATAGGCGAATGAAAAGCTGCACTTCGCCTTTGAGAACAAAATGCCGCCTGCGAATTATTCTGCGTAAGATATCTCGATCAGACACTGCATAGGCAAGAAAACAAAACACTGGAGCGGAACTGGCATAACAAGATAGCAATATTTAGAAACCACCTTATTGTGCGAAAAACCAACCTGCGTAAGGAGCAAAAAGGAAATAAGGGTCCCCGCCATGTCGCTGGTTCCATGCCCCGCCGATGAGATGGTGCTCCAGTCCCATAGAAGCCTAATGCGACCACCGGTGCCACCCAACAGCCAGTGCTTGCAGCTCGACAGTAGCAAAAAATGCAATGCAGACAGCATCGGGTGCATTCGCAGATCTTCAAGCCTTGCGAAAAGGGTAGGCAGAGCTGTATTGATGTTGATCAGGCACCCGGTATACCGGCGATGAAAGGCGCTGCAGCTTTCTTTTCGGAGAGAAATCCGCTGTTCCAGCCTGCGTAAACAGCGCAAAGGAAATAAAGGCCACCGCCACCACCACCACATCACCATCAACATTATCATCGTCATCATAATAATTTTTAAAGACCCTCTAGTCGGGGTATTATATAAAGGGTGAGTATACAACATATGCAAACTAGTGTCACAACAGTTTTTAATCATTAAAAATAAATTGTTCCACCTTGAACAAATTTTGAGAGCAAGTGATATAGAAAAGCCATGTCGCCGGTTCCATGCTATCGCCGGTTGCATACATCGTAATGAAGTACTAGTTCACGTCTAAATGCGTATGTTGCTGAATTTAGAGAAAAACTCATTTTTTAAGAGGAACATCGTCGCGTGGACAGGAATTCAGGTGACTACGAAGTTCAGAGGTGTAACTTTTCAGCACTGCAAACTTCTTCTCCCAAAAGAAAACTGCTGCTGCGGCGACATAGACAGTAGAGTAGGCGATCTCCACGGTTCGTACACCCTGCAGACACATTCGCGTAAGTATATTTCGCAAGATAACGCATACTGCAATAAGAACGATCATCCGCCAGCCCTACATCAACAAAAGGCAAGCGTGAAATTACTCAAGGCGAGATTGTTTGCATGTACAATGTGAGAAGCATAGCTCAGTATACTCACACACGAATAATCTCACTCATACTCCCTCAAGAGTAATTTCACAGCCGAGAGATAGATCATTAGTGAGTGACGAAGTGTCCGAAAGGTCGTGAACAGAGCTCAATGCCGCTGAGTTTGGGTGTAGATGAGTACGTGCTGGCCAACCTGAGTACTAACGCAAGGAAGTGACGTTGAGTTTGAGTGGACGTCCGCACAAACATAAGTAGTGGTTCGCGAGTGAGAGCAGACGTGAGCATGCGCATGTGAGTGTGTGCTGCTGAGAGGTATATTGTCGGCGAGCATGATCGTGAGCAGGCGCTGGTAAGCTTGAATGGAAGTAAATATGAACGCAAGTCAGTTTCTGTGAGTTGAGTGAGCGCGAGTGGGAACGCGAGTGAATAGCGGCGCGCATACGATACGTACGTCAATGAGTGCGAAAATCTTGGTTAGTGAGTCGTGGTGTCACTTGGGTTCCCATCACCCTGTGCGGCGGCTCGGCATGTCACCCTGTTCTCTGTCTCTTGCCACTTATTCCTATTTAGCGTTCATTTTACATTTAAAAGGGCAAGGCTCTTATTTTTGCGTTTAATTCGGCATTGATTTATCTGCACAAAATAAGTCGCAATTTCACCCGAAATGCGAAGCATCGATTGGGATAGCAAATTAGCAGACGAGAGAGAAAATGCGGGACCTTTTGCTCCTTGAATATTACTACTATTGCTTGCCCGAGAAAATCAGTGATGTTTTCTTTTGTTTTTCAATATAGAGTGGCCTAAGGAGCCACAATGCTATAATCCGGCATGACTGACTCCGCACCAGCGCTGCACGCGTGAGGAAGTCTGTCCGACATTCGGACAGGCTCCAATGTTGGTTCTACCGCAATATTGTTTTTAATTTTTCGCTTTGAATGTGTGTGCTTTTAGACAGCAGCAGAGGCTGTGTTATGACACAGACGTGTTCGACTGTAGTGCAGCTTCTAGAAATGTTTGCTGTGTTTAAAGCTTATTTACCCGGTGGCAAATTTATAAGGGAAGAACGTCTGTTTTCGCCTATGTGCGCCATCGAACAAATCTCGGACGAAAACGTGTTAATGACAGCGGTCCTAAGATAACGACAAGATAACCTATACAATGTTATCCTTGAAGTACAAGTATGGCTTGTCGCTAACGCCTTGAAAGCAATCTTGCGTTAGTTATAAAGCACTGACCTGCTTGACTGTTGATCCTGCGCCTGTGAAAAACATGCTGACAGAGTAATCGTTCCATCTATTTCGAGTGTGAGTTAACCTTTTGCCATTAATAAACAGCGATTGCTCTTTTACTCTGGTTATTGCACAGCTACGTAAAATCGCCAATTTTTATCGAAAGCTTTGTTTATGGATTACGTGCCTCTTGTGTTACAAAGCATAGAGAGCTGTGAGCTTAAAAATGTCAAGTAATAACTCGTGCTTTGCGATGTCGAAGCATTATCGTGGAAATGCATCCTCTCCATGAGACTTCGTTTGGCATAAAGGATGTTACACAGGCTAGAAGAGTGAGAGATCACTCTTCGTTTAGTTCCTTGGTGTATATAAGTTATTTGTACAGTTGGAGAGGCAGGAATTATTATAGCGTGAGCATTAGCACTTTACCAGAATAATATGAAACCGATTGGGTATTTTAACTTTTTAAGCTTGAGAGGCTTTTAGCTGCCGTTGTCAGCGACCTTCAAGTGACCTTCAGCCAAAAGCCAGAGCCGTTATCCGGGTAAGTTGCGAAAACAAAACTACATCATCCGGCCAACAAGACAAAACGTAAGAAAAAGCGGTCTCTGGCCCCCAACCCCTTCTACAGGACCGCATTACATACGCTAGTTAATGCCCGAACGAGTTACAAAAATATTACTTCCGAGTTCTTCCTGATGTTTGTTCACAATATATCACTCAACCTGTAATTCTACTACGCTGAAGTTTTATTTCATTTCCATTAGCGACGTTCAAAAGGCAGATACAGGGCACCATGCGCTTCATTGTCATCTTTTGCCACTGAGGCAGGGTTGCCTGTGCTCCTTTGAACGCCAGCGGTCCGTGAGTTCCACGGGGCTGGTTTTGCCTCACCTCAAGAGATGGCTCCACGTTGTGTGGTGCCTCCTTCAGGTGCTTTTCTCCTTCTAGCAGAGCAGTACGCTCTGTCTCCCTGGCATCTTTCGCTGCCTGTCGTGCTGCCCTCAGCCGGTTTTCTACTTCTTTCTGGGCAGTGTCCATAGGGACCAATGCACAGTATGTCGTGGTGCGCTGTGGTGGGGTGTAACGTGGCGACTACACCCATTTTAACATTGTGATTAGTATCAGCTCCAACCAATCTGCTTTGCCGGTTGCGATTTCATGCCTACATCTACTCTCGATTACGGGGAAGCCATCTATCTTCTTTTTCAGTTCTAAGAATTTTTTTCAGGCCTATTGTGACATGCTGTAATTTATAAACGAAAATTAGCGGCACCCCCACCTGGCAGTATTTATCGCATGCAACTGGCTCAGTCGCCAAGGGCACTCTTAAAGCACAGTGACGATAAACACTGAATCCATTTAGACGGCGGCAGTATTCTACCAAAACTCTAATTTCGTTATTTCGCTTTTAAAACGTTAATTACACTACCGGGACAAAAGAAAGGCCCAAACATCCATTTAATAATATTCACTCCGATCGATGATCCAGTGCCGAATTAGTGTGATTTCACGGATTGTAGCGCCTTTTCTGGCAGTTTGGCCGTCCTGGATCAGTAAAACTTTTAGAATCTTTTTGAAAATTTGGCTCTTTGACAATACGTGTAGTCCATGCATATTAAATAAGACAGGAAGAACTAGGAGGCCATAACAGACGTCGTCAAAGTAGTGATGTCACGCGACCTTGTGCGGGAACTTCAAAGTGGAATCACCGCCAGCCTTTCCCTCTTTTTTTATTTTCTGGCTTTACCGACCCTGCTGTCGCGCTAAGAGTGATTTTCTTGGTATCTTACAAACGTATATTAGTTATGCAGGTGAACCTATTTCTCTGCTGTGTCCGTTTCAATTATTCACTGCTCGTGTACGTACTTTCGTATACTATACTGTTGAAATGTTAATGGCCCAGCGCAGTGATTTCAGCATTTCAAAAAATGAAAGCCCTTCTACGCGTTCACGGATGCTTCGGCGG